>NC_064760.1:45551654-45859154 GCF_011397635.1 Epinephelus fuscoguttatus
ACGCCACCCTGGGAATTTCACCCAGGGAATTACTTCTTCAATACAAGACACACAGGTTCGTTTCCTCAAAGGGGCATGAGACGTGGTTCCAAGTTTTAAAAAAAATACACTTTTTATTAAACAATCATTTTTCTTTTAAAAAAAAAACTATTCACACAGGGAGGGGGAAAGAACCTAATCAGGGCTGAGGCCTAGTGAGTGGACAAGGACTAGTGAAGGGGAAGGATCCACCAAAAAAAAGAGAAACCAACTTAAATCACCAGGCACACGTGGCAGACACACTCAGTGAAGCAACCCACTCCCAGGAACACAGCGGACAAGACGGAAGGATGGATACCACCACCAAACACCAGCACCGCCACCACCGGCCTCCAGCAACTGAAAAGGGGAATGATAAAACAAATTAGTGGGGTTGCAATGAAACAAACAAAATCAATAAATCAAAATTTAACAAAAATTGTAATTAATGGGCAGATCACAAGTTTAAACTTAACAAAATATAACAACTAATAACTGCCCAATTGAAATACTCAAATATAGACAAAGCAAAAAAAGAAATTAATGCTAAATAAAGAAAACAAACCCCAAACAATTATCCAATTACATATACAAAATCTCTCAAATTAACCTAATTAACAAATAAATTATACAAACAAACAAAATCAGGTTCAACCCAAACAATATAAAAATAAACAAGCTAATAGAATATAACCCACACTCTCCCACACTCATTCACTCAAAATACGGGGGACCAAACCCCGGTTAAAAATAATGTCTCGGCCCGCGACGGGCGGACGAGCAACCATCCTGCTCCGGACGTGAAACAGAGCAACAGTGCCTATGGCGGAAGCAGAGCTGCAGAGCGGCTTACAGGACCACAGCGTGCCACCGTGCCGTGAGGACAAGCAGCAGCAGAGACAAACGGCAGACGTGATGGAGGCAAGCAGGAGACACAACAGGAGACAAAGCAGCAGTGGAGACAAAGCAGCAGCGGCGACAAAGCAGCAGCGGCCCGATAAGCTGGCTACAGTTAGCACCTAACCAAGGAAAATGCTATTGGCATGGCTAAATACACTGAACATGATTCGGTGCGTGCTACAATACACATAACATACCTTTTCAGCAGCGCGGGCACACACACACTCACACGAGAGGAGGGAGGGGGAGAGAGGGCTCCATGCAGCCACCAGCGTTTACCTGCGACCACACTAGCATTAGCCACCTGATAGCATCAACTATACTACAAAGAGAGAGGACACTTACCACAGCCAACAAACGCAGCAGCGCATACAGGGGGGCCAGAGCAGCACACAGGCAGTCGCCCTACAACACAACACCAATGCCTTAAGCACGTGGGCAAACAAACGACCAGCGAGGTGAAGCAGCGTGCAGCCATACCTGTCGGACCAGACGACCTCCGACCCGGAAGTGACGCAGAGGCGACGATGGGAGCGCAAAGGAAGAACCGGTGGGAGGACTGCCGCTTTTGTACCAGCCCACCTCATTAGCGGCCCCCAGCAGCGCTCATTGTAAACAATGACAATAAGCACCTCTATGCTGCTACATAAGGATTCTGGGTAAGTCCACTCCACACACAGTATCTGGTCGGCGAGCGTACGCTGTGTCTCCTGCACGTTGGGCTGCAGTGGGATGTAAACACCGACCAGAACGAATGAAGCAAACTCACGAGGGGAGTAAAAGGGTTTGCAGTTGATGAAAAAAGATTCTAGATCAGGAGAGCAGTGCTGCTGGATCACCGTCATGTCATTACACCAGCTACTGTTAGTGTAAAAACAAATACCTCCACCTTTAGTTTTGCCGGAAAGTTCTGTGTCACGATCCGCTCTTAAGAGTTGGCAGCTTGCCAGCTGCATCCACACAGCCACGTCTCTGTGAAGCACAAAACTGCAGATGTAGAGAAGTCTCTGTTTTTCACCATCAGTAGCTGAAGTTCATCCAGTTTGTTGGCCAGCGAATGCACGTTGGAGACAAATATACCTGGCAGCAGTGTGCAGTGTCCGCGTTGGCGGAGAGGCACGAGCACACTGGCACGTTTCCCCCTCCTCCGGCGTTTCACTTCACGAGCAAAGGTGAGGGTACCTTTGGCCAAAAAGCCCAGCAAATCCACCGAAAGCTTGAGTGAAGTGGGAAAAAAATGCGCTGGAGTTGTTCCCCTGATGTTCATAAGCTCTTCTCTGGTGAAAGAGATGCGGGAACTGGTGCAAAAAACAGGGTTTATAAACAAAACAAGGCAAAACAATGCGCACCAAAACACTGAAGCAGCCTTCCGTGGCGCCATCTTGATGTTATCAAGATCTGATGCTGTGATTTAAGTGTTCCCTTATTTATTTATTTATTTATTTTTTTAGCAGTGTACCTAACGACCTGCAGTTTGGGCTTCTACCCCTGGTGCTATGGCCCCTTACAGTCTAGGACAGGGGTAGGGAACCTGTGGCTCCTGAGCCACATGTGGCTCTTTAGCCCCTGTCCAGTGGCTACTTGAGCCTTTGAGAAAAGAAGTCAATGGAAATGTGTTGCTGAACCTCGATAGCAGTGGCTGGTTAGCTATGGATGCCAAATCCAAAAAAGTAAATTGAATAAAATAGAGAATGTAGTGTACTGCACAGTGTTCACCTTGTGGTAAAACATATTAACAAATGTTTATGTAGACCATATGTATACGCTAATTTAGACTTAATAGGCTATTTACCTTGATTATAAGGCTCAAACATATTTTGCAGCTCCACACAGATTTTTTTCAGATTATTTTTGGTCAAATATGGCTCTTTTAATGGCAAAGGTTGCAGACCCCTGGTCTAGGAGGTCCCAATCTCAAGAGTGGAGAAACTGGAGAGGAGGATTACAAGCTACATCAAGAAATGTCTTGGAGTTCCAAGGTACCCTAGCATGTAATAAGGCCACTGTAACATAATACGATGAACGATGGTGGTGGAGGAAGTAAGCTGTCTGGATGAGGCAGCAAAGTGGGCCAAGGTGGTTTCCCTTGGCAAACAGGGACAGTGGACGAAATGGAAAGTGGAAAGTAGAAAGATCATCTTAAAGATATGTGGGCAGTGGAAGCAAGGTGACTGAGCTTTTATTATCAGAGCTATATGCAGCTTCCTTCTAATACCAGTTAATCTTCTTCAGTGGCTGGGTGAAGACCCAGGCTGTGTCATTTGTTTCATGGCAGCTACCCTCAAACACATTCTCACAGGATGTTAAGTCAGCCTCACCCAGGGATATTACATATGGCGTCACAATCAAGTCCTGAAAAACCTTGCCTCCACCCTGGAAACAGACTAGCTACCACTGACTCCCCACCACCACCAGCTGCATCCAGCCCTCTAGGATCAATGTCTTTTGTCTATGAAGGGGCGAAGGTAACTGGGGCGGCTCCACACCACTGGAATGAGGCCAGCTGTGCTTAGCCTATAACTGGAAGATGCTGGCTGACTTTAGCCAGCAACTCATATTTCCTCCAGAGATGGTTGCCACTACCCTAAGGCCCGATATGCTGACCTGGTCTGCTTCTCTAAAAAAAGTCTTCATCATCAAGCTTAGTGTACCCTGCAAGGACTCAGTGGACAAGGCTTATAAGCGGAAGCATCTACACTACACCAAGTTAGCCGCAGAAGCACAACATCTTGCCTCCAATGGCAAGTACCAATGGTGGTTACAGATGTTGGAACACTGTGCTACCAGATGTTTCTTAGTTAGTCTTGATAATGGGTTGCTCTGCATATACCCCCCCTCTCTGGGATCGCTGGTATAGTAGCAATCCATCAATTGCCAATATTAATTAGCTCAACTGTCAAAGTCCAGTTTGACTTAACACAGGCTTTGCTTGTGTCAAGTCACTAGGTCTGTCCGGTACAACTGTAATGTCTAAGAAAACTGAAATAAAAGCATTATCTTAAAACTTAAGTCAAAAACTCATTTGTTTATGATTTTATTCATTTCAGTTTTTCCTGTTTTTGTCAGCTGTACAGCATACATTTTAGGACATCCTCAGGTGTCAGACTTCAGCATCAGACCTTAGATGAAAAGGCATAAGGTCTCAGGAAAACCTCTGTCAGACGTCACAATAAACGGCCTCAGAAAAAAAGTAATCGGACCAAAAGGCATCAGAAAAAAAGTCGTCAGACTAAACAACCTCAGAAAAAAAGTAATCGGACCAAAAGGCATCAGAAAAAAAGTCGTCAGACTAAACGGCCTCAGAAAAATCAGTCTCAAATAAAAACGGACTATTTTTATTTCTTCAAACTTTGATTAAACAGTCTGCAGACCATGGGTGCAGACTACTAATATATTTGTCTATCCGAATAAACAAGGGATGCAAATCTCGGCAGGTAATAAATACACCTCTGCCAAATAATGCATCCAGGCTGTAATTTCAGGAGGTCTGTGAATCAAAGGATTTTACCAGCTCATATTCTGGGTCCTTTTGGCTCAACAGTGTGAATTTCATTCATTTAATAATGACCTAAGCATAAATAACGGGATGCATTATTCAGCAGCAGCAATCAGTTCTGTCGAAAAATGCATGCACCCCGTAACACCCTCATCAAACTTCAAATCAAAGTTTGATAGGAACACCATGTAACAACCAAAAACGTAATAACAGCCAATAATGTAATAACTACCAATAACGTAATAATTTTGGCCATTTTAAATGTAATAAAGCCAATAATGTAATAACTTGCCAATAATGTAATAAAACCTTTGAGCCAATAACGTAATAACTTTTTGCCAATAATGTAATAAGTTATTACATTATTGGCTGGTTATTATGTTATTGGCCTAGTATTTAAAAACCCTTTGAAAATGTAATAACTGGTGCTGATAATGTAATAATATTATATATGACTGTTATTTTTTTATTTTCACTGTCGAATATGTCTAGTTTATGCTCAGGTTGATGCCACGCAATGACCACACAGTGACTTCAACACAATTGTGAAACATTTTAAGTTCTGCACTGCGTGCCTGTTTCTAATCTACATTGAGATGCAAACTTCTACCATGCTAATTATATGTTTGCAAATGGACTTGATGCTTAGTGTTATCTCCAGAACACTCATAGTCACTGAAGTTGCTAATTAAGTGGCAGCACAATTTTACCCATTCAAAATTCCCTTTCTCGGAGAAATGTTTTCTTTTGCAGCACATCCTCCTGACCACTAGATGGCAAAGTCATGTCAAGATAACCAGTTGATGTGACTGGCAATTAGACTTTTTCTGCAGACTTGGGGAACTTCTTGCAGCATGTGGAAAGGTAAATAATTCTCAGATTTAGCAGCATTCTTAATTTAGTTGGAATCCCTCCTCATAAATGTATTAAGTGCAAGGGATATGTAAACATTGAGAGAGCATGACAACAGAAAATTGCTAGCTAGCTAGTTAGCTAGCTAGCTAGTCATTTGTCTAAAGTACTAGTTGACACCTGAAGTCACTGACTAAAGTCCAGTCTCCTTCATGTTGTACAGTAGGAGAAAGTGTGTATCTGTAGCATTTAGTTTATGTATTATCAAGTTATATCAGTAATAAGGCGGCTATGTGAGACTAGGTTTACAACAAGTGGCAGTGTAGGAAAAGGAATTACAATGTTAGTGCTAAATCTGTTAAAATATTCTGATACAATGCCATGTGTGCATTCTTGTGTATGCTTATGGTTGTGTAGTTGTTCATGTAAAATTTGTGTATTGAAGATTAATTGAGAGTTTTATTCATGTCCATGTTTATGTGTAGTCTATATCGTACATTCAAAGATTCATATCACATTAGCTAAACCTGGTGTAAAAATGACACTGAAAGAATGAGTGGAAAAATATAGGCTACTAACCTAATGAGTTCATCAGCCTGCTTTACCATGAAATATTGACTTTGACAGTAGCTACACTGGGCCTGTGTCTTGCATAATTAATTTATAACATTAGTGTGTGGTATTGTAATATACAGTATGTCAGGTCATATCATCATGTGCTTAGAGTGTAAAAGGGAATAACTTTGTTTTTAATATCATTTTAGGTATTTGACATATCTGGAAAAAATGAAAGTAATTCCAACAGTCTTCATCCTCCTCATCTGCATCAGCTTGGAATGCAGAGGACATGGACAGAGGCCAATGTCAGATGAGACCTACAATGTCATACTTAAGGCACTTAAGGGAGAATTTAAAGTTCCAGTAGCAGAGAGATCCAGGATCGAGCGTTCTGCACTCATTCGACTATGGCGGAACAGGGAACATTACGCTCTCAGTGAGGATGGTCAGTCACTTACATTTGATGGAAAATTGGTACCCAGGAAATCATCGATCTCTGCAGTTGTAAATAAGGCTTTGGACAAAACAAAAGGCTCTGGTGTAAGAAACGTAAACATACTCCTAAGGCAGCAGTACTCTGGGATCAGCCGAGCAAGTGTGAAAAACATTTTGGACCGATCAAGACGTTACCAACTTCACAAGGCAACATTCCGGAACAAAGCCATTCCAAAATCTATCAAAGCCAAAGCAGTTCAAGATCGACATCAGGTAGACCTTGTTGACATGGGTGAATGGAGGGTCAAGTATGGCCGGGTCACATATAGGTACATCCTGACTGTAATAGATGTGTTCAGTAGGTATGTATGGCTAAGACCACTGAAAGGTAAACACAGTGCAGAGATTTCTAGACACCTTGAAGACATTTACAATGAGCATGGTCCACCAAAAGTCTTACAGCATGACCAAGGGAAGGAGTTCAAAGGTGCTGTAAAAAAAACTTATGGATTCCTTACAAGTGAAAATAATTCAGAGCTCTCCCTACCATCCTCAGAGCCAGGGTAAAGTGGAGAGAAGTCACCGTCTCCTGAGGAAGAAGATAATGTATGACCTGGTCCAATATCAAAAAGGAGGAGTTAACTGGGTTAAGCACTTGCCAATTTATGCAAAGGTAATGAATGAAGATCCAAAGGAGGTTTTGAGTTGGATGTCTCCTTTTCAGGTGTATTATGGAAGGCAAAGTCATGCATGGTCCAACCAGTTAATTTCTCAAGAAGTCCTTGAAGAACCCAGCCCACCAAGCAACAAAGCAATGCCCACCGAAAAGCAGAGACTTTTGTTCGAGCACAAACGAAATAGGATCAGGAAAAGAGCAAAAGAAGCAACCCAGCGTTGCATACGTCGACAGAACCAATCTGGGAGGTTTAAACCCTCTATATATAGACTACATGAGCATGTCTTGGTCAGGGTGAAGAGTGTCCATCACAGAGTCTCACAGAAACATTTTGTGATACCAGGTGTGATTGTGGCAATAAACCGTAAATTGCACAAATACAAGGTTGAGTTTCACATGCCAAATAGCCTCACTCCAACACGAAGGTGGTTCCAAGTTTCTGATGTGACTAGTGTGACAAGATTAGAAGAAAGCCAGCGCCAAAAGTTTCAGCCCAAAAAGTGGACCTGAGAATACCTCTCTCACATGAGGACAGATTGGAGAATTTTGAATCATCAAACCTGAACATTCGCTTTGACCCAGTCCCTGATGGCAACTGCCAATTTGCTGCTATTTCTGATCAACTGGCCACCATTGGAATTTTCCGTTCTGCAGCAACATTGCGTGAAGAAATAGTGGCTAACTTAACATCACATCCATATGGAGTGGATGGGACACCCCTTTCAGAGTATGTTGAGGAGACATGGGCTGAATATTTACAGGGGATGGCACAACATGGCACATACGGAGACCATCTAACTCTTCAGAGAGCATCGCAGATATTTAACGTTCAGTTCCTTATTGTGTCGACTCTTGGTTTGGATGCCACCTCCGTAATATCACCATCTGGTGGATACTTTGAAAACTTGCCTGTTTTGATTCTGGGACATTTTGCTGAGGGACAGGGGGAGCATTACGTTAGTTTAGATGGACATGTTCACCCATATATTCAGGCCATTCAGGAGGCAGAGTTGCAGAAAGTGCCCCAACCTAGTTCTCTGTCTGACACTGAACTTGGCTCTCAGTCTGATGCCAACCCCCCCTCTATGTCTGACGAACCTGCCTGTATAGCTGATGAACCAGGCTTTCTGTCTCAAGGTGAACCTGTGTTTCAACATAATTCTGTTGATCAGTCTATGGCCCCTTTGGTTAACATGGTTGAGGATGCTGGAAATGAGCTGGGAGAGCAATACCTACCTCCAGAAGTCCTATCAAGAATTATTGAGTTTGCTCTAATCCAAGATATGTCCATGCTTGGGACATTCAATCAAGTCTCGCGCTCATTCCAGGCACTGTCGGCAGCATTTTATCCCAACCTCTATATAAGAGAAACACTTGAGGAGAGCCTAGAGCTGGACAAAGAAAATGACTTCACCATCAGTATTATGAAGCTATACAAGGCTGCTGGACGCAGCAGTGGTCTCAGTGCACGGATAAGGGAGTTGTTTGGCAAACATAGCCAATGGATGAAAGCCTGGCTAATTCTAAGCTATCTGAGTTTTGGGCAGTACAAAGTTAAGGACATCTACTGGAAAAAGTAATGCCAGTTTTATGTTAATTTTTCCTCCTTCATCATCTGTCTTAAGTTTGTTTTGTTGTTGTTTTGTTTGTTTGGTTTTTACATTTGAGTGAAAGCTACTTTTCATTTGAGAAGGAACAGTTTTAATTTCATTTTATATATATATGCAGTTTAGCTTTTTGGAATGCACATACTGTGAAGCCATTTTTCATTTGAGGATGAACAGTTTTAATTTTATTTTTGTTGTTCACACAATATGCTGTATATTGTATATTACAGTTGAGAATTTTTGATTGGAAATAAATAATAGTCCAAGAAAAAAATATTGTTAATTCATTTGACACCTCAACATCCAGAGAGAGAGAGAGAGAGAGAGAGAGAGAGAGAGAGAGCTAATGAAGAGGTTTGGAGTGGAAGTGAAAATCCTCCATCAGCTTACATAGAGGTTCAATTGTTCTGCTCCAGTTGTCTCAGACCTGTTGTCTTTTATTAGATGGATATTAATTAATGTCACATATATTTTATAAAACAGCTCCAGTTCCTCACAGAGTCCAGATGTGATCTATAGACTGTTATATCATAGAGTTGTAGTAAACCCTCTGTTAAACACCTGGATGACATCACAGGATCTTACAGGATCAAATATCATTTTTTTCTGATCAATATTAATAATGAGAGAGAGCAAGCAAGAGAGAGATAGAGAGAGAATCTAAATCTTAAATTTGTCCACTGTACTTATTTTAATTCAGTGAACTGCACAAAAACTGCAAAAAAGTGTATTATTCCCAAGAACTGCAGTCATATATAATATTATTACATTATCAGCACCAGTTATTACATTTTCAAAGGGTTTTTAAATACTAGGCCAATAATGTAATAACCAGCCAATAATGTAATAACTTATTACATTATTGGCAAAAAGTTATTACGTTATTGGCTCAAAGGTTTTATTACATTATTGGCAAGTTATTACATTATTGGCTTTATTACATTTAAAATGGCCAAAATTATTACGTTATTGGTAGTTATTACATTATTGGCCGTTATTACGTTTTTGGTTGCTACACACCATCATGGCTTTATTAGCACATAGCGTACTTTATTTGATGGGCCTTGACAGTGCGAATGACTTCCTACATTAATTTTCCGCATTTAAAAACCTTGTTTTCGTAAAGCTATCTGAAATCCCATGCTTAAAAACGCAGCCACACACAAAATAGTGAAGAGTTAACTGTAACGCCTGCTAAAAATAACTGTCCACAAACCATAAACGTAATAAAAAACTGCAGCATTTAATGTAATAAACCCACAAATGTAATAAATTTTCCACAAATGTAATAGCCGCTGCCTAAACATAACACGCGATTTCCCACAAATGTAATAACTATTACGTTTGCAGGGCTTTATTACGTTTGTGGGGAAGTGAAAATCTTGATTGTAATAACTTCCCACAAATGTAATAATACAATGAATAATGGTTGTCGTGGTTGTTGTATGTTTGTTTGCCTATAAACCTATTACTACTACTGACCGTGGGTGCAAAATCCAGCTGCTGACTCTCCGCTCCGCAGAAAGTTACATTTCAGGGGGGACCAGGCAACTTTCCCCTGTCAGTAAACACAGAGCAGCGGTACCACTAAACAGCTGCAATGTCTCTATGCGCGGACTCTGAGGACAGTTGCGTTTATCTCATCGACGGAAAATCACATCATCTGCTATATGTGAGGTACATGCCCTTATGTGGATAACACATCCTGGTATTCCCCCAACACGGGATGCTGTTTTAAGTAGCGGGGGCTGCCAACAGAATGAATGAATGAATGAATGAGTGACATCATTGTATTTTTTTCCCTGCTGTATAGTGCATCGCACATCGCCACTCACTAGGCTGCTGACTGTCTGCCATAAGCTACACACAAATAAAACATTAAGAAGTTCTAACAAATGCAAATTTTATTACATTTTTTTCATAAGGAGGCCAACAGTAGAATTCACCACATGACAAAAGCAGACAAGAACTACCGTAGTTTGAGCACTGTCCTTGGTGCTGAAGATGTCCCCGAGCCTGTTACAGGCAGCAGTTATAACAAAATCACTTTAAGCGCCGTCCTTAGTGCTGAAGATGCAAAAACAAACAAATGTCTATACTCAAAAACTCCCTACCTCTGACACGACGAACCAAGACAGTGTACATGGATAAAAAAACAACATCAGCAGAAAAACAGAAGTCCTGCAAACCACCATCAAGCGGCGATCACCACGGCCAAATAACGTTGCATATCTGTAACTAGAAAAGCACTTGGAGAGCACAGACCTCCGCCAAGCAGCTCGGATTTCCCGATATTTTATTATTTTATCCACTTCACTTCAACTGATCACCATCAAAATTTTATCATCTGTTTCTTGTCCCATTATCGACCTTTCCTGAAAATTTCATCAAAATCCGAGTTATTTTGCAGACAAATAAACAGACAAACAAACAGACCAACGCCAGCGAAAACATAACCTCCTTGGTGGAGGTAATAAAGAAATAAAAACAAGACAGCTGTTGGCAACTAACGCTGTTGCTGCTGCAGCTACTATTAGGCTACTACTTTTATCCAAACTAAATTAAAGGAAGCAAAGACTGTTTAACCTATAATTCTGCATTATGTTGCCTTCTTTCCACAGCAAATAAATTATTTCCTTTCAACGAATGGCTCAGAGAAATGCTGTCTAGCAAAGTTAAATATTTTCACCACCATGTTAGTTATGAAATAGCCTTACATATGATATTCAAGGTGCACGCACAAGCAGGATCTCACACACATAAAATGTGACTGGAATTAATAAACAAGCGGTAAATGCAGAGTGGGGGTTATTTGTTTTCTGTATCGGCATGACGCACTGTGTTAATTGAGTGAATCGTCCGAGCCGGACGCGTGTTAATTTGAGTTTGATTTAATTTAATTACACTAAAATTGTTGAGTTAAACTAACCATATGAGTCCTTTTCCCATTTTATACAATTTATTGCTACATTTTGAAAGCAAAAACAGTAAAGTTTTTTTGGGGTTTCATGAACCCGTGACCTGTAAAGGTAGCGTTGTGACATAAGCCTCAGTTTCTGTAGTAGCGAATTGTTACAAGCTGATGAATTCGTCAAGGCTAGGCAAAACGTTAGTACAGGTGAGATGACAAACAGATGGATGGTTTGTCTCTAACAAAATACTTTCTGTAGACATGCTGCAAGAACGGATTAATGCTTAATATACATCTGCAGCCAGAGCGCATTACGCTGTCAATAGGCTTTATGTGTGGGGAATACCAGGATGTGTTATCCAAATAAGGACATGTACGTCACATATAGCAGATGGATGTGATTTCCCGTCGATGAGATAAACACAACTGTCCTCACAGTCCGTGCCGACACAGTAAGGGAGAAATGCACAGACTGCTTCATGTTGGAAGTGCTGTGGTCGGACTAACTGGCAGGCCACCCCCTGGTGGCGCTGGGGGATCCGTTGTGTGATAGCGGAGCGGAGAGTCAGCAGCTGGATTTTGCACCCACGGTCAGTAGTATTAGTAGGTGTATAGGCAAACAAACAAACAACAACCACAACGACCGTTATTCAATATTACATTTGTGGGAAGTTATTACAATAAAGATTTTCACTTCCCCACAAATGTAATAAATCCCTGCAAACGTAATAGTTATTACATTTGTGGGAAATCACGTGTTAGGTTTGTAGTATGCAGCCACTGTTACCTTTGGTGGAAAATTCATTACATTTGTGTATTTATTACATTAAATGCTGCAGATTTTTATTATGTTTGTGGTTTATTATGTTTGTGGACATTATTACATTGGCGGGCGCAGTTGGCATTAAGAAATAATGAGATTAATCAAGCAGACTATTCAGACCAATCGAGGAAACGTTACCGATTCTAATAAAACATTGATGACGCTAAACGTTAAAAAACTAGACTTCAGATCAGTGATCATCACTGATGAACCTGACAAAGATTATTTCGTTTTTAAACAGTATGTTTCCTTAAAACTCAAGACGGTAGCTTTCCTTTCAGCTGTGCATGTGCTCCCACAAGGTGCATGCAGTTCTCAGCAGGCATGCAGATCTCGGCATAATACCAGCCATGCTCCTAGCACAAGAAATATGGAGTTTTCACAATATTAGCATCGGTTTTAAAGGAAATATCAGCAAATTTATGGATAAACTGTTCGGAGATCACAAAGATCATTCATAGTTTTCAGTGACGTGACCCACGCAGATGGAGGGCAAAACAGTGGTTCAACGACATGATTGGACACTGTACAGAGCAGAAGTAAGGACTGTTAATTTCCATCTATCAACCTATGAATACTTATGTCATATCACTGATCATTAACATAAGAGACGTTGTCAAACTACAAGTTTTGGGTGATTATTATCAGTATCCAGCTTTTTTATTTTCTCGCTGCTGTATTTCAGTCACTGAAAACAGTCCCTGTCTGGAGGATCCCTCGCCTAAAAGCCCAGATCAAAGCTTTAAAACTACAGCTGTCATTTGGGAGGTGAAGGCAGGGTTTCCCCCATCATTATAACACTTGCTCAAGTCGAATGAACTGGGAATATGAAAAAAACTCTGCGTATCCTCTGAATAACATCTCTAGCTATATCGCCGCCGCCACAACAACAACAACAACAACAACCTCCTTCTATAAACAAATGTTGCTCGTCGTTCTCTCAGCATGTGTCAGTTAGTTCACAAAAGCAAACGTAATGACTCACTGTTAACTGGTAAGTTAGTTAGGTGGATCCTCTGACCTGCTGCTGTTGCTGCTCATAAATCGTACAGTTCATAGTGAATCCGTCTACGTTAGGACAATAAACAAATATGAAATAAAACGCCGGTACGCACACTGCTTCGGCACATAGGCTACTGAAGCAGTGTGCGTACAGGACATGCAAGTCTGACACCCGATATCCAAAAGTTTAGAGGGTGATGTTGAATTTTTAATGATTTTATAAATATATAATATATAGCCTACGTGTGTGTGATAGATATATATGTATATATATATATATATATATACACACACACATAGGCTATATATATATATATATATATATATATACACACACATAGTCTACTCCACATACTGTCTTTGATCTATCTAATAAGCATTTAAAGTGTCTAGAAAGCCTTAGTTATAACTTGCTCATGTCTGCAGACATCCAACTTAATATATGGGGGTCTAACCTCTGAAAACTAAAGTGGTAAATAGACAAGGTCACACAGATTCGTTAATATTGCTGGGGCGAGATGGCTTTCAATTAATCAATCAATCAATCAATCAATTTTATTTATAAAGCCCAATATCACAAATCACAATTTGCCTCACAGGGCTTTACAGCATACGACATCCCTCTGTCCTTAAGACCCTCACAGCGGATAAGGAAAAACTCCCCAAAAAAACCCCTTTAACGGGGAAAAAAAACGGTAGAAACCTCAGGAAGAGCAACTGAGGAGGGATCCCTCTTCCAGGACGGACAGACGTGCAATAGATGTCGTACAGAACAGATCAGCATAATAAATTAACAGTAATCCATATGACAGAGAGAGAGAGAGAGAGAGAGAGAGAGAGAGAGAGAGAGAGAGAGAGAGAGAGAGAGAGAGATGCAGGTAATGACAGTAGCTTACAACAACATTAATGAAAGTAATAATATTATAGTTATAGTTCTGGTTACTGCGGTACAATATGTTGAAAGTATGTATTAATACCTGGCAGTATACATGTGTGACAATAATCATATGTGTATAATAACAGAAGAAGTATGACTAATGACTAATGATGGCAGCAGCAGCAGGAGGCATCTGGCAGGACCACGGCAGCAGCACAACCACACACGTCACGCTGTCCAGGCACCGCTGTGATATGAGTTAATCTGAGAGACAGTGGAGCACAAAGGCTCCGGAGAAGAAGCCGAGTTAGTGACATCCAGAATGGCCGGGTTAGCTAGATGCAGTAATAGGATACGAGAGAGAGAGAGAGAGAGAGAGAGAAGGAGAGAAGGGGCCCGGTGTATTATAGAGGGGTCCTCCGGCAGACTAGGCCTAAGTCAGCCTAACTAAGGGCTGGTACAGGACAAGCCTGAGCCAGCCCTAACTATAAGCTTTATTGAAGAGGAAAGTCTTAAGTCTAGTCTTAAATGTGGAGACGGTGTCTGCCTCCCGGACCGTAACAGGAAGATGATTCCACAGGAGAGGAGCCTGATAGCTAAAGGCTCTGGCTCCTGATCTACTTTTGGAGACTTTAGAGACCACGAGTAACCCTGCGTTCTCAGAGCGCAGTGTTCTGGTGGGATAATATGGCACTATGAGCTCTCTAAGATATGACGGAGCTTGACCATTTAGAGCTTTATAAGTTAACAGTAGGATTTTAAATTCAATTCTGGATTTTACAGGGAGCCAGTGCAGAGAAGCTAAAACAGGAGAGATATGATCACGTTTCTTAGTTCCTGTTAGTACACGTGCTGCTGCATTCTGAAGATTTTAAGATAAACAAATTTTATTAACAAAATTATTCAAAGGAAAATAATTAAATAAAGTTGTACACCAGTCACACACACTATAAAATTAGTACTTGGGCAAGGAAGGGAATAAAGACAGGGCTGGGGCTTACCAAGCGGCAAGGACAACCAAAATCAGAGAAGGGGTCCTTAAATGAATCACTCGGTCACACACACATGAAACCAAAACAAAACAGAACAAATGTTAATAAAACATGCCCAAGGGCTAGACAAAACTGGTGTGGACTAAAGAAATTAACTAAACATAACTAAAGAAACCAAAAGAAAGAAATACAATTTAATAAACTAATTCATCACAATAACTGAAACCAAATACAAGAAAATATGAATGACTGGATCAATTTAACACAATAAATGAAACCAAAATACAAAGGATTAAAATTACTAAACTAATTTCTAAATAACACAATCAAAGAAAACAAATTAATACATAAGGCTTAAAACATTCGAGTCATAATCACTGGGCGTGGGCAATCATGCAGGCCCCAGAACAGCCCGTGAAATAGCCAGACCTCTGAAATAATTGCGGGCCCAGATAGCGATCAGTTGCGCTGGACCAAGACTGAGTCTGCCCCAAGCAGGCCAAAACAAAACACAAAATAAAACAAAATTACAAAAGAAAATCAAACTAAAAAAACAGGATCAAAGAAAAAGAAATAAAAAGAAAAGAACCAAAACAAGAAGAGCCAAAACAGCAGCGCAGCTCAGGGACTGGTGGTCAGTAGCGGGCCAAACAGTTAAAGAGGGCCCTAAAAGAAGAAGCACAGAAACCTGATATTTAGTAAATTAATTAAATGAATCGAAACTAACCTCGAAACAAGTTAATACATACCAGGCACAGCAAACCCTAGGCAACCGGAGGATGTGAGCCTCAGAGGACGGGGCTCAAACACACAGCCTGAGAATTACGCACAGACATTAATCAGCCGGGAGTGGAGTGACAGATGGAGATGGAGATGGACAGGCAGACAACGTGCAGACTGACGTGCCAGAGCGGGCAGGTAGCTAAACAAAGCAGGGCTTCAGCGGATAACTTCGACTCGCGTGACCAAAATGCGCATTACGCACACATACAAAGAGGAGAAGACGGCAGAGTGCTTACCTGCATAGAAAACATTGTGTGCCTCAAGGGGGGGGGGGGGGTAACAGACACAGGGCTGTCACACCAAACAAAGGCTGTCACGCCAAACACAAGGCTGCCACGCCAAGCCACAGCCACCACAGGAGCAAGCGAGGAATGGAAGAAAGGACGGGGCGTGACCACACACCTGTATATAAAGGTGCGCATTGCACCGCCCAGCAATCACGGTGCCTGAAAAGCTGACACAGTGCCGAATAGTGGCAAGGAGGGAGACAGCCTCCGCCTACATATGGTTATTAATGTCTGGAAACCACACCAGTGCAAGACAATGTATATTTTATTGGCAGGCAGTCTGGGGTGTTTGAATTGACTTCCTCTGCATTTTGATGTGTTGCTATATCAAGAAGTTGTATTGATGGTAATGCCATCATTTTATAAGAAACAAAGGGAGAAAGTAGCCATGAAATTCTGTCACTATGCTGCAGTTGATGGGTATGATGGTGGTGAGAGTGATAATATGGTGATGAGGAGGGTTACTGTATATTATACTAGCAATTGTACTTTGGGGAACCTGCTATGGACAATGTTAGTCACTGAGGTGAATGTTAGCATTGAGAATGTGTGTGTGTGGTGAACTGATCTTGGATCACCTACAAAGATGTAAATAAATCATCCAGTGTGATCACATATGGTCTGCATTTGAATTAAATCAACTGCTAATTGAAGTAATACTCTTTGTGTTTGTGCAGAGCTTAAACTTCAATATGGCACCAGCTGACTGCACAAACAGCTTTGCTGAAGGCGTAATTTTGGGCCAAGCAGGCAAAGCCCCATCCAATGCTGTGCAGATGATCACTCATGGGTAGGTGGTGACTTTCTTCTGTCTTCTTCAATTTGTGCTGCTATCTTGCAAATTGGTTGACAATCATTATATTTGGGGACAGCAAGTGTTTCAGTAGTATTTCAATAGTTAGTTCCTCACCCCAATCTTCCCTGTACGAATGATGACATCTGAAAGATGTTAGCGGATGCTCAATTTCAACCAAAAGCCTGCTGCAGATCTTCAAGGAAATAAAAAGACATTCGTAAAAGAGGTTTGATAAGGTTCTATGTAACCACAGAAAGTAAATGCTGGAAATTCCACTGTAAATCATATAAATTTCTGTTGGCATTTGCATTTGACAAGGCAAGTGATTTTTCAAAAAAAAATGCATGTTACATGTAAAAAAAAAAAAAAAAAAAAAGTATTTTTTTTATTTCAAGGATTCAAGGAGTTTTACTGTCATTCCATAACATGATACAAGGTAAATGAAAGGAATGCAATTGGTTTCTCAGGTCTCAGTTAAAAAATACAACAGTACTAAAAGAAAAAAATATATATATTTATTTTGTAACTCTTTCTTCTCAAATTAAGATTGTGTGTGTCTTGTGGTTGGATTTCACCTAAGTTGTAAAACTGAATTAAATAAAATCAATTGTAGATTTCTGTCATTCATTTTACCATTTTCTTGATTCAACTGTGCACTGAATAGATTTTTCCCTTGGACATTCAGGCAATGGATGTTTACAAATGATATAGTAGGGTCCAGAACCTCAGTTCCGTGACCATTTTCTGGCTAACATGTTTTGATGATTGATTTGACATCTATAGACCTTTTATAAAAATTTAGCTCCCAGGTCCCTCCCAAAAATTCCAGGCTTTTTTGCTAGAGCGCCAAATCCAAGATGGCCACCAGCAGCCATCTTGAAAAATTAACTTTTGAACCGGAGCAGAATCATGTATGAAGACACTTTTTCATACAAGATGACCATGACGATTTCAATTCTGACATCAGTTTGACGCTATGACATCATTTTGACCCAGAAATGCAAGATGGCTGCCATCCAGTAGTGTGAAAACTTAACTTTTGAATGTAAAGGTTTTTTCAAAGAAAATTATTTATAAAAGACACCCTCTAAAATGCATTTTACTTTTTAAGCTATATTTGATCATTCATTCAGGAAGATCATGTCAATACCTTTCAAATGATGTATAATACACCAAGGTTTAAACAAAAATGACTTTGTTGACACACAGTAAAAAATATCTTAAGACATGTATTAACCATGTTAATGTGTGTGTGTGTGTGTGTGTGTGTGTGTGTGTGTGTGTGTGTGTGTGTGTGCGTGTGCTGGTGCATGTGCGCTTGTGTGTGTGGTCACTGCACTTTAAGTAGTTAGTATCAATTTTTTAAAAAAAAAATTCCTTAACATTCCTACCCAGTTAGGCACTTTCGAATGTAAAGTTTTTTTCTAATGAAAGTTATGGTAACACAGCCCACATTTTAGAGTGTACCTCTCGCCCACTTTCCCAGGAGTTAGCGTATAACTCCCGGGAACTTACATGTACTTTCCCGGGAGTTAGAGCATAATTCCTCCCAGTCACTTACCACATATTTTTCAGGAAGTTAGTGTATAACGACGCAATCACTTACCACATACTTAGAGTTAGAGTACCCCTCGCGGTCACTTAGCACATACTTTCCCGGGAGAGTATAACTCGTCACTTATGTAATTTCCCGAAACTTATGTTTTAATTTCCTCATATGAATCTGTATATGTATGAGGTGCAATAAAAACAAATGCTTTTGCCCTTTGCTCATGGCAGTTGATTCAGTCACTTTTATGTAGCCTATGTGTCATCAGGCAATTTCACCCACACTGCAGGGTTTTAATATTTATGTTTTGTTTACATTTCATTGAATGAGTTTGAATAGAAAGTGCAGTATACTTTCTCTGTACGTAGAGTTTATTTCTTACAATATTCCCGTGTCATCCCTCAGTTGTCTTCCAGTTGCTTGAATGTTTGTTTGTTTGTTTGTTTTTACCTGTCAATCTAACTACATCGCTCTGGCATAGTCTTATTGATCAAACAAGGTGTCAATCACAGTCACTCTGCTTAGACCAGCTGTCATTGGTCAAACAGGGAGGTGCACACTTCCCATTGGTTAAAGGTAGAAAGTCCCACCTCTTAGGGAGGAGCTTGTACTCCTAGGCCAAATTACACAATGTCTATGGTGAGAAATGTTGATGTAAACACAAAGCTAACACTCCGAGATACTTGCAGGAGGGAGGAACCGAGGACCTGTGCGATGGGAGTTTTACCGTGTTTATCAGCGTCTTGGTGAGTTAATGCTAACACAGCTAGCGATGTTAGCTCGTGCTGCAGATGATATCGGTGTCCGCCGCCATGTAAAGTGTGTGCTTCCCTCGACACCACACTAACTTGGCGTTGCAACCTACTCGTAACTGTAAAGTGCTTCAGTTGTTTTTTCATCGAGGTCATTGCCGTTTGTATTTGTGTTAGTAGTGTACTGTATACATTTGCACCATTACAGTTGGTTATGGATGTTATTAACGATGAATAGTCAAGCGTAACACAGTGTGTGTACTGGTGTAGCCCACAGTTTCGAAATATGTCTGTTAATAGCATACATGATTTTGTTATTCATAGTTAAGTTGAAAAATGTTAAACAAATGGTTAAAAACATTAACTTTGTAGCTGAAAAGGAAATACGTAGTATTTGTAATTGATTAATAAGCTTAATAATCACAAGTTATGGATTAAAAGGCAAATAATTCATGATTTGAAATGTAAAGACAGGACAAAATATTCCATGCTGAGAAAAACTGTACAGTTAGTAAGTTATTCATCTGCTCACTTTGTGTTACCGTGATGTATTTATGTGATATTGATTATGGCCATCAAACTATTGAAGTTGATGATGCAAAATAGTAATAGCTCTGTTTCTACACAGGTGAGGTTTTTCAGATCCTATGGAAAATTACGTGTGGATTTGAGATTCTACCTGGCGAGAGAGATGGCGAGCCACCCATGAACCTGATCTCTGCCTTGACCTAAGGAGTTGGATCAAGATCATTTATTATCCACAGGAGCCCATCCATTCTTCTATCTCCATCACTTGAGCATCACACTGTGTGGTAGTACTATCACGACGACCTTTTCCACTTGACTTGTGACTTAAAAAGTGCATTTGTCACAATAAAGGATTAAAACTAAACTGAACAGTTTATAACAGAAGGAACAAAACTGAACTTGAATAAGACAACCAGTGGAACTCTGTTATTTTTTTGTCAGGGACACTACACTTTGATTCGTCTTTGTATTACTTTCTGCTAATATTGTTACCTTGTGAAGCATTGAACTAACTGTTTTTAAAGGGTTAACATCTGAGTGCCAAGCTACAGACTAAGGACGGGCAAACAGTGCAAACTTCATAATCCCGCCCGGTCTCTTTAGTTAGTATATACTTAGGTGGAAAGTACTGCCTAGTTTCCCTATAAATTTTGGGGAAATTACCCAGTACTTTCAGACTAAGGACAGGCAAACAGTGCACACTTCATAATCCAGCCCGGTCTCTTTTGTTAGTATTTACTTAGGTGGAAAGTACTGGCTAGTTTCCCTGTAAGTTTTAGGGAAATTACCTTGTTCTTTCAGACTAGGACAGGCAAACAGTGCAAACTTCATAATCCAGCCCAGTCTCTTTTGTTAGTATACACTTAGGTGGAAAGTACTCCCTAGTTTCCCTGTAAGTTTTGGGGAAATTACCTAGTACTTTCAGACTAAAGACAGGCAAACAGTGCAAACTTCACAATCCAGCCCAGTCTCTTTTGTTAGTATTTACTTAGGTGGAAAGTACTGGCTAGTTTCCCTGTAAGTTTTGGTGAAAGTACGCTGTAGATGTGAGAACAGCACTTACCATGTGGTTTCTGTGTAATTAAATAATAAAAACATTTATAACTTTTCATGACTCATTATTGTGTATTTTAAGATATACGTAGGCTATATTATTACATGACTGTATTGTTTGTGTTTCGTCCTCGGATCGCACTACAAGACTTCCAGAGATGTGCACTTGAGAGGGGTAAGTTTGCTTTGTACTCCAGCCTGCCCGTAAATTAGGCAATTTGCAGAATATAGACCCATTTCTTGACATATTCATATTCAAACTCATTCAATGAAATGTAAACAAAACATAAATGTTAAAACCCTGGAGTGTGGGTGAAATTGCCTGATGACACATAGGCTACATAAAAGTGACTGAATCAACTGCCATGAGCAAAGGGCAAAAGCATTTGTTTTTATTGCACTTCATACAGATTCATACGAGGAAATTAAACCATAAGTTTCGGGAAACTCCCGGGAAAGTATGTGCTAAGTGATCGTGATGGATACTCTAACTCCTGGAAAGTGTATGGTAAGTGACCGCGAGGGATACTCTAACTCTCGGACAAGTATGCAGTAAGTGACCAGGAGGAGTAATACTCTAACTCCCAGGAAAGTATGTGCTAAGTGACCCCGAGGGATACTCTGACTCCTGGGAAAGTATGTGGTAAGTGACCGGGAGGAATTATGCTCTAATTCCCGGTAAGTTGTGTGTTACTGTGTGTTTGTGTGTATGAGTGTGCGTGTGTGTGTGTGATAGCTAAAGTTAGCAACTGGTAGTGGTTGTGATCAAGCTAGCAAATATGATGATTATTAACAAATATTTCAGATTATGAAATGTGATTCAATTTTCCTTTTACTTTTGCCTAACTGGGTAGGAATGTTAAGGAATTTTTTTTTTTTTTAAAAATTGATACTAACTACTTAAAGTGCAGTGACCACACACACACGCGCACACGCACACGCACACACACACATTAACATGGTTAATACATGTCTTAAGATATTTTTTACTGTGTGTCAACAAAGTCATTTTTGTTTAAACCTTGGTGTATTATACATCATTTGAAAGGTATTGACATGATCTTCCTGAATAAATGATCAAATATAGCTTAAAAAGTAAAATGCATTTTAGAGGGTGTCTTTTATAAATAATTTTCTTTGAAAAAAACCTTTACATTCAAAAGTTAAGTTTTCACACTACTGGATGGCAGTCATCTTGCATTTCTGGGTCAAAATGATGTCATAACGTCAAACTGATGTCAGAATTGAAATCATCATGGTCGACTTATATGAAAAAGTGTCTTCATACATGATTCTAGGTGCTCCGGTTCAAAAGTAAATTTTTCAAGATGGCTGCTGGTGGCCATCTTGGATTTGGCGCTCTAGCAAAAAAGCCTGGAATTTTTGGGAGGGACCTGGGAGCTAAATTTTTTATTACTTTTTAGGAACTATGCTGATAAACATCTGGCAGAGGGACTACCAATGTAAATCAGCCCCTGGCTGCAACTGGGTGCATCTACATTTTCTTTTTTTTTTCTTTAAAAGGAATGTTCATTGATGTACAATGTCCCTTCTTAAACAAATAAACTATTAAATAAATAAATAAAAATACTCAAAGCAGTGGCACTGTCAGCATTAAGTCTTTGTCATTTGTCAGCATTGTCAATACTTGTATCTGTGAGGATCTTCCATAGTTCATATTAGTAGTCTAAGGATAATGTCAATTCTGTTGCTGTAATCAGTAGCAACATGTTTGAGTCTCTTTGCTGATATCTGTGAAGATCTTATATAGTTCATATTAACAGTCTAAGGATAATGTCAATTCTGTTGCCGTAATTGGTAACAATATGTTAGATGCATGTAGAGTGTCCCAACAATAACAGTCTCTAGGTCTACTTGGGCATGGTTGGCAATCACTGGACATATGTCATGGAAGTAGGCACTTGACTTCTCATAAATATGGCAGTTGTGGTTATTGGGATGGAAACGAGGATTAAAGTTCAAATCAAACAAGAAACCAAAGAAACAAATACTTGAATGATAACAAACTAAATATATTAAAGCCTTTGGAAACACAGCTTGAAATAGTAAAAATGCATATATTATATCAAAGTCGAGTGTCTCATTAATCATCCACAAAAGTCTGAGTGAAAATAACCATTAATAACTATTAGAAAACCTGGTTTAAAAACAGGTCATTTTGCTGTTTAGACCACTTGCCAGGACAGAGTGGGCGTGGCAGATAACGCTCAGATTGACAGCTCCCTCGTTTTGATTGACATCTCCCTGGCTCAGCAATGGCTGCCACAAATTTAATCCAGCCGTACATGTTTGAGCCCTCTGACGATTCAGAGGACGAAGCAGAAGCTGAAAATGATTCCTTTCAGGTGGTCACTGAATGTTAAGTTTCAAAATGTTTTGTGATTCATATTAATGTTACTTCGTAGAATAGTTAGCATAACTTTTACATGCAATGTTACGGCCAGGCTCCACCGGCTGCAGATGTACAGCGTAGCGTCGCAGCGTATTCATTTGGGCTCCACTGACTGCGTACGGAAGCGACACGTAGAGAAGCCAGCGGGGTTGTTTACTGTTTGCTGAGCCGAGAGGCTGCATGTAGGCTGCATGAAATGTTAAAGCATTTTCCACCTAAGTTATTACATATATTTGAGTTATCTACAAGTTTACTGTACTGTTTGTCATCTACTCGCTTTCAAATGTCCGCCACGGACACAGTGTCACGGATAAACAATAGAAGAGCTGCATAAAATAGAGTTGTCACGCCACTCCCTTTGCCGGTGGAGCCGCTGTAATTGATTTACAGGGGGGCGAGCTGCTACGGGGCTTGCGCTGCAGACGTGCCGGGTTGAGCCTGGCCGTTAGCTGAGATGAATGAGAACGGGAGGCTAGCGCTTTGCCTTTCTTCATTGAGATACATTTTCATTGAAAACATAAATCTGCTCCGTTTTTCTGATAATAGCCTTTTTCATTCAAACACATCCAGTCTTAATAGATTAAATATGTCTTTACTCTGACACACACACCGACCGTCAAAGCGGGAGAGACCGGTGCCAGCCAGCCGTCTCTCTCAATTTAGCTGGAGCAGAAAGGTTTTGTTGCGCTGCCACTGGGGGGCGGGATGAGACAACTGACTAATGATTTATGATTGGTTTGGAATTTATTGTGTAATAAATCTCAGAGATAACCACAGCCAAATCAAACCCAATTTCAAGGATGTACAAAAACTTAAAAGACAGATATTTCGAATTTGGATGGAAACAGATTTCTAATTGTTTTACATGTTTAATATTATGCACATAAGACCCTAAATTACATAGTTAGAAGGCTATTGTGGATTTGGGTTTCCAGAGGCTTTAATCTACTAAACTAGATTGAAAATTTTGATGATGATCAATCTTAACTTTAAACAAATGTTAAACTAAACTAAGACATGTGGTCTTAGAGGTCTGAGAGGTTAGGTATCTGAAACCAGCATGACAAAATAATGGGTAATGGTCAGATATAAGCAGGCCAGCTGAGGATGTTTCCACACTAAGTAGTGGAAGGAAGAAACAAACACAGCCTTTTACTGATGTTTCAGAGTTGTTGGTTCTAATTTTTTATTTTAACTAAACCACAGTGTTTTCATCCCATACACAAATAAAACAGCAATTTCTTGCAAATCTCAGGTCTGAGTTCGGTTACATTTTACAAAACCTTTTACAAGCTATGCATCATTACCAAGGTATTAGCATATCTGCTGAAAACGAAACAACCATTGTCTGACACTGAAAGGCAGCCAGGGTATTTTACATGATTGGTACTTTCATAAATCTAATCTTTTTTTAACTCACGCTGCTAGTATTATTATTATTATTATTATTATTATTTTAATTTTGGAATAATTTATGTCTAATTTTGGAATAATTTTCAGGTAGCAATTAATATCTTATGTCACTCACACCAACTTCAGCTCATGTTTTTGGATATTCTTAGAATTCTTAGAATTTAATTCCTTTGCCTTGAGATGCAGGAGTAACAATGACTTTGAGTTTATGTCAATGATAGCTGTTTAACTTCTCAGTGAGACACATCAGCAGAAGGAACACTTCCTCTCAATAGGACTGCTCTGTACTCAGTAGGAGGCGGTGGCAGCAGTTAATGATAATTGGTAATGAGATAAGCAGAGAGACCAGGAAATCGGATTCTTTGATTCCACGCCAAAGCTAAGTATTACAATTTCCCCTGAGTGTATCTGAAGTGGAAACATTAGAATAAATCAGACCTTGTTTGTTCCCGCACATCCACATCTCAGGCCTAGCACCACTTTAATTATCCAGTAGTCAAGGACATCTCCATTATACACTTTACTGCTCTCAGATGAAGATCAAGTTTTCTACAAAATCAGTCATTAATGCTCAGTTATAAGCAGAGAGAAATATGACTTAATCCTTGTGTTCTTATAAACAGGGAACTCCCTCCGAAGAATGTGAAGGGGAGCTGATTAACTGATTACAGTTGGTCTGACACTCTGTGATGTGACTTTAGGCTACAAATATCTTTAATTTTGTCCATATAAACACTTTTTCCCCATTACTTTGAGAATTCGAATCATTTTTTTTTCACTTTGCAAACAAACAAAAGAAGTCAACATCTCAAATGTCATGAGTTTCCTGGGGGCCTTCTCAACACTCCTGAGTTATTCTGATGATATTTACACATACACACAGGTATATCTAAAGTAAGTGGAGTAAAGCAGGTCCAACAGTCTAAAGAATATGTCCATATATAACAATATACACGATGGCCAGGGAAATGATTTAACTTCATTGACTTAATATGCATATCTAATAATATTTTTGTCGGTTATGATGGTCACTGTGATAATGTGTTGTTCAAGTTATTGAAAATTAATATTTTGTTACAGTTACTAGTTACTTATCTCAAAAGTAATTGAATCACTTTACCAATTACTGCATAAAAGTAATAGTTACTTTGGGCAGTAACTTATGGGTTACTTTTGAATATCTGTCTCAGTTCTCATATTAATGGACACATAGCTTATTTGATTGTTGCTGTGGCACAGTGTGGGATAAGTCAACCATCACACTTTCATCTATGATTGTACTTATTATCACTATGATTAAAAGTAAGTTGTGGAACAATAGAGCACAATATGTTTTGTTAGCTCTATTTATTGTAGCCCAACAGGCCTGCAAAATAAGCAGCACAAGTCAGTTTTTATACTCTTGGCAGATTAAAATGAAATAACTGTTTCTCAGACATTTGATGATAGTTTCTCATCACAGAAGGCCAGATGAAGAAAAAGTGATAGTTATTTATAAAAACATAATTGCACTGAAGTTTATCCATTAACCTTAACATTAATTCATTGGTACATTAATTGTACATCAATTCAACTCACCACTATTGGCATATTTTTGTCCTTGAAAAATAATGTCCATCTTTTTCTAGCTTGTACTGCCTGATTTTATTGTTTCATTTAATTTATTTGGTGAATTTGATAATTTTCATGACTGGGATGCAGAAGAAGAGAGGATAGAGAATGAAAAGAAAAGGGAGAAACGGCACAAGGAGGTGACACCGGAAGAATTAAATAATTTAGAAGATGAGAAGGATGAGCCCAACACCAAGAAGACAACGAAATGGGCAGTTCAAATGCCACTATGATGGACTTACCCATATCACTGTCAAATTTCACTATTAATGGTAATGTAGCAATTAATTTTAAATAGGAAACAATCGTTAATTTGTTAATGTGTTTATATGATTTAATCTCGACTACTATATGCTTTGAATTATTTGTTGCAATTAAAAATGATTTTGACTACTATTTGGATGTCGATTATTTGAAACAAATTTTCTTGGGCCTATAAATGAACGCCAATGAATCATGAAAGTAATATCTCAAGGTTTTTTTGCACATCATCCTCTGACCACCAGAGTCTGTAACACACAAGTGGTAAGAAGTGCACTGGCTTTCTGAAATAATCATCTTCTGAATAATATCACGTAACGTTTAGCCATCATCTCACTTCCCTTCACTGATCAGAGTCGCTATGCTCTCTACGCTGCAGTCACAACGGGATTCCATGGCAGCGCCTGTGAACTACAGAGATTAAATAGTCCGCTCAGCTGTGGCTTGTGAAAAACTCATGATTTTAACTGTAAAACACATTAAAGCATAAATAATTGATTTAAAATTAATTTCTTTGGTAAGTGACCATGGTATAAGTTGGTTAATGCCCTTCGCATCGAGCGGTTCATGCCTCCGCGTCATCCATTAATTCCTGATAATGGAGACCTCATCAGGCGTTAACCCTTACTTAGGAGGTGTTAGTTGTTGAGGAATGGTGAATAGATGTAAGTGGGGGTGAAGGTGGAAGGGGGATGTCTTCTGTTAGGATGGTTTGGGAGGATGAACTGGAGATCGGGCTGAGGGAGACTCAGTGTGGGGATTCTGTCTCATTTTTCCCACCCGAGCTGATTACAGGCCCCCCAGACGGTACTTATGGGAGAGGTATGCACCAGACTGAATGAGGAGAGATGACGGAAGAAGGGAAGAGGGGGTGGAGGAATGTTAGTAGGGATGAGGAAGGGAGGATGACGGGTGACGGAAAGGGAAATGGAAGGTGGGTTGAGAAATCTGTGACAAATGGAGCAGGATGAGTTGACCAGGTATAAGTAGGCTTGACAGGTAATCAGGGGTGTAGTTGAGGCGAGGCCCTGCAACCGAACCTAAGTTAACAATTAACTTTATTTAAATTGCTTGCAATAGTCCACCTTCTCTTCCCCTCTCTGTGTCTCTCTTTCACAAACACACACAAGACTGTGTCCAACTCATCTGATCTGTGCATCATTACAGGTGCAATACATTCTCACTCTGACCTCGTCACATATCGACATTTGGTCTTGGACTTTCCATGTCGAGATATGACGTGCAAGGTACCCTTGGTGTGTTGGTTGTTGAAGTTCCGGGACACCATGCCAACTTTTGCCTGTTACATGACTTGTCTGTTTTCAAAATTTACACTTCAGGAAATGTACTACCAAGGCATATTACAACAAGTAATAATTATAGCTTCACTTTATTTCAAACATTATATTTAACAAAAAAAAACAAGAAAAAAAAACTTTTAAACGTCAACTTTACTATAAATCTTGGCATTATAACAAGGCCATATTAACAAGAAAACAGCCCATTATAACATGCCAGTAACAACTGCAGTCCAAGCAACCAGTAACAAGCCCATAACAATTTGAAAGAATAAAGATAAAGTAATCTATCCTCCATCTACAAGCAAGAGCACACTGCTTGGGGAAATCTAATGTTCTTCTAGGATGATGAATGCCTGGGGGCACAGGAGTTCATCTCAGAGCAATAGGATATATGGCCTTGACACCTTAGACTGTTGGCGGTACTCCACCGTGTTTGTTCCAAGCTATCAAACTGTCAAACTAGGTAGTGCTGATCAAATATGAATCAAGATACTGTTACTGTATTGCCTTTTTTATGCCTCAGATGTTTTCATAAAAGTACCCTTTATTGTAATGTTTAGCTATAAAATGAGAAGGTTTGTGAGAAGGCCACCTTTTTTGCTTATAACTTTCATGTGTCACACAGAGCTACATCACACGAAGCATTCTCATCCCAAATTGGTCAGTGGACTTTCACATCTACATATGAAGTGCTGGTGACACGTTAGTGACATGCTGAGTCCGTTGTTGACATTCTGGCATGCCATGTATTTAGGTGTCATTCTTATAGTAGATCAATTTAAAAGAACCATGCAAGCAATGATATCCCAGATACTTAATATCAAATGACTCAGATTGGGATGGAATGCAAAACTACGGAAGCGTATTGCATTCACTGGATAAAAAAAAATTAATAAATTAGACACCTTATCTCATAATTACGACCCTTATCTCGTAATTATGAGAAAAAATCTCGTAATTACGAGATCCTGAACTCGTAATTATGAAAAAAGATTTCATAATTACGAGATAAGGATGTCGTAACTATGAGATCAGGAAAGGTACCACATTAGCCACTGCTTTGCTCAGAACCACATACTGCACATCCATGAAGGGGGGTCGGAACTACTGTAACTCGGGTGGTGCCATCTTGACTATATCCCATATCTTTATTATAGTGTGTATATATTGAAAATTACAACAGAGTATTAGGGTACGACGGAGTATTAGGGCCACACTGAAGAAAAAAAATTCGGAGATTTCGAGAATAAAGTCATAACTGACAAAAAGTCATAATATTAGGCTACGAGAATAAAGTCGAATTATGAGATTAAAGTCGTTATTTAATGAGACTGAAGTCATAATATTACGAGAATAAAGTCGTAGTTTTTTAAGGAAATAACCAACAACAATCAGAATGTCAGATTGTCTTTTATGCCATTGTAAGTAGCCTACTTAATTAGGTTTGGGAACCGGCAGCATGCCGGTGTTCTGACATTTTGGTTCTGTGTCAGTCGAAATGCGCTGTTTGTGACTCCGGGCCCAGCTCTGCCACTGATTGGCCAGTCTGACATCCTTCATAATACATAAAGAACGTTAGTGAAACACATAGGCCTAACAGAAACATGCGTTCGTTTGGGGACAAGTTAGTGGTCATTACTTGTTACTTGCTTGTTACTTGTTCCACAGGCGAAGGACCTCGGATGCATAGCCTACAGTAAATACACCGGTTGTAAATAACTTTTAACATAGCCTACGTGAGTCTTTGTGACTCTTGACTCCTGTCCCGTAACTAACGCTTGTTTCTGTTTCACTAACGATATTTTCACATGATTAAGTCACATCCCGTTATTTCCTCTGTAAACCTAACGTTACAGCAGCCTACAAGCATACTGTGTCAATAAATCAGCTCAGACACTGTTAGAAATGTAGTATTTAGCCTAATAACATCATGCTACAGCAGTAATAACGTCAGCTTTAGTCAAATGGCTCTAGCTCTCCCGGTAAATGTCATAAACTCTGGACACATTTTCCCTGTATGTTGACATGATAATGGCCGCTTTTCCCAGATCACTCTTAGCTTAAGAAGATCTTTCACTAAGAAGGAGTTGTATGATCGAGCTGACCCACTCTTAACAGTCTTCTTAGCGACCAAATGCCCGCAGATCCAGCCGCGGCAGGCACATTAATATTACACTGAGCAAGGAGATATTAAAACAGTGCGCACCGTATATATTTTGATCTATTTCATACTTCAGATTTATATTGTTTGGCGTTAATTGTTGACAGAAAAGAACAAATTTCATTCTGCAGGGAAATGTGTGTCCTTACTGTGCATATTGAATCTTGAATCTATGTTTTATGAAGACCCTGTGTGCACTCAGAGCTGTGGCACAAGTTACGTACCGAAATCTGGTGGAAGAAAAATAATAATAATGTGACTAGCCTATGCGCTGATGAAGTGGTGAGTGATCGATGTGCCTGACATTGATTGATTTAGTTTCAGCACCGCGGTAGTGGCCAGCTCCTTTTAAGAGTTTCTTAAAGAGCGATCTCAAGTAAAATCTTAAATGGATGCAGAAAGTGAAAAGAAAGCAATAGCCTAATTTAAAAAGTTGCCTCTATTGAAAGCTATTTCTCAAGACAAGTTCTGTAATTACCTTGTCCGCTTTCATTCCGTTTATATCTTAACAGGAGCTGGCCACTGCCGTGGTGCTGAAACTAAATCAGCGCATAGGCTAGTCACACACAGCCTACTTATTTTTCGTCGTATTATTATTTTTCTTCCGCCAGATTTCGGTGCGTAACTTGTGGCACAGCTCTGAGCGCACACAGGGTCTTCATAAAACATAGATTCAAGATTCAATATTCACATTAAGGACACACGTTTCCCTGCAGAATGAAATTCGCTCTTTTCTGTCAACAATTAACGCCAAACAATATAATTCTGAAGTATAAAATAGATCAAAATATATATGGTGCGCACTGTTGTCCTTGCTTAGTGTAATACTCCGTCGTAATTTATAATATATACACATTATAATAAAGAGATGGGATATAGTCAAGATGGCATCACCCGAGTGGCAACTGGTTACAGTAGTTCTGACCCCCCTTCGTGTATGTGCAGTATGTGGTTCTGAGCGAAGCAGTGGCTAATGTGGCACCTTTCCTGATCTCATAATTATGAGATCCTTATCTCGTAATTACGAGATCTTGACCTCGTAATTACGAGATCTTTTCTCGTAATTACAAGATCCTAATCTCGTAATTAAGAGATCTTTTCTCATAATTACGAGATCAGGAAAGGTGCCACATCAGCCACTGCTGCGCTCGTAATTATGAGATCTTTTCTCATAATTACGAGATCAGGATCTCGTAATTACGAGATAAGGTGTCTAATTTTTTTTTTATCCAGTGAATGCAATGCGCTTCCGTACAAAACAACTTGAGCAGGACATAATTCATATGCAGATATCTGTTTATGGAAATTAGCCAAAATTAGCGGTGCATGAAAGAGGAAGTCTTGGCCTGGATATCTACTGGCCACATCGGCTCAGAATAAGTTGTTTTGCATTCCATACCAATCTGAGTCATTTAATATCTGCCAATACCAAGTCCTGATCCAATACTTCCATTCTATAAAACAGCTGCACAGTGCAGACTTCAGGTTCTTTTACCCTTTAAAAATGGACCTCCTGTGGATGGCATTGGGATTTCATTGCTTGCTTGGTTCTTTTTAAATTGATCTGCAATAAGAATGATACCTAAAAACACAGCATCCCAGAATGTCAACAACGGACTCAGCATGTCACTAGTGCATCACCAGCACATCATATGTAGATGTGGAAGTCCACTGACCAAGTTGGGATGAGAATGCTTTGTGTGACGTAGCTCTAAGTGACACATTAAAGTTTTAGGCAAAAATGGTGGATGTCTGCTGGCTTTATGGCCATCAGGCAATAGATGATGGGTTCCAAGACTGACTGAATTTGTCTGCTAATCCAGGATAGTTGTTATTCCTCTCACAGGTTTCCCTGTCAGACCAATATACTCTGACGGGTGGTCTGCATAGTCCAAGGGGAAAAGGAGAATGGAGGGTATAATAGAAAAGGAAAGATAGAAAATAATAAATTAAACTAGAATTACTGCCTTGCTGTTGTATGAGTTTGTGCACCACTCAAGTTGTACTTACAGTGTACATCCATGTCTGTGAAAACATGGATGTTTAGCACACATCTTCCCCTCTGCAGCACAGAAGATCTATACAATCAGCACAATTGATTAGTATCACCAATAGGTATCTGACCAAATGTCTCCCTTTCTGTTCTTAAGGTATGATGTTGAGTAATGAATGGAAAAATGTTTTTGCAAAACATTATGAAGTCACAGTGAAAATGACCTTTGAACTTTTGGATATAAAATTTCATTTACTTATCATCATTTGTTAAAAAAATGTCATAATTACATATGAATTATGGCTAAAAACATGTTTTATGAGGTCATAGTGACCTTGATATTTGCCCACCAAATTCCAAGTGGACGTTTGTGCCAAATTTGAAGGTATTCCTTCAAGGTGTTTTTGAGATATCATGTTCGCAAGAATGAGATGGATGTAAGGTCAAAGTGACCTTGACCCATTACCATCAAAATCTAACCAGTTCACCATTGAGTTCAACTGGATGTTTATGTCAAATTAAAAAAAGAAAAAAAAGAAAGAAGAAATAATTCCATCAGTTGTTCTTGAAATATTGCATTCATGAGAGTGGAACAGACGAGGTCACAGTGACCTTGACCTTTGACCACCAAAATCTAATCTGTTCAAATTTGGCACAAATGTCCATTGGGGCTCAACGATGAATATATTTTTGTCAAGATGTTGTTGAGATATCACATTCACAAGAATGAGACAGATGCAAGGTCACAGTGACCTTGACCAATGACCACCAAAATCTATTCGGTTTACTGTTAAGTCCAAGTGAACATTTTTGCCAAATTTGAAGAAATTCCCTTAGGTGTTCTTGAGATATTGCATTAATGAGAATGGAACAGATGAGGTCACAGTGACCTTGACCTTTGACCACCAAAATCTAATCTGTTCAGATTTGGCACAAATGTCCATTGGGGCTCAACGATGAACATATTTTTTTCTAGGTGTTGTTGAGATATCACATTCAGAAAAGAAGAGGAAAGTCCGCACACTTTTAGCTCCCAGTTGAAGTGCAATATAAATTTATTTAGCAGACCCAAAAAACCAGTGACGCGTTTCGAGCAGCATGTGCTCTTCTGACGAAGAGCAGCGTATGCACTGCTTGAAACGCGTCACTTTCCTCTTCATTTCTGATGCTGATCTTATTGGTCCAGTACCTGTCTTTTTACTTGATGTGCGCAGCTGCTCCTCTTCTATTATCTGAGGTATCACATTCACAAGAATGAGACAGATGCAAGGTCACAATGTCCTTAACCTATGACCACCAAATCCAATCTCTTCATCATTGAGTCTTTCCTTTATAAATGATGAATGCACACAGTCATATGTCAGACCTCTTGTTAACAGCTACTCCTGTTTCCTATTACTCACTTAAAACGTCTTTGCATTTCTTCTTCCAATATGAATTACGTAACAGCAAGAAGCTGCAGCAGGCAAGCAGGGTAGATTAATTGACTTCCACCCTAAAGAGTTGAAAATTTAAAGCATAAAATGTGTGCAGTGAGGTTTGCAGAAATCAGTCTTTCCTTTTAACAGATTTAAGGGATGGCATTACTTTTATTGTAACACTGAGTATCTCAGTTACATGTTTTGACATGGGCACTGATAGAATAATTCAGATTCAGCAGGTTTCTCTTATCTCCCTTTCCATTCTGCAAATCAATTTCTCATTTTTTTCTTCCTCCCTGTTGGAATCATCACAAGAGCAAGAAAACTTTGACAACCATTAAACTAAAAATGATAAGCTGAACAGAGCAGAGAAGATGGACATCTTATTCCATGATTCTCTGCCAGACTCAGGAAAAAAATCTCAAGAGAAGGTAGGGGAGTGATCTGAGGGAAGGACAATGACGTGTCATTTTTGTTTAACTCTGTTAGTGTGTAAGGAACATATTTACTAACTGAACCTCCCCCTAAAAAACAGAGTTTTATAAACATTCCTCTGTCTAACTCACTCTGTTGATGCAAGATGGCGGACGGTGCTGCCAGAGGTGCTGCTGGTGTGAGTAAAACTCGGATAAAACCAGACATTTACCGAACAGACACAGGGAAAATTATTGTGGAAGATGAACTTCTAAATTTCCTAGCTGTTAAAATGAAAACTCTGAGCCAGGATGACATTGTTGCAGTGGCTGTCGACCACTTCGGCTCGGAGTGGATTGTGAACTCTACCAAAGTGCTTTTTGAACTTTGCCCAAGCACCACTCGTAAGCTTGTAGCACATACGGGGGCGCAAAAAGATGCAAGAGTTGCCTCAGGTTACTCAGCGAGGTGGGTGAGGACACTCCTCGCTTTGTCTCTCACTTCCTTGATGAATTACCACCTGTGACTTTCAATAGCCTCGACATTTCTTGCCTTCTGGGGAAGATGGAGCATCTAGGTGCAGATGTTCATGCCATGAAACAGGCTTTGTCTATGCAGACAAGTGTCTGTAACAATCTGCGTATTGTAACGGCTGATATAAACCTACGGCTGGGTGCTATTGAACGGCCTGGTACAAGCGGAGGGAGAGCGCCCGCTTCACAAGCCAGTGAGGAGACCCAGAGCAGCGTGGAGGTCCAAACCAGTGAGGAAGACTCGAGCCGGAGGGTGGAAAGCTCAGCCTCGAGCCTGGATGTGCCAAGCAGCGCAGCAACGGGAGCCTCGCACACGAAGTGGAGCGATGCGACAAACTCCTCAACCTGGTCCCGTGTAGTCAAGGTGGGCCACTGGCTGAAACATGTCACAGGAGATACTACGGCAAAGCACAAACCCCTTCTGAATCCCCCAAGTGAGAAGAAGATAGGCGGCATTGTTGGAACTAGTGCCGGTGGGAGCATTCGAGTTATAAAGACAAAGCTGGTGAGTGTTTTTGCGACAAAATTCTCGCCTACTTTAGACTTGGAGACTCTGGCCAGCTACTTGAAAGACAAACTTGGCCGTGAGGTAACCTGTCAAAAGTTAGACACTGTACAGAGCCGGTTCAGCTTCTTTAAAGTAACCGCTGAGTGCAAGGAGGTAGCTGAAATGTACGATCCAACGCTCTGGCCTGAAGGTGCCTTTGTGCGGTGCTTCTATGAGAGACGTTTTTAGCCAAACAAGACTTGGATAAACTTAATTCTGTCCACAGTGATTTTCATGGGGCAGGAGAGTTCACAACGGACCTAAGCACAGGAATAGTGCGTGGCAGAATACCCGGCAGTGTGACCATTCTGTGGTGCAAAAACTATGACCCACTGATCACTGTTGTCAGGCTTGAGGTGGACTGGTGTATAGCAATTAAAGTCGTACATAATATTAATGTTTTTATTATTTTAAATGTATATACTCCATATGATTGTCACAGAAATGATTATTATTTTAAATGTATATACTCCATATGATTGTCACAGAAATGAGGAGGTATACCTAGATAGATTAGATTATAGGTTCATTCACTGAGGAAAGTGCATATACCAACATAAACGTGATGGGTGAATAAATGCTGATATTTCAGATGAAAAGTCTCTTTTTGGTCAGCACTTAATACAGTTTTGTCAAGATAGCAAGCTGGCTCTCTCCAGCCTGCCTGTAGACACGTACATTAGTGAAGCATGGCACACAACGTCCTGGCTCGATCACATTATGTGTACAGCCGATGCTCATGACAATTTAGAAAATGTTGCAATATTGTATGGATTAGCTGCTTTCCATGATGTTAAATGTTGGTAGTCTACCTGAATGTAACAGTATTAATAACCATGAGCAGAGTGGGAAATTAGACTGGATGAGCCTTAAAGATGATGACCTTAGACATTACAGGTCACTGACTGATTATAACCTTAATGACATTGATCTACCAATTGAGGCTATAATATGTGGTAACATTAACTGTAAGAACCAAAAACACAATAAGGATCTGTGTATCATGTATGAAACCATTGTGAAGTGTCTAGTTAACAGCAGTAAATCATTCTGTCAAAAAAGGATTAAACATAATACAAGGCCTGGGTGGAATGAATATGTGCGTGAATTACATGCGGAAGCTAAAGAAGCCTTCACTAACTGGGTGACATCAGGAAAGGCAAGGCATTGCCCAGAGTGTGAAAGAACGAAACTGGCGAATGCTAGATTTAAGTATGCCGTACGATTTATAAAAAGAAATGAGGATGCAATGAGGTCTAATTCAATGGCCAGAAAGCTTCAGCAGAATAAAACATATGAATTTTGGAAGGAAGTTAAAGCTATTAACAACAACAAGATGCCTCTACCATCTAGCATCTCTGGTATAACTGGATCTGAGAATGTTGCTGAGCTATGGAAGAAACATCATTGTGATATTTTTAATTGTGTTAGAGGTGAAGCATTTATTGTTGGAGATGTTCCTCACCATGATGGTGTGGTTATAAGACCAGATGAGGTATTGTATGCTATAGAGAAATTATCACTGAATAAAGCATGTGGCCTTGATCAAATAGTGGCAGAGCATCTAAAATATGCTAGCAGTAGAGTCTCAGTGTTGATTGCTTTATGTTTTACTGGATTATTAAAGCATGGAATATTACCAGACTCTATGCTTGCTGTAGTATTAGTACCTGTTGTCAAAGACAAAACTGGAAAGATATCTAGCCTAGAAAATTATAGACCCATTGCTTTGGCAAGTGTACTTTCCAAAGTGCTGGAGCAAATTCTTTTGGATAGACTCCAACAATATATAATCACCACTGACAACCAGTTCGGTTTTAAAAGTAAGCATGGCACAGATTTTTGTATTTATGCACTGAAAGAGTGGTTAGTATGTATAGAAGAAAAAAATAGTACAATGTTTTTATGTTTCTTGGATGCATCCAGAGCGTTTGACAGAGTCAGTCATGGAAAGCTATTTGCCAAACTTCAGGAGCGAGGGGTTCCACCTTATATGATAAGAATATTACAGTATTGGTATACACATCAAACAATGCATGCTCAATGGGGTACATCTGCACCTTTCCTAGTGACCAATGGTGTGAGACAAGGAGGAATTTTATCACCTGTACTTTTCAATCTGTATATGGATGATCTGTCTAGACAGCTAAACCAGTGTAGAACTGAATGTATGGTGGGAGAGAGGCTTATCAATCACCAGGTATATGCTGATGATCTGGTCATTATGTCTCCCTCTAGTGTTGGTATACAACAATTGCTTAGAATCTGTTCCTGCTACGGTGTGCAGTATGATATTATGTTTAATTCGAAAAAGAGAGTTATTTTAATTGTGAAAACCAAGTAGGATAAGAAGTCAAACTTTCCTTCCTTTGTTCTAGCAGACCAAGTGCTTGGAGTTGTGAACAAATTTAGATATCCTGGCCACATAATCAGAGAAGATTTATGTGATGATGATGATGACATCCAGCGTCACTGCTGCAAACTTTTTATTGTATTGTCTGTGTTTTTGTATGTATTTTATATGGACTTGAGTCTGGAATAAAGTTTATCTAATCATGAATTTGGGAGTAATGTGAGTAGAAACCATTATCCCTGCACACCATCTTTATTTTCATGCAGATTACCTGCTGAGAACAGGATGAGTTGAGGAAAAGGAAACAGGAGTATGCCCTGCTGGAATTAATAGTTTCAGATGTTTTTTCTTTTTTTTTCTTTGCATTTTACCCTTTACTGTATACCTCAGTGTTTTGGTAAACTGGGACTATATTACATCCTAATTGAAGCACTCAGTCTTCCTGGTATTCCTGGTACACTGTATCAATAGGCCTCATGCAGCATCATTGTATTAGACTTCTCTATATTTTCTCTTAACTTTCTAGTAAGAGAAAATACAGTATGAGAGAAGCCATTACATTCTAGAGTCAAATCAAGAAGCACCAGATGTTCTTAACCATTTGCTTCTTCCCAGGTGTGCTGAATGATGAATCCCACTTGATCTTAAGTCACGCATTAGCATAGGTACTGCCCCCTGAACACTATTTAACTGGTATTTACCCAGTAATTAAAAATGTGTACCACGTACATTCCAAAACATTACCAGGTAAAACCTTGTGAATTACCCTGTAAGGAAGGTGGAACTGTACTGTAAAAGGAAGCGTGGTTTGTTTCAATGATATTACCATGTACTTTCCTGGTAACTATAGATTATAATCCTCTTCCACCCATCAGGGCGTGTAGTTTTGAACATGGTACCTGGCAAAAACTCCCATATCTCCCTGATAATTATCAGGTAAATATTGGGGTGATATCGGAGTTTTACAGAGAAGTTACCCTGTAAGAAAGGTGGAACTGTACTGTAAAAGGAAGCGTGGTTTGTTTCCATGGTATTACCATGTACTTTCCTGGTAATTAGTAGTGGTGTTACAGGTACAGTAGTTTTTACCGTGTCAGTGTTACCTGGCAATAATTCATACTTCCCCAGTAATTACCAGGTATTTACCCAGTATTTAGTAGATTATTGGTATTTACCCAGTAATTAGGAACTTGTACCACAGACATTCCAAAACATTATCAAGTAAAACCTTGCAAGTTACCCAGTAAGTAAGGTATAACTGTACTGTAAAAGGAAGCCTTGTTTGTTTCTGTACTATTACCATGTTCTTACAATATCCTTTGGAATAAATCTGCTTTTTGAAAATGTTCTGCAATCTTACCAGGTAAGACCAGGAAAGTCTACAATTTATAGAGTAAGTAGAAGCTGTACAATAAAAGAAAGCCTTTGAGCCTTTGCACCATAAAGAATATACAAATTTCCCCACGGGATCAATAAAGTAAACTTAACTTAACAACTTAACTAGTGTTTTATTCAATCGGAAAACGATGACAACAGAGGTGAACACAATGCAGTACAGTACTTCATCACTGGTTACACTTTGTAAAATGCTCTTATGTCTTTAAATAAGCGTCCAAGAATGCCTTTCCTATGCTGTTTCCCGAGCCAGTGGTTCCACTCAATGAACCTTAAGTTCATCTTCAAGGCCTTCTCTGTCAGGTTCCCACTGTACCTGTAGATGTCCTCCTTATAAGTCCGCCATGCCCGTTCAATGTGCTGGGTATGAGCACCAGTCCCAGGGTGGACAAAATACCTCTGGTGATTTACCTGGTAGTGTATGTAGCCGTCATGGGACAACCGGTTGTAGGAACGCCAGCAATCACTAATGATTTCACTTCCAGGTCTAACATATTTTCTAATGATTGGGAGCAATCTCCTCTTGGATCGAGTTTCAACCAGTTTTAAAACAGGGCGTCTACGGGACCGCCTGACTTCCATCATCCCAAAGACCCACGAGCGACGTTGCCAGGTTTTTCCAAATCGTCCAAGTCCATACTGAAAATAAACAAAATGTCATGCTTAAAGGCAGTCCGACTTAAATGCATCATTTGAGAATGTTAAAGTCGCAATCACTTTGGTGCTTGTTGATCAACCTCCATGACTTTCAAGGACTTTCAAGGGCCTTTTCTCCAAATTCACTACCCCCGCATGGCATAGTTTGAGACATAGATAAGGTAAAGGTAAGATCATTGTACAGTGGAATGTGCAATGAAATTGCAAGGATCAAGGCAGTATAGAAATTTAGCCAGTGGTCAAAAAAAGCTTCCAAGAAATCCCAGAATGCCCATAAAGTAAAGATCATCATCCAGGGACAAAAAATGTCCCCACTATTTTTATAATTTCATTTTCATTAAAATAATTAATTTCCATCTCTAACACACACTCAGCACCTGCAAGTTGTTTTCTAGAAGAAAACACTAAAGACCAGGCTTGCACAAAAAACATTGTTGTTCGTTTCAGCAACTTTATGCACTAATTAATATTTTTTAACATGCTACCCAGGTTTTAGACAGTGGGTCCAAAAGTTATCCCCTAAATGTATATATTTTTTAATTTCCTCACAATGTATTAATCTCGCGAGATCTCATCCCACCCCTAAGTTTAACCTCTTATAGATTGTAGATGTTTTTGAGTGGACTATCCTTTTCATTTCTTTAAAACCTATTTTCCTTGTTTTAACAGCTACTTAATACTGCACTGTACAACACAAAACAGAAATTGACATTTTATGAACAAAATACAAGCTTACCTTTCCTTTGTGTTTGAACTTGCTCTCATCTATGGCTACGAAAGCTCTTCTCCCTCCAATTCGCATTTCCCTTCTTCTCTCCAGTCGTCTGACTGCTGCACAGCAAATTTCACGTAGAAGTGTAGTGTCCCTAGTCAGTGATTTGCTGCTCCCACATACTCCATCCTCTAGCATATCCACATGTCTTCTCCTCAAACCCTGTGACAAACTGAGCCAAAAAAGAGGACAACTACGTATTAGCAACAAGGATGGGAGAGTTTTGGAGTCAGGGAGGGGTAATTATAGTTAGGTTGGTGCCTATGATAGCCATTCAGCTGTTGTACATGTTGGGATGGATGAACATGTGTGATTTCATGCATCTTGAGAGAGAGCATAAGAGATAAATGTTTAACTTGTCAAAATATGTAGTGTTACATCATGCCTACAAAGCCATTTGAATTGAAGTGAGAGGGAGAGAGAGAGCAACCAACCTGTGCATAATTTTCATCCATGATGATAATGACATGTGAGACCGGGAGAATATTGAGCCATCTCTGATGGACCTTGTGATACTCCTGCCCCTGTGAATTGATTTTCTACAGCTCCTGTAACATAACATACATTGCCACAATTGAAACAAGCCCCAGGCTTTTTGTGCTAAACTTTTGCAAAAAAAAAATTGACTTTTTTGCAACATTTTTGACCTTTTTGTTGTAGCCTAATTTGTTGGCCCCTAGTGCTGAAGAGGTTAACATTAATTGTTAAACTGTATTTGCTGTACTATTCTCGCAAGCTTGTCAAAAAAAGTATTTCAATCATTCATTCAACATAGCAGGTATGCGCTGTAAAGATAGTTAGAAGGAGTAACACACATTATGATAGTACATTAGATTGTCAATATGGTCATTTTTTAGGGGGAAAACACATGCAACTTGCCATTGACTTCAATGTATAATAATAATGATAATAATAATAATAATAATAATGAGGATGTGTGGCAATGATGCTCATCCCTTACCACCGATAGCCATCCTTGGTCGTGTTCGTTCTTTTGAATTTCATTTTGTTGTTGCAAACAGGGCATCTTTTTTTCTTTGCCAATAGCCTCTCCTCCTGGAGCCGTCCTATCAACTGTTTACCTCCTTGCGCTGTCCTCTCAAGTAATCTTCTTATCAAAGTCATATTACGCTTTGAGTAGTCTGTCTCAAACTGCACAGAGCATCTCCGAGGAAGTTGTGCTCTTCGCGGGCATTCAACGGAGCATACGTAATGACGCAATGACGCATGATACGTAGCACACGGAATAACGTGAAGGGGCAGGGGGAAAAAAACTTGGATGCAAGTTGGAGTCGGACGACCATCCACGGATCTTCTGCAATACCTCCACCTTGGTAAGAAAGACATGCGACCCCCTTGCGGTGGCGGTCAGCTATGGGTCCGAAGCTAAGTGGTCTGGGCGATGCGCCGGGGCCACCGCTGTCAGCACGGGGCTCTCTCCCGAGCTGAGTTAACTAGTCCCGGCTAACGGGGCTAGCGTTAGCCGCCAAGCCGCGTTATCAGGGCTAGTAGAGACTCGTGAGCTGACGGCAGTGGCCCCAGCGCCTCACCGGACTTATTTACTTTCCCTCACTGCTAAATGTTTATCCGAAATATTCACAATCAGAGCGGGACTCGGACTCAGACTTTCAGGATAAATGAATCCATACATCCATGTATGTTCCATACATCCTGTCGGTGTTTATTTCTCCATAACAACCTCCGAACTATACATTATCCCTTACATATTATTACATTCTAGAGAAACATTAAGCCTATGACTTCTCAGAGAGACTTTTTTTTATCATAGCTGAGAATTTTCTATTCATACAGAAGAGACATTAAATACACACATGCATTGTGAACTTGTAGATTGGCTATTTTCACTACTACTTAAAAGTGGAGGTTTTTTGATGAAATTCTCTTGACAATGTTTACAAATGTCTTTTTACTTTCTGAAAAATTTATCTTAATTTATTTCCTTTACCCCTTATAGTCATGCCGAACACACGCAAAACCAAAAGAAAGCAGCACACCGCACCAGAGGAGAACCCTGCATTGTTGATCCAGTCTGACAATGACCAGGTGATCCAGTCTGACAATGATGGTAAGATAAACCATTTTAAGTTTTCCCCATAGCCAGTCGTAACCATAAACTAATGGCTTTTTATTCAATCTTTGTTGTACATATAGTGGTCTTGCATGGCGCCAGGCTGTCAGGAACTCTATTCTTAAAGACGAGCTAAACCCCCTAAATGGTTTTTATCTTAATTTTAGTTCACATACTTGGGTATTCAGGGACCTACAACGCTTAGAAGTGTAAATGAAATAGAACAGCTTATGACTGAACACAAATTTGGGAGTGAACACGGTGAAATAATAAGATAATCTTAACATAATAAGTATTTAATACATCTTTTTGCAGTATTTGTAGGTAAAGAGATTCAACAAAATGCACCAACAAAAGCACCAACAAAGGCACCAACCATAGCAAAGTTAAAGGGTGACTTTCAAAAATTAAAAGGGGAGAACCAGCTACTGAAGGAAGAAATCCGTCTCTTGAAAGAGGAGAACCGATTCCTAAAAGAGCAGCGTGACTTCAACCAAGAGAAGGCTCTCCACACAGAGGTTGGCCACACAACATCAAAAGGTATCTATACTGTTCCTCCCAAAACCAACATGGAAGGCTGTAACTATAATCTAAAGGAGTCTTGATTAGTTAAAGGAACATTCAGCAATGTTTTCGTGTTAAAATAAGTTTTAAATAGCTCTATATTCTGACAGCAATCACTGAAAGAGTGTTTAGTCAGTGACTTGAAATCCCCAAACCCCCGCTGTCCGCTATCTCTCTTCTGTAGTCCTGGATGCAGGGCTGACGTATCTCTGCAACTGCGACCACTGTATCTTTTCACCCGAATCCACCACGCCATTCGCGAGTCTCTATGAGGTGCGGTTGCCGCAATACGTCCGCCCTGCATGCAGCACTACAGGAGAGAGAACCATTTTTAAGGGCGCTTTCACACCTAATAGTCTGGACCAAGGTCCGGACTTATTTTTTTTTTTTTTTGTTACATTGTTTCCATTTAGTCCAGTAAAGTTCGCTTTCACACTGCCACTGTGCCAGTGGACCAAAGGATCTACCTACGTCATGACGTCATTACCCACAAGGGCTGCGCCTGCTTATAATTGTCACTGATTGGCTTGTGGATGAGTGTGCATCTGCTTTTCCCTCTCTCATCCTCTCCAAAAAAGCCTGAAAAGTGTCAGTGTTCTGGTGTGTTTTTTTCAAGTTCAAAGAACAGTTCACCAAAAAATGAAATTCATTCATTCACTCACCCTCATGCTGATGAATACTCTGCAGTTCACGCGATTCACACATGAGTAATAATAATGCGCTAAAAACATACTCAGAGTATTCATCAGCATGAGGTTAAGTGGATAATGACTGAATTTTTTTTTTTTGGTGAACTATTTTCAGTTTTAATTATGCCTTCTGACCATATTTGGATGAAGTATTTGATCTCCGCCTCCCCCCAAATGTTACCGCGGCTCATCTTTCCTTTTTTTCTGTTTGTTTAGGCCACTTTTCCGGCGCGAGTGAGCGAGACGGGCGAATCTGACGTTACGTCCTATATTTGGTCCGATAGTCCGAACCTTCCAAAAACATGCTTTCACATTGCGCAGCAGCAGACCTTTGTCCAGGATAGTCCGGACCAAGACCACCTCCTGAGGTCGGACCAAAGACTCGGTCTCTGGTCCGGACCTTTCACACCTTGAATTTAGGTTCGGATCAAACGGGAAAGTCCGAAAGTCCGGACCAAACAGCTCTGGTGTGAAAGCCCCCTTAGACTGTGGGGACCTAGGTTGCCCCCAAAATATTTTTATATTTTTAGAATTACCTACAACAACTACAAGTAAATCTTTTAAAACAAAATCAGAAAAATATTTATATTGATTATGGTGGGGTGACGTGATGTCACATTTTTAAGTACTGTACCCCATCACCCCCTTATCTGTTTTGCCTGCTTTTGTGATGCTGCTGTTCTTTTCATGTGAAAAATGAAAATAATAATGATAATAAAGAGAACTCATACTAGCTTCGTAAACCAGCCTCTCCCGGAAATACATTTCATTTCATTTCACAGGGAGAGTCTGGCCTCTTTCCCCCTGTAAGCATATGGGGTGGGCGGGAGCTGGACGGGAGTAGTAGCGTTGACAGACAACCCCATTCAGCCAATCAGCGTTTCAAAATAACAGCGAGAACGTCTTTTCTGTCAAGAAACTCAACAAGTGCTGACTCTTGCTCTTGTTTACTGCTGTTATTGACTGTATTTCAGTATTAACTTCACTTATTGCTGTTTTTAGGCTAACGTTAACGTTACTGCTAGATAGCTCCGCCATGTTTGTTGTGGTAAGAGTCGCGTAGTGTAGTGACGTTATCATCCGGGGCTTTGCACCAGTCGGTCCCTGACTGGCCAACGTGCTGTGTCAATCACAGAAATCTGAGCGGCGACGCTGATTGGCTCGGCCTTCTGAGGGTTTCAGGCAATGAATGAGGCCAGACTCTCCCTGTGAAGTGAAATGAAATGAAATGTATTTCCGGGGGAGGCTGGTTTACAAGGCTAAACTCATACTCAAACTCATAGATTTGCTAACTTCTAACATTTAATTTTTTTAAATTTAAGGGCAACGCAAAATGAGGAATGGGGATTCCTCTGACTCTTCTGACTCAGATGACTCTTATGAGGATCGGAAGAGGAAATGTAAGAAGAAACACAAAAAACACGGGTCTTCAGACTCCTCTGATGATGACTGGAAGAAGAGCAAATCCAAAAAACCCTCATCATTTGGAAAGAGAGGTAACCCATCATCTGGAAAAAGATGGCTCACATTTCTATTGCTTCTGGAACAATGCACATACAAACAGCACTGTTGTTTACATTACACTTCAGCAATATTATGCACCATTTATTTATTTATTTATTTAAATGCCCCCAAAATTTGGTAAATGTACCCTGTTTTATACATTGAAGGCAAAAGTTTAATTTGTTTTATTAATTTTGATCACATTACATTGAAGCTAGATGACCTGGGAGCTAATGGCTTTTTGCATAGAGCTTTCAGACTCCTGTCACATGGACCTAGCAAGGTTACGGAAGATGTTAGTGGAAGCATCTTTTATTGTGACACTGCAGTCACATTTCCATCATAATTTCAGTGTAGCATGCTCATGTATTGATTTTTTTTTTATGTGGCATAATGCTAAGGTAACACTCTCTCCTCCACCCAAACACAATCTTATATAGGCTATATTTACCAGAGTCAAGGCTGGCCCTATTACCAAACAGCTATGTAGAGAGTATCCACAACTGTATCAATTTAACCATGGAGTGAAGAAGAGTACTGCACTGCAGACACAAGATGACTGGTTTAACCCCTGATCTTCATGTCATGTCAGGATTATAAATATATTTGGAATTATTACACAGTGTTAATTTATATTTTCTTTTGATGATCTGTTTTGTAGTTCTGAGCCCAGAGGACGTTGTCCACCGCTACAAAGCGGTCCTAAAAGTCTTCAGGCGAAACCGCAGCATGACCAACACCTGTGAAGAACTCGGAGTGGACAGGAACACCATTGCAGGGACTGCAGTCATTGCAGATGTCATGATAGCCACAGAGGGCACAGACTTTGGGGAGCTGCCCCTCTTCAAAGAAAAACAGACTTTAGCGAACTACGCAAAATTATGCAAGGCATTTGTAGATGCCAACAGACCTCTGCAGGAAAAAAATTGAAAAAATGAGGAAGGCCACAGAGCTGCTCCCTATCAAATATAAAATGCCAAAGTGAGGGATCAAGCTCTAAAGTGCAGTAATTTCAATGTCGTTTAAAAAAAATTACATTTATTTTATTACTGCACTGTCTTTTTGTTTTATCTGGTGGGGATTCAACCAAATTTCTTGTATCCAAAAACCTTTTAGTGGGTAGTTGGACCCTGGTTTCTTTTCTCCAAAGATCTTTTTGCCCCTAGAGTTTGATATCGTTCAATAACCGTTGACTAGCCACTCCCTGCCATTTCCACTAGGATGTTGTCAGCCTTACTCGTTTTATTTTGTAGTAGGCATTGTCAGTTTGCATTTTGGATCAGCAAAGTTTTATTTTGTTACGATTATTTCTACCTCTTCTGACCCTGACACTTTTTTTGGTGTTAGATTCCATACAAGATGCAACTGCACTTTGCAGTTTTTTGCACTTTTTTATAACATGTTCTACTTGTTTTGAAATATAAGCATACTTGAAAGCTATGCCACTGTTTTGCACTTTAAGAGTATTGAAGTTACTCTCTTCAAGTTCACTGTTTTGCAGATTAAGAGGATTAAAGTTAGTCTCTTTGACAGTTCACCTGTTTTTGCGTATTTGTCACAGATTGTGTGAAGGAGTGTAACAAAATGCATTGTATCTTTATGTAAAGGAAAGTTCAGGGTAATACCATGGAAACAAACCACTTTCTTACAGGGTAACTAAATACCAATAATCTACTAAATACTGGGTAAATACCTGGTAATTACTGGGGAAGTATGAATTATTGCCAGGTAACACTGACACGGTAAAAACTACTGTACCTGTAACACCACTACTAATTACCAGGAAAGTACATGGTAATACCATGGAAACAAACCACGCTTCCTTTTACAGTACAGTTCCACCTTTCTTACAGGGTAACTTCTCTGTAAAACTCCGATATCACCCCAATATTTACCTGATAATTATCAGGGAGATATGGGAGTTTTTGCCAGGTACCATGTTCAAAACTACACACCCTGATGGGTGGAAGAGGATTATAATCTATAGTTACCAGGAAAGTACATGGTAATATCATTGAAACAAACCACGCTTCCTTTTACAGTACAGTTCCACCTTCCTTACAGGGTAATTCACAAGGTTTTACCTGGTAATGTTTTGGAATGTACGTGGTACACATTTTTAATTACTGGGTAAATACCAGTTAATATCTGCATAAATACATGGGGGTTAATGGGTAAATTGTAACTACTGGGTAATTAGAAGGTAATTACTTAGTAAATAGTTGCAAGTTATCAGGTAAATACTGGGTAATTACCAGGTAAATATCAGAGTCATTACTACCCTCACTGTCACTACACAGGTTGATTGGTAATACATAATCTATAATTCCTGGATAAATACCTGGTAGTTTTCAGTATATATCTAGTAAATACTAGGTAACTAGTTCTAGTATTTACCAGGTAAATATCAGGTAACTACCAGGCAAATAAGTGGTAGTTACCAGGTAAATATGTGATCATTTTTGAGTGAATACCTAGTAATTACCAGGTAAATATCTCAGTTATTATCACCCTAACAAAGTCACATATAGACACATTCAGTGGGTTTATAGTCTTCAATATGCAATTGCAGGATATCTACCAGGTAATTATTGGGTAAATACCTGGTAGTTGTCAGGAAAATATCTAGTAAATACCAGGTAACGTGTTGGTATTTACCAGATAAATATCAGGTAAATATTTTTAACTACCGGGTTTAAAATCTACAATATACAATTACTGCGTATCTACCAGGTAATTATTGGGTAAATGCCTGGTAGTAGTCAGAAAAATATCTTGTAAATACTGGGTATTTACATGGTAAATACTGGGTAATTACATTGAAAGTACTTGGTAATTACCAGGTAATTACATTTAATTACTTGTTATTACTTAGTAAATATATCTTATTACCAGGTAATTACCTGGTAATTACCGGACTGTAAAAGGAAGGGTGACCCAGTTCATTTCAAATCCAGTGCTGCGCAGGTCTGACCCATTCATGCATTCACATACAGTGGTTACCACTTTGTATTAAAATCCCCTGCTTATATTAATAATAGTGTGATGATAAAGCACAAATAAATAGACCCAGACCTTTTAAAATAAATGAATAGCCTTGGACACAGGGAGGGTCAGGCAGAGAATCAAAGTCTGATAATTATGTGATATGGAAAAATATTTTTGGGCCTATGATGTGAAACACAATTCACAAATGTTGAGGCGAGCATAACAAACAGAATGGCATGTGAGTCAGTCACTATGACAAGTGCAATTTAATACTATGGAATTGGACCCAACTGCCAGTTCCCGGTGTGCCGGTCAGCTGCAACAGCACCAGAAAGAGAGTCATGCATAAGAATGGGACTGTGTGCCGTGTTCTGTCGATTTCCCCTACCTGTCGAGAAGTGCTGCTTTGTGGTTCTGTGCTTGCACAGAGCCAATTTTCCAAGTTTCATTTCCACGCCCATAAATTTTTGCTACTCGTCAGTCCACGCTGTTGTTAACAGTGAGTAACATCCTCAAAATCCATTTTCTTACATGAATGCATTGAGTAGTGGGAGCATTATTTGATAGGGTGGTATTGGACTATCAAAATATGCTACCCCTGAAATATTGATTAAAAATGTTAAAATGGTATGTCTAAATATGCTGCCATTAATCCTACAGTGGCAGTGAGGTAATTAGTAGTCTTACATGAATGCATTGATTAGTGGGAGCATTATTTGATGCCAAGTATTTCATCCATCAAAATACACTACCCATGAAATATTAATTTCATTACACTTTTTGTACGTTAGACAAATGAGAAAAGAAAACACTTATTTTATGTCTTTATTGTATATACAGATAGAAAACCATAAAGTAGCATTTTTTGATAGAGTAGCGTGAATCAGTAGACAGACCTATTGGTTTATGCAGCGGTAGCAATTTTCGACAAAGCAGCAGAAATCGATAGAACACTGGCATTGCTCTGCAGTTGTAGGGGATGTGAATGGAAAAACACACCACTTTTGACACCACTTATCAACCACCTACAGTGCAGTCTTGGGATCCCTCCCAAGATGACTTCAGACCCATTCACCCCTGGTCCCATCAGACCCTAACAACTCACATGGTGGCCAGATGGGTCAACGACTCACATTGTAACCTTAACAGCTCTGAAACTAAGAGCTCACATGTGACCCCTAAGACTCTGCAAGGGTTCCCACCCACACAGGGTTTAAAGCCTGCAACTTCGTACTAGTCATTTAGACCTGAAGAAGCTTATTGATTGATTGAGATACTGACTACTGCTGTCAGTCCTGGAGTTACCGGAGATTTCAAGAACTTTGTACTGCGTACACTGGCTGGAAAAAATGCGGACTTCATCCTCTTCACCTTACAGTCAAGCAGCGAACCATACCCTTCAACCACCAAGTACCATTCAGCGACCATACCACCCGCCTGCACCGGAGCTCAGTGAAACCCCTCCCAGCCACAGCCTTCATCGCCTCCCCACATTCCTCCACGGACACACCAGCCAAACGAGGTAGAAGCGTATGTGGTCACCAAGGCATTTCTTCTCTCTTTCTCTCCCTTTTCTCTTACACACACATACACACACACCCACACACACACACACACTCAGCCCCCCTCCCTCCCCCCGTCCTCTTACACTCATTACACCAACACACCAGCACTTCATGTTAAGACAGGCCCCCCCCTCCATTAAACACTCTCACACTCAGTTACTCTGGTTCATCCACCCCTCGAAGAAAACAAACATGGCTTCTACATAACCAATCAGCACACTGGAAAGAAAACAAATCTGGGCCACAGCTTTTGGAGCACACAGCAACATAACAGAAAGGAAAAAAAACACACAATAGACCCCAAAACTCAAAAACCCACCCAACCGAGAAAAACCCCAGATTCCCCGGCAATACGGACATTCATCACCAACACCCTTCAACAACTGGAAACAATGGCCCCTACTTCACCCCCAGAACCCAACCCCGTCACAAAAGACAAAACAGCACCACCCATGAAATCATCCAAACCCCCTAAAGACGACAAAATACCCACTCTGCCCCAACAAAATCCACCAACCCCTGCTGAGACACCAACCCCCTCAACCACTTAAGAAATCGACAGCCTCATCATGAAGAGCATTTTTGACCAAGTCAACCACCTCTTCTCCGAATTCAGTAAATACACCCACCCCCCTCAACGTCACCACACAGATGAAATCCACTCTAACCATCATGGAGCAGATCCTGCTGCATGGACAAGACCCACACAACATCACAGATGAACTGTTTGAACGAATCCTCAAATCACAAGTCAATAACCACATCGAATCAATGGGCCTCATAGCAATACACCAAGCTGGATTCAGAGAAGGAAGAGCCACCACAGACAACATCCTCCATTTATCAGAGGACATCCACAGAAATTTCAACAAAAAACAAATAACCCTGGCAATATTCTTTAACATTGATAAAGCATTTGATAAAGTATGGCATAATGGACTCAAATTCAGACTTCTGGATTCAAACCTCAAACTCCCACAACCCACCCAGTCCATCATCTCCAACTTCTTCAGTAACCGACAAATCAAAATCAAAGTTGCCTCCACCCTCTCATCACCTTTCACCCCCCAAGCAGGAATTCCCCAAGATGCAGTTTTAAGTCCCCTCCTCTTCCTTCTATACATTTCCAATATCTATTACCCCCCAGCCACCATAGCCAAAGTCTCACAGTTCGCTGACGATCTTTGTTACTGGTCAAGCTCAAAACACCCACATCTAGCAGCCAAAAAACTCAACACATGCTTCACTTAAATAGAAAACTGGTCAAATCTCTGGAGAATCAAACTAAACCCTGCCAAAACTCAATGCATCCTCTTCACCAAAAACCAACACCTACAGCCCAACATCAACCTGTCACTAAACAACCAACCAGTCCACCTCAGTAAAGAAGCAACCTTCCGCGGAGTCACCTTCCAAAACAACATGACCTGGACCAAACACATCAATAACCTGGAACAAAAAGCAAACAATAGACTCAATCACCTCAAAGCCCTCTGTGGAAAACATGGTGCATCACCCTCAACAGTTATCAAAGTCTACTTATCATACATCAGACCACTAAGCAAATACTCCGTCCCCGTCTGGATCACCATCTCTGACAACCAATTACAGTGACTACAGACAATACAAAACAAAGCACTAAAACTGGCCCATAGACTCCCCTTCTTCATCAGTAACCAACACACCCCTATCATTCATCCTCCAACTGACCACCACCACCCCACCTCCAAACCCCCCATGACCTGAGTAACTGAGTACACGAAACACTACAACACCAACCACTCACATGCTCACATGAACACACACACACACCAATGTAGATATCACACTATTCACAATGTAGATTGCACGTTATATACACAGGCCTGCACAACACAACATGTACTATACATTGTTTTGTTTTTGTTTGTTTTCTTGTCCTGTCCCTCTCTCTCTCTCTCTAAAGGGCACAAGCCCTGAACTATCCCACCAGGTACAAGCCATTGTATCATAGTCATTTAGACCTGAAGAAGCTTCTTGGATGACAGGTGAAACGTCTTCAAGAAACGCAAGCAAGTCCAGTTGTCTACGATATTGCACTTACGAGTACCATGACCTGGATGACTGAGAATCTTCACCGACAAGTTGCCATTCAGTTTGGTAAGAATGTCCTTTGACTGGTTTGGGAATTTGAAAGAACATCTAGGAAGATGGCTGATTACAGGAACCACCTGTGTTTCAATCTGAGATGCAGGCAACACAGGATCATCCCTAACAGCCTATGCTTGGGTTCCACCGTGAAAGGACACATGGCTGCAACTATCCTTCAGAGGGCTCAGAACCAGCTACTCAACAAGAGATTGAGACAGATTCACTTCACCATCGATGCACTTAAATCCAAGATGGAACAGATATTGGAAGAACTGACAGCACTTCTACCCAGGGAAGTCCTGGAAGATGTCTACAAGTTTGTTGAGAAGGCACACACTTTGCAACACTCCAATGGCAACGAACGACAGACACCAAAATTCCTGACACTACAGTCTCATCATAACATCTCCAATAGAACAGACGTACTGACCTGGAGAAACAAGGATCACAACACAGCACATCCACACATACATGATAAGTGGGTAAAAGAACTTATCAGACAGAGAGCTCACTCAAAAAAGATGTCCTGGCCAAGGGACTGAATTTTGCTGTAACCAGAACAGATACCGGTGGTAGATCTTATCACAGCAACAGAGTCAGCCATCAGAAACAACAAGCTGGCACACACAGAGGCAGAACAACTGAGATTAAAGGTATCAGCCGCTCTCGCCGGAGCAAAAACACCACTCTCCAACCTCACCATTGGAAAAAAAAGGCCCTGGCATCACTGGGGACAGACAAAGGGAGATGCCAAGTGGTGATGGTTGAAGACAGCGGACTACCATGCCAAAATCACTGCTCTCCTCAGTGACACAGCCACATACAAAACACTGAGGCGTGATCCTACCAGTGGCTACAAAAAGAAGGTCATAGATTAGCTACAAAAACTGGAAAAGGACAAAATCATTGACAGACCACTGTATTATCGACTGTACCCTGGTGAGGCCATCCCAGGCGTCTATGGACTCCCCAAGATACACCAGGAAGGAGCAAAACACTACCACTGGTGGAAGTGGAGTGGTGTGGACCAGTGTGGATGAATGAAAAACGAACACAATACACAGTTTATTTCAATCAATCAATCAATCAATCAATTTTATTTATATAGCCCAATATCACAAATCACAGTTTTCCTCACAGGGCTTTACAGCATACGACATCCCTCTGTCCTTAGGACCCTCACAGCGGATAAGGAAAAACTCCCCCAAAAAAACCCTTTAACGGGGGTACAAACCTCAGGAATAGCAACTGAGGAGGGATCCCTCTTCCAGAACGGACAGACGTGCAATAGATGTCGTACAGAACAGATCAGCATAATAAATTAACAGTAATCCATATGTCACAATGAGACAGAGAGAGAGAGAGAGAGAGAGAGAGAGAGAGAGAGCGAGAGAAAGAGATGCAGGACAGACGGTAATGACAGTAGCTTACAATAACATCAATGAAAGTAATAATTTTACTGCCAGGTGGTAATGTAGTAGCAGAGTTCAAAGGGTTAAGGCCCTCTATTTCTTAGGACAGTAGAAGAGAAACTTCTGAAGGTTGAACAACCTGTTTATACTGTGGACAAATAAACTGGCTGATAAAAGTAGAGCCCATATTTCATTTCTTTCAGTGAAAACAAAACAGTGATATGTTCTCCCTGACAGAATACAGATGACAGCTGCATCCTTTGTCTGTGGAAGTGTGTATCTGTGTGTGCCTCTGCTTATGCGTGCGTTTATGCCCATACAGGACTGTATATCACTACAACCAAGCATTTTAATACAGGAACAGGAAGGTAGGGCCTCTGAATAGCTCTCTCTTGCCTCATCATCAGATCTCCTTCCTCTTGGTGGAAATCTTTAGATTTAAAAACTACCAAGTTAATGGCAAGAAGGAAGTGAAAGCCTGGCACTGGTTTATACTCATACTGTCACACAAACAAGTCATATTTTCAGGTTATTGGATGGTTAATGTTGCTTTGATGTTGTTCATCAGTACATGAAACAAGATGCAGCAGAACAAGAGTGATGGCAGTATGCAGCCATTTGGCCATGACATTCACTAATGTGATTAAGATGAGAAGTGCAGTTAATAAGTGAAATGAGCACTTAAGCCAACTGTTCATGTTAGTGTGTTTGTGCATTTTGAGAGACAAATCTTGGAGGCCAAAAGCATCTTCCTGCATTCAGTCATTTGATCATTTCTGTAACACTTATCCTGTTAGGGGTCATAGGGGGGCTGGAGCTGATCCCAGCTGTCATTGGGCAGGAAGCAGGATACACCTTGGAAAGGTTGCTAGACTATCGCATGGCTAACATATAGAGACAGACAACCATTCATGGTCACATTCACACCTATGGGCAATTGAGAGTCGCCAATTGACCTAATCTGTGGATTTGAACCAGCAACTGAGATGGGCACCACCACGCCCATCTCCCTGCAGCCACTGATAAAGAGAGGAAATGACTGCACATACTGCAGGATACTTAAGAAACACAGATAATGCACATGCTGGCAGTCCCAACAAGGTGCATACTAAATACACCCCATAGTATTAGTAGTACCAAGTATTTAATGGAATGAACAACATACTGGCAGTTAATCTTTTCTTGACAACTTATCAGTACTGGAGCACAAAATGGAAAATTTGTCCACAAATAATCCACAATTTACAAATGTTTTTTGCTATCCACAAAGACAAAATTCCTTAATGTGACTTGTAACTTGGCATTTCAATAAATGGTAAAGGGCTGTATTTGCATACTGCTTTTCTAGTCTTAGTGATCACAAAGTGCTTTACAAAATAGGTACCACTCACACAGCCATTCATACACTGGTGTCTGTGGCTATCATGCAAGGTGTCACCTGCTCACCTGCCCAAGGACACTTCAACATGCAGACTTAAGGGTCAGGGACCACATACCTCCTGAGCTACAGCCACCCTAAATGCGTTATAATTTGTACAATTAGATATCTGTTTGTAAATATGTCATGTAAGGGCTGGGCGATATGGCTTGAAAGTAATACTGCAATGTTTTTAGACTATATCATGATACACTATATATGTTATGATATTTCAAAATGTCCTCTAAAGTACTGTGGACTACTAATATACAAAATTATTAAATGAACTACAGTTACAATTATGATACATAAAGTTGTTATTGTCATAATAAAGTTACTGTTAAGAGAAGTTAAATTAAATACTGTTAAGTAACATTAAATAAAAATACTGTTAGAATAAAGTTAAATGAAATGCTGTTAAAATAACATTAACCCTCATCCTACCAACACATTTTACATACAGTAAGTACCGACTGGGGTCCCCAGGGACCCCAAGAATAAACTACTGTAGGAAACAACCATCATAGCAAAATGTTAACTTATTTGTTGTCAGGACATTATTACTTATGTAATTAAGGCCATTTGAAAGAAAAAAACATATTATTATTATTATCATTTTAGAAAAGTTGCAATTAATTAGCATATATTGTGAAATGGAAATATATATTTTCTTTAATAAAAATTGCAGCTTTTATCCCAAGTGCAACACACATTAGTACTTAAAAGCATAATTACCCTCCTTTGATTTCTGTTATCACTTAGATTTCAGGAATTTGTGTTATATTTATATGGTGAAACCAACTGGGGTCATTTTGACCTCAATGTAAAATAGCTAAAATGAACCCACAGTCTAACTATATCCTTGGATCGGGTATCGGCGCTGATCACGTTATTTTTACAAAAATTGGTAATAAAAGATAGGAGGAATCAAAACAATAAAAATGGCCAGGTTTTTCATCTATGTTGTTCATTGCTGCCTTCGCTTTCCAATGTATGAAGTGTGTCAATCCTGTATATTTTATAAATATATTTTTTTATAAGATAGTCAGCTGATGGCTTGCTCACCTCCATTCACTGAGGTACCTCCAGACACACCCACTGGTGCTATCGGCCAGTGGGATGGCTCGATCAGCTGAGCCCAGGTAGACCGGCCCCTACATAATGCCGCTCCTGGCAGTATGGCGAGAGACGCCAGCAAGTGAGAAATGAGCCATAAGTCCTCTGTGTATTTGCCCTACCACGGCATTTTACACCGCTCAAAGTCTGCGAAATAGGTGCGTTTCCCTGTGGAATATAATCCATCCGGCCACCGGCCTCACCTCAGATTCCCCACCACGGATATCAAGGGATCATATGGAGCCTCTACACCCAAAACAACACTGGAGTGTTACGGCATTCACCCACGGTCCCGTGAGTTGGCCAAGGATTACTTTTCGTTTCATTATTCCTTATTTGGAACCTTCAGGCTGGGTTGAGTTATTGTTTTGAAACTGAACTGAATCAGAGCAAACAGTGTATTTCTTCATCCCCTTGTTTGTAGGAAAACCTGGGGTGGAGTTTTCTTTTGTTTAGTGAACTGCGTGGATTGAACTGAATTGAACTGTGATATGTTATTTGGAAATCCCGGAGTGGAGTTTTTTGTTTGAACTGGATTGAACTGACTGAACGAAACGGAACATTTCTTTTCTTTGGCGAAAAAAATATATACTTTCTTGAAACTAATTACTGTTGTATTTGTATTTTTGTATAGTATAGATTAACTCTTTTGTTCTACAGAAACCAGGTAAAAACAATTTAATTTTGGTGTTAAGGGACCTGTTTTATGGGTTTTATGGTTTCTTTGTGGGGTTTGACTGAGTACAAGAAAAATATTTGTTTCATGTGTCAAACCGCTACAAAAGATATAGGCCTATTTTGATTGTTGAAGACAAGAAGAAGATATTGAATTTGTTTACATCTTGTGCTGCTGAATCACCGATAAGCTTATTGGATACTATTTAAATAAAAAACAAACCTTATGGGACAACTTGGATGCATTCTTTTTTTTTTCTTTCTTAATGCTTTGCAAAGTATCGGCTCGGACTCGGTATCAGACTCGGTTTCAAAATAAAGGACTCGTATTGGATCGGATGCAAAAAAATGTGATCGGGACATCCCTAAGTCCAACCCATTTTTAATTCTGTCTTTCAAAACAAAAGTACACTTACAAAAGACCTTGGTCTCAGTGAACAATAAATGTTGAATAACTGTAATTCAAATTTCAAATTTTCAGTTCGAACAGTAACATAAATGAACACTGTTGCCATAGAACTGAACCTTGCACACTCCGGGAAGTTATAGCACACAATTTGGCTAATGCTGTGCCCAGGGAAAGTAGATTTTCCAACGGAATGTTGAATGTCCATAGCAGCAGGTGGAGTTTTCCTCACTCCATGATGGCTATTGCTGCTAAGACTAGGGCTTGGAGTGTGGCTGCATCAGCAGCCAGTATGCAGTATTCTCCACTTGAGCTTCAGGTGCATTTTCAGTGTCACTGTATTCAGAAGCCCTGAATCATCAGTCTCTTCAGAACTCTCCTCATTTAGAATTTGTCTCAAAACTTCAGCAGCAGTAAATCTGGCTAATCTTGATCTGCTTGCCATTGTTGCCTAAAAAACAGCCAAACATCCTGGAGCTATGAGAAACAGTGCAAACCTGAAATCTGTCTTGCATACCCTCCACCCCCCTCTCTGCACCTGCAAAAATTGATATGGTAAATGGACTGCATTTGTATAGTGCAAAGCGCCTTTTACACTATGAGTCACATTCACCCATTCACACACACATTCATACACTGGTGGCCACAATACAAGGTGCCACCTGCTACTCAGATTTTTTTTTTTTTTTTAAACACACCCACACACCGATGGAAGCATCATTGGGAGCAAACTGGGGTTCAGTATCTTGCTCAAGGATACTTTGAAATGCAGACTGGAGGAGCCAGGGATGGATCCACTGATCTTCTGATTGGTGGACTACCCACTCTACATCTGTGCCACAGCCGCCACCACATTTGCTTTTTCCCCACACTCTGACCATGTCCTGATTATGCTCTGACTGTATGTCAGTCACATGCATGAGTCATGACACACTATTTCATAGTCTTATCTTGAATAATAGAACATAAATAATTAATCTGATAGTCATGAAACACTTTATTATGAATTTATGCATTGTATTTCTGACTTTGAACATCATCTTACCTTAGGGAGAGCAAGATTTATGGTCTTCAGCAAAGCACATGAGGAAATCTGGGTCTCCTGTCTTTATTGCTGTCTCCTTAAAAATGGCCCCAACCCCTCCTGATAGTGTGTGATACTTTAAGGACCCATGGCAAACATGAAGTCAACAAATAGTTCCAACTGCACAGGCGAAAATGAATGCTTTTGACTGGGGTTCCCGGGGACCCCAATATATTTGTGTTTTTAAAAAGCACAGATTACAACAGAAACACAAAACAATGATATGAAGCCATTTGGAACAAAATGACTGACAAAGTCATAAAAAACTGGCATGATTGAATAAAGCACCTTTAAGATATGACAAAAGGTATACCTCTGGGGTCTGTGGGTACCCCAGTTGGTAGGATGAGTGTTAAATAAAATACTGTTAGAATAAAGTTAAATAAAGTACTGTTATAATAAATAATAATAAAATATGCTATAAAAAACTGAAATAAAGTACTTTTAGAATAAAGTTAAATAACTCCTCCGAGAACCGTCACCTTATCGTGGTGGAGGAGTTTGAGTGCCCTAATGACCCTAGGAGCTATGCTGTCGGCATTTTGACCCTGGTAGGGTTTCCCATGGCAGATTGGTTCTGGGCGAAGGGTCAGACGAAGAACGGTTCAAAAGACCCTTCATGATGAATACAAACAAGGACACGTGTACCCGGCCCGGAGGGGTACCGGGGCCCTGCCCTGGAGCCAGGCCTGGGGTTGGGGCCCGTGGGCGAGCGCCTGGTGGTCGGGCCTTCGCCCATGGAGTCCGGCCGGGCCCAGCCCGAACCGGCTACATGGGCTCGTCCCCCTGCAGGCCCACCACCCGCAGAGGGATCCAGAAGGGTTCGGTGCAATGTGGATTGGGCAGCAGACCAAGGCGGGGGCCTTGGCGGTCCGATCCTCGGTTACAGAAGTTGGCTCTTGGGACATGGAATGTCACCTCTCTGGCGGGGAAGGAGCCGGAGCTTGTGGAAGAGGTTGAGCGCTACCGGCTAGATATAGTCAGCCTCACCTCGACACATAGTTCCGGCTCTGGAACCCTAGTCCTTGAGAGGGGTTGGACTCTTTCCTTTGCTGGAGTTACTCCGGGTGAGAGGTGGAGGGCTGGGGTGGGCTTTCTGATAGCCCCCAGACTCTGCCTGTACGTTGGGGTTTACCCCGGTAGACGAAAGGGTTGTTTCCCTGCGCCTTCGGGTCGGGAAACGGGTCCTGACTGTTGTCTGTGCTTATGCACCGAACAACAGTTCAGAGTACCCACCCTTTTTGGAGTCCCTGGGACGGGTGCTGGACAGTGCCCTGACCGGGGACTCCATTGTTCTGCTGGGGGACTTCAACGCTCACGTGGGCAATGACAGCAGGACCTGGAGGGGTGTGACTGGGAGGAACGGCCTGCCCGATCTGAACCCGAGTGGTGTTCAGTTATTGGACTTCTGTGCGGGTCGCAGTTTGGCCATAACTAACACCATGTTCAAACATAAGGATGTCCATTGGTGCACGTGGCACCAGGACAGCCTAGGTCGCAGGTCAGTGATTGACTTTGTAGTCATATCATTTGACCTGCGGCCATATGTTCTGGACACTCGGGTGAAGAGAGGAGCAGAGCTGTCAACTGATCACCACCTGGTGGTGAGTTGGATCAGATGGTGGGGGAAGACGCCGTGCAGACCTGGCAGGCCCAAACGAACAGTGAGGGTCTGCTGGGAACGCCTGGCGGAAGAACCTGTCCAGATGATCTTAAACTCCCACCTCCGGGAGAGCTTCAACCGCGTCCCGAGGGCAGAGGGGGACATTGAGTCCGAATGGGCCTTGTTCTGCTCTGCCATTGTCGAGGCGGCGGTTGCGAGCTCTGGCCGCAAGGCCGCTGGGGCCAGTCGTGGCGGTAATCCCCAAACCCGCTGGTGGACACCAGAGGTGAGGGGAGCCGTCAGGCTGAAGAAGGAGGCCTACAGGGCATGGTTGGTCTGTGGGTCTCCGGAAGCAGCTGACGGGTACCAGCGGGCCAAGCGGAGCGCAGCGGTGGCAGTCGTGGAGGTAAAAACTCGGGCGTGGGAGGAGTTCAGTGAGGCCATGGAGGAAGACTATTGATCGGCTCCAAAGAGGTTCTGGCAAACCGTCCGGCGCCTTGGGGGGCAGGTGGCAACTTGCTCACACTGTTTACAGTGGGGGCGGGGAGCTGCTGATGTCAACTGGGGACATTGTCAGGCGGTGGAAGGAATACTTTGAGGAGTTCCTCAATCCCACCAACACGTATTCCAGTGAGGAAACAGAGACGGGGGTCTCGGGGGCGGGTCGTCCAATTTCTGGGGCAGAAGTTGCTGAGGTAGTGAAACAACTCCGAGGCGGCGGAGCCCCGGGGGTGGATGAAATTCGTCCTGGATATCTCAAGGCTCTGGATGTTGTAGGGCTGTCCTGGCTGACACGCCTCTGCAACATTGCATGGACATCGGGGGCAGAGCCTCTGGAGTGGCAGACCGGGGTGGAGGTCCCCATTTTCAAGAAAGGGAACCAGAGGGTGTGTTCCAACTACAGGGGGATCACACTCCTCAGCCTACCCGGTAAGGTCTACTCCAGGGTGCTGGAGAAGAGGGTCCGGTCGATAGTTGAACCTCAGATTGAGGAGGAGCAATGTGGTTTTCGTCCCGGACGCGTAACCATGGACCAGCTCTTTACCCTAGCCAGGGTGCTGGAGGGGGCATGGGAGTTTGCCCGACCAGTCCACATGTGTTTTGTGGATTTGGAGAAGGCTTACAACCGTGTCCCCAGGGGCATCCTGTGGGGGGTGCTCCGGGAGTATGGGGTTGGTGGCCCGTTGCTAAGGGCCATCCAGTCCCTGTACCGAAGGAGCATGAGTCTGGTTCGCATGGCTGGCAGTAACTTGGACTTGTTCCTGGTGAGGGTTGGACTCCGCCAGGGCTGCCGTTTGTCACCGGTTCTGTTCATAACTTTTATGGACAGAATTTCTAGGCGCAGCCGAGTGGTGGAGGGTGTCAGGTTTGGTGATGGGAGGATCTCGTCCCTGCTTTTTGCGGATGACGTGGTCCTCCTAGCTCCATCGAACAGTGACCTCCAGCTCTCGCTGGGGCGGTTCGCAGCCGAGTGTGAAGCGGCTGGGATGAGAATCAGCACCTCCAAGTCTGAGGCCATGGTCGTCAACCGGAAAAGGGTGGATTGCCCACTCCAGGTCAGGGGGGAGGTCCTTCCTCAGGTGGAGGAGTTTAAGTATCTCGGGGTCTTGTTCACGAGTGAGGGTAAGATGGAGCGGGAGATTGACAGGCGGATTGGGGCGGCGTCAGCAGTGATGCAGGCGCTTAACCGGTCCGTTGTGGTGAAGAGGGAGCTTAGCCAGAAAGCGAACCTCTCAATTTACCGGTCGTTCTATGTTCCAACTCTCACCTATGGTCACGAGCTCTGGGTAGTGACCGAAAGAATGAGATTGCGAGTACAAGCGGCCAAAATGAGTTTCCTCCGCAGGGTGGCTGGGCTCAGCCTTAGGGATACGGTGAGGAGCTCAGACATCCGGGAGGGACTCGGAGTAGAGCCGCTGCTCCTCCACATCGAGAGGAGCCAGTTGAGGTGGTTTGGGCATCTGGTAAGGATACCTTCCAGATGCCTCCCTTGGGAGGTGTTTCAGGCATGTCCAACCGGGAGGAGACCTCGGGGCCGCCCCAGAACACGCTGGAGGGACTACATCACCCGGCTGGCCTGGGAACGCCTCAGGGTTCCTGCGGAAGAGCTGACAGAAGTGGCTGGGAAGAGGACTGTCTGGGCTTCTTTGCTGAGGCTGCTGCCCCCGCGACCCGGACCCGGATAAGCAGAGGACGACGAGTACGAATTAAATAAACTACTGTTACAATAAAGTAAAATAGAGTATTGTTACATTTAAATAAATCAAACCGCAACCCCAGGTGCTTTTATTTTGATGCACTCATTTCATCTCAGGCTGTATCTTGATGTTTTTGCTGTGAACTTGAGGCTTACGGTCAACAGTTGTTTTTAGCAGTTTGCAGAAAACTGCCATTACGCCTTTAAACATGGTGATTTAGTCACTGTTAGCTGGAGACACAAAGTAGTGAGAGGGTTTTCAAGATGGCGGCGCGTGTGGACGCAGCAGCTCATAGCTCCCTGTTATGTTGCATTTTATTTACTATTGTGTGGGTGTTTTTGTATGAGTGTGACTGTGTGAATGGAAACACACTCTCCTACACCCAATCCGAACTTCGGGCTGTAGGTTTTACGAGTCAGACAGTGATTATGAGCGAGTTTCAGCGGTCGCACAATATCCCAGAGGAAATAGCCAGAACACCGGGCTCTCCCTGGCTTGTTATCGGGCCGACGAGAAGGCATTACCGGTGGAGACACCGCAAACAGAAGAGGGGCTGCAGAGCGGGACCGCTAGCCAGGTTAGCGCGGCAGCCACACAAACCACCGATCCCAAGCATCTTTCTGACTAACGCCAGATCTATCGTCCACAAGACAGACGAACTACAGCTGCTGCTGGCGAGTAACAACACAATTCAGGACTGCTGTGTGATCATTATCTCAGAATCGTGGCTACATCCACTCATCCCTGATGCCACTGTTTAGCTACCGGCCCGGAGCCTACACCGCCATGACAGAAACATGAACTCAGGTAAGAGTAAAGGAGGGGGACTGTGTATCTACACACACAACAACTGGTGCACAAACGGCAGAATTATTCACACCCACTGCTGCCCGGACTGGGAGGCTATCTCAGTCGTGTGCAGGCCCTTCTATCTGCCTAGAGAGCTAACGGTGGTAGTCATAACAGCTGTTTCCATCCCACCCGATGCTAACGCTAGCATAGCCCTCTCGCTCCTGCATGACATCATCACCAGTAGGCTGACCAAACGTCCTCTTTTGCCCAGACATGTCCACTTTTCACGTCCCGTCCGGGGCGTCCGGGTGCTTTTTATAAACTGATAATAATGTCCGGTTTTCCGTGTGTTTGTGTGTGTGTGTTAGAGTGCGGCATGGGCCACATATTTCTGTCCAAACCCGAACCAAGCCCGACATTATTTAATGACCAAAGCACTGAGTTTGTGTCACGCAGTTGTTATGATTACAGGCTATTTAACAGGCCGGGTGTGCTCAGCGGAGAGGGAGACCTCCGTGTTTGAGACGGGAGTGGGAGGTCCGACGCTTCCAGCGAGACGAGAGGGAGAAATATAACAAAATAAGATAAAATAGGAAAAACCTGTCTGTCTGGAAAAACCTGTAATTTATTTTCAGCATTTAATCAAGGCAGAGGTGGGCGGCTGGAGGTCCGAGACTTCCAGAGAGGAGAGAGGTAGAAACAAACAGCCAGTGTGTGTCTGTGTGTGTTATGTTCAGGTGTTGTCACGTAAATAACAGTGCCCAAGCAATAAACAGGACAGACAATAGGATTTTATTTATTTTTACACTACATTTTCACCGAAAGCTGACCAAATCCGACCTGAGTCCGAATACAATTAATAGCTACATTTTTGACCAACCCCGGCCCGACCCGTCAGGTACCGTCGGGCTCGGATTGGATCGCCCTGTTGGGGCCTATCTGAATTTCTGTCTTTGAGAGATATTATTTTGTAATATAACTGAATTTTCTATCCATACATATAAATTTTAAATATATTATAATTATAAGGCATCTTTGAGTAAACTGCGAGTATCATTTAAGTAGGCTATGTCGTGGCCGGCCGAGTGTCCTCTTTTTTTGAAATCAAAATATGGTCACCCTAATCGCCAGGCAGATGCGGGATCACCCAGATGGAGCTTTCATTGTAGCTGGAGACTGTCTGAGATCTGTGTTACCCAGATTTGTACAGTATGTGCACTATCCCACCAGAGGGGAAAACACGTTAGACAAGGTCTACTCCAACCTGAAACAGGCATATAAAACTCTACCCCTCCCCCATCTGGACATGTCTGACCACCTCTCCCTGCTCCTTGTCCCTGCCTACATCCCCTCAGGAAGAAAGTTAAGCCAGAGACAAAGACAGTACTAACCTAGCCTGAGGGAGCTCTCGTACAGCTACAGGATTGCTTCCTGAACACAGACTGGAAGATTTTTGAACACCCAGAGCTTCAGGTACACACTGACACTGTACTATCATATATTAAGCACTGTATAGACACCGTCACTGTGAGCAACAGGGTCCAGATTTACCCAAATCGGAAACCCTGGATGACTCCTGCTGTTAGGGCTCTGCTGAGGGCCAGAAATGCGGCCTTCAAGTCTGGTGACAGAGCTCTGTACAGCGCGGCAAGATCTGATCTCAGGAGAGGTATCAAAGAAGCCAAAGAGGAGTACAGGAGGAAAGTGGAGTCACATCTAGAGGACAACGACTCAAGGCGGTTGTGGCAAGGCATCCAGCAGCTGACGAACTATAAAGGCAGCTAACCAGCTGCAACAGCCAGCACAGATGCTTCGCTAGCAGAAGAACTAAACCACTTCTTCGCTCGCTTCGAGGCGTCCGGTTCCACAACTCCGCTGATGTCCCGACCACGACCCTCCAGTCCCCATACTCTCACCCTCCAGGACCATCAGGTGAGGCGTGTTCTGCTGGGGATTAACCCGAGGAAAGCTGCTGGACCGGATGGAGTTCTGGGCAAAGTGCTTCGTTCTTGTGCTGACCAGCTGGCAGGAGTCCTGACAGGGATTTTTAACACCTCCCTGTCTCCAGCTGAAGTCCCGCCCTGTCTAAAGGCAGCCACCATCATCCCGGTGCCGAAGAAAACAACCATCAAGGACCTCAACGACTACAGACTGGTAGCACTGACATCTGTAGTAATGAAGTGCTTTGAGAAGCTCGTCCTTCAACACTTAAAAGCCAGTCTCCCCAGGAACTTTGACCCTCACCAGATTGCCTACAGGGCAAACGCTCAACAGAGGACGCCTTCGCCACAGCTCTGCACACGGCTCTGAGCCATTTAGAGCTCCCAGGGACCTATGTTAGGATGTTGTTCGTTGATTACAGCTCGGCTTTCAACACCATCATCCCTGACATACTAGTGGAGAAGCTGGCGAACTTGGACCCCCCATAGAATCAGTACTGATGTACTGTGTGTCTGCATGGTTTGCTGCCTGCTCAGCTGCAGACAGGAAGGCTCTGCAGAGGGTAACCAAGACGGCGGAAAAGATCATTGGTTGCCCTCTGCCCCCCCTGATGGACATTGCCCGCTCCTGCTGTCTTAGCAGAGCACAGAGGATCTCTGCAGACCCCTCCCACCCTGGTCAGAGTCTGTTCAAACTGCTGCCATCAGGAAGGTGGTTCAGGTCCCTGAAATCCAGGACCAACAGACTTAAAGACAGTTTTTATCCTTGGGCCATTAGAACCCTAAACTCCTCACTCTAACCACTGCTGCTTTTATCACCCGTTAAATTGTGAACTTAGTGAAAAACAACTGTTTACATCAACAACACTGTGCAATATCTGTGTACTTGTCCAATATCTGTGTACTTTACCTTGCACTACAGGACTTGCACTTTTGGGTGTGCATCATTGTATATTACTGTGTATTCTTTTCATTTGACTCCTTTAATCTTTTTATTTGACTCTTTTATTACTATGCCATTCTTTTATACTATTTAATTTTTTACAGATTCTATCCTTTTTTTCTACTTGATTATGCACTGTACTGAGGAAGCTGCTACAATTTTGTCATGCACCAGTATGATGACAATAAAGGAAATTCTGATCTATTTTGTTTCAATTTCATAGATATTACTGAATCAGAGGTGGCAAAAATTAGCACTAGTATGAATAGCTCTAGGTCCAAGGATGTCTCTGGGCTAAGCTCAAATCTTTTTAAAGAACACAAGGACTCTTTCGTCCAACCTGTTACCCATTTGGTCAATCTTGCCTTACAACATGCTATGGTTCCTAGAGCTTGGAAAGTTGCGTCAGTTACCCCTGTGTTTAAATCTGGGTCAAAATTTGACATGTCTAACTACATGCCAATTTCCATTCTGCCAGCTGTGTCTAAAATAGCTAAGAAATGGGTTGCCCAACTTCTTGTAGAGCATCTTAACAGTGATCATCCTCTTATACATCCTATGCAGTTTGGTTTCCGCACTCACCACTCCACTGAGACTGCCTTGTGCGTCCTTATCGAAAAAATCAAATGCATATTAGATAAGAGTGTTTGTGTTGGTGCAGTTTTTCTTGATCTAAAGAGAGCATTCCATACTGTAGATCACCAAGTCCTTTTATCTAGGTTAAACCATTTCAAATTTTCTACACACGCAATCAATCTTCAAATCATATCTATCCAATAGGATACAGTTTGTTAGTATTGATGGTGTGAAGTCACCCTGTTCAAAATGTCCTGTAGGTGTTCCTCAAGGGTCGGTCCTTGTACCAATTTTATTTTCTTTATACTGTATATTAACACCTTACCAAATTCTTGCTCGACAGTCTATACCCAGATGCATGCTGATGATGCAGTCAACTAATAACATTCAAGAAGCCTTGTGTATTCTGTCATCCGCCTTATCTGACGTCCAGGCTTGGCTTACTAAATCATGCCTCCTGTTGAATGCTAAAAAGACTGTCTGTATGATGTTCACTAAACGCTCCCAAAGCTTAAAGGGACATTGTGTAACATTTTCAGTTGTTTGTTGGCAAAAATTGATGCCTGCATTCATAAATATGTCATCACTGGTGTACTATTACCTCCACCAATAATCTGACTTATTCTCGTAAAAGGAGAATTTCGGATTTGTTTGTGCATTGTGCGGGTAAGTCGTCTGTGGGCTTCCATTATGTTTCGCCATCTTGAGAATACACACGCCAGCAAGGGACATACAGCACCACCTTCGGTGTTTTCATTGAGAGCCAGGCCAGCACTGCGTGACTGAGGAGCCGAAGGAGAGGAGCAAGAGGCGCTTCGCTACTACCCTGGCAAATTTGAAACAAAGTCCCACTCTTAGAGCATAATGCAGGATCATGCATATGCAGCATCATGGGAGACGGAATCCTTGTCGCCAAGAAAGTGCAAAAGGGAATAGAAAAGGCAGCGTGACTGGTGAATTAAAAAAACGAAGACCACATCGGGGTAGCCTTTCCCAAGTAGAGAGAGCTGCTGAGGGAGAATGGTAATGCAATCACAGGCCAGCACTAACAGCGGCTAACAGCGGCGCAGTGATGCGAGGAGAGGGATGAGGCTGTTAGCGACTGGCCGCTAACAGCAACTAACAGCCAACAGCGGCGCTGGCCTGTGATTGCATTACCGTTCTCCCTCTGCAGCTCTCTCTACCTGGGAAAGGCTACCCCGATGTGGGCCTTTGTTTTTTTAATTCGCCGGTCGCTAACAGCCTCATCCCTCTCCTCGCATCACTGCGTCACTGTTAGCCGCTGTTAGCTCATCGAGAGAATGTCAAGAGTGTGCAAAGCAGTAATCAGAGCAAAGGGTGGCTATTTTGAAGAAACTAGAATATAAAACATGTTTGCAGTTATTTCACCTTTTTTTGTTAAGTACATAACTCCACATGTGTTCATTCATAGTTTTGATGCCTTCAGTGAGAATCTACAATGTAAATAGTCATGAAAATAAAGAAAACGCATTGAATGAGAAGGTGTGTCCAAACTTTTGGCCTGTACTGTATGTCCATACTAATGAAAGAAATTGCTAAAAAGTGCAACAAACCACTAAAAAAATGAAAATTGTTTTTGTTTTTACACATATTTTTCTAAATACAGAAATATCATGGCAGTATCCCTCAAAATTGTATATGTAAAAAAGTTGCACAAAATTCTTTCAAACCACAGAAAATTTATTTTGAGTGTTTGTGTCAAACATTACTTTTCAATAGCACTAGGGGAGCTGTGATAGGTCTTGTGACAGTTCCTGTCCACGATGAGCAATATTTTTGCTGCATTTTTATTGGTGTTGGCACACAGTGTTTTGATGGCAACCCGGTGAAAGTACATCCTGTACAGCTCAGATGGAGAGGGATTGTCCACATACTGTGATAGAGGTGGCTGCACACCTGGCCTCCTTTTGGGCAGAAAATGTGGTAGGGGATGCGGCAAGATGTCAGGCTCCTTTTTGGTTCTTCAGCCAGCTGCATCACTTGGGAGTGTCTCTGACCTGGAGCCTCTGTTTGCTGGAGACCAACTCCTTCCTCCCCCCCTGCCTACCTCTGGGGTGCAGGGCGAGGAGACCCCCCCACTTCCTCCTCATCATCATCGTCAACTCTGCATACAGATGTTACACAGTGTGTTAGATGTGTTCAACATGAGAGTAATACAATAATGGTGCGTATTTAGTGCAAAATGCTTTCAGTTGTATTACATATATATTTTCTTCTATTTACTTTACTCTAACTCATAAACAAACAGTATTTCATGAATATATACATACATGTCATTGGAAGGATCTCTCCCTTGGATGAGGTCGGCATCATCTCCACTGTCGGCAGAACCCGGACCAGATGAGTGGAGTGAATCTTCATCCGACGCTGTAATTAGCTTGAAAGCTTCGCACCGGGAGAAAAGCCGTTTCGCGCGTCCGGGTTATTGAGGTTCCATAAATATATATGTGTGCGAGTGTGTGGTGAGTGTGTGGTGTCTGGTGTCTGGTGTGTGTGTGTGTGTGTGTGTGTGTGTGTCTGTGTGTGTCTGTCTGTGTGTCTAAGTGTTGTTGTGAAAGAGTAAAATACAAAACGAGAGCGAGAGCGAGTGTGTGACTGCAAGCTGAGAGAAATATTTACCGCTGAAGAAAGAGAGGAATTTCCCAGGAAATGACGTCACTCCTTGTTGCCGCGGGTAGTGTCGTGAGAAAGACACCCAAGAAAATAACGTGACAGTTCATGCTCACAACGTGATGACGTTTAGTCCAACATAGGAAGTGCTGTGAATATCGGGATCAGGATTATAATGTTTTTGTTCTTAGCGCTTTTTACTGTTTTTCTACAAACCTGTCAGTGCAAGGAAACAGCACTCTGGGACAGGATGAATGCATGGTAAGTTAGAGTAACTCCTCCGGTTTTAAATGCAAAAAGAATTATTGTTCTATCTTATTTGGTTGCAATTCTACCGGCATTAAAAAATCAATATGTAAATGGAATTGCGGGCGCTCCCGCCGGTTTTAAAGGGTTAAGAGCCAGGTAACGCACAGCCTGACGACAAACGCAGCCAGGACATTTATGCATTCTATGATTTTCAGTCAGTATTTTGAATACTGTCTGAACAGCTGGTCCCTCACATGTGCTTCCACACTCAAGCCCCTAGAATCATGATATAAAAGATCGCTAAAAGTATTTGCTAAGAAACCGCGATCTTATCATTACTGTAACAACCTATATGGACCCAGCATATGTTATAGGAGGTATCTGAGGGTTTTTGCAATTTGTTGTGTTGTATTGTTGTATATGACATATGTGTGTTTTATAATGTGTACTTACTTAGCCTTGAGATTGAGATTGTTATGCTCATATAACTGTGATTGCTATGACTTTAATATGTTTAGTGTTTACACTATTTTTAGGAACTGTTGCCTGTAGCATCTGGCAGGGGGACTGGCAATGGAAATCAGCCTTTGGCTGTAATTGGGTGCATTTACGTTTTTATTTTTATGAAAATGTTCATTCATGCACACTGTCCCTCTTGACAAAATAAAATAAAATTAAAATTAATTAATTTGCAAGTCACAGTGGAGCTCCATAGCTGCAAAATGTGGCTAAATAGTTGTGGTCTGGAGTCCTTATAGCTTGACCCCCCCACCCCACACCACCACCACTTGTTCCCTGCAGTGCATTCTGGGATCTGGACATCTTGTAGAAACCAAGCCCCAACCTCCGGGGGAGACGAGTGAGGCCAATGCGGAAGTGCCAAAAACTGCAGTTCACTGACTGTCCACTTGAGGCTGGCTCCGGAAGTGAGTCAATTCCCATAGACCCCCATGTTAAAATGCCCAACTTTAGAGCAGAAATAAACATGTTTACAGCCTGGTACAAAAAATGGTTTGGGGCTCTATAGTTAAGTTCCCCTTTCATGACAACTCTGGGGGGGGTGAATTTTTTTCTAACTCTTCCGTTTAAATGTTATTAAGGTTTGAAATTGCGCATAATTAAGGGCGTGGTCACTGTGACTGACAGGTCGCACCATCACGGGTGGCTAACTAGCATGCTAACTAGCCGCTGGCTCTGCTGCAGAGCTGAGCCTCGACTCGGCCGTCTGCTCGGCGACATCTCAGCCAATTCGTGCCCATGTTCAAGGCATTGAACCTGTCCTCTCAGCCGTGTTTGCGCCTTTTGGATATTTTTTTCAGGCAAATATTGGAGTAATATGGCTTGCTGTTCGATTAATTATAGCAACAGACCATCCAAGAAGTCTGTGCTCCAGGTTTTTCGGTAAGTGAAATTCTGAAATTCTAGTATTATTTTATTTATGTTTATATGTTAGCACTAATTAGCGGTCACCATCTAGCTCATTCTTGTGAGCATGGTATCTCAAGAACACCGTGAGGGAATTTCATCAAATTTGGCACAAATGTCCTATTGGAGTCACTGATGAAGTGACTTCATTTACTTCAAAACAAGCAGCAAGCTGTCAAATTGATCTATGTTCAGCCTGAAGTAGTGCTGGAACCTCTCCCCATCCAGCCGATGATATTCCCCGTGCTGTTCACAGCCCCAGAGGATATTGTGAACCCATACCCGACGGCAGCTGCATCCACGCAAGTACCACACATCCCACACTCTTTCCAACGGGTGGGGCTAGCAGCTGTTAATACTTGGCAGCAGTTGCAGCGTGTGGCTGGACCCAGCTGCCCACATCGCAGGGTAAGATGTTCACTCACACAGACACAGTTTAACTTACATAAGTTACAGTGCATCCCATTTACTGTTACAACAAGCCCCAGGCCCAGGCTGATAATATAACCTGTCTGCAACATTTCTCCTGCATTGTCAAGCCTACTCAATTACGAGTGCTGCTAAGCTAAAAGTTAATGATTAAGCTCAGAGTTTAGTGATAGTCAGAGAGGACAGGAGAGAAAGAAGAGGGAGAGGACAGGACAAGAGCAGTCAGTGGCGAAGCGGCTCATAGCTAATGGGTACCTGTCTGTAGGCTCTCCACCTGTCAGTGAGACAAACATGAAAGACGTGCAGTTTAACCGACAAGGAGCAGTCATTACGCGCAACTATTACACACGGTTGTGAGGTGCGCAGTGGCAGATCTCACAGCACACTGTTTATAAACCAGTTTACCAGTTTTATTGCAGGAAATGTTTGGTTGTTAAGCCATTTCTCATGAGTATAGATATTCACTGTATATCCACTTTTCTACACGTGGCTGCTGCTGGCTTGAGTCTTGACTCTCTCGTTATCAATAACTTGCAATGCTGAGATAAATGTTTAAAGTCCAAGAAAAGTAATTTATTACGAACAGGTCAATAAATCAGGTTTCAAAATTCAAAATACCTTGTAAACAAATGAAATATTCAGCATTACACATTTTCTTTGGTTACTTTTCTTTCAAACTTTTTACATGTTATGATCTCACTGCCAGTAAAAAAACAAAAGAAAAAAACAAAACGGTTTGCTCCTGCAGCCAGCCAGAGACAAAGGATCCATTCCACACACCTGAGCCAGAGAAAAAGAGGGAGAGAAGGAGAGAGATCAAGTTTCTGTCTTTGATGAATGAAGCCTTATTGTTTTGCTGCTATTAAACAATGAGAGACATGTTTTCTCCCTTAATAGCATAAATATTCACACTACTGCGCACGGGGAGACAGAGACCTGCTCTGCTCCAGACACACTCAGCACCTCGGACAGCACGGTGCACCTGACTGTTGTTGATGTGTACATGTTAATTTGATTTCAATCATTTTGTTTTAAATCTGGACATGTGCAGGTAGACTCAGCCAGTGCTAAGAAAGGTCCTATGCCTGCCTGTTGGAGAGATAGAGAGAAGATTAAAGCGTCAAAGTGCGGTAAAAGATGCTGTATAAAAGACAGGCTACAAATTTTTTTCCTTGTCCCCCCCTGGAATTATTCTCTAAAATTTTACTGTTTATTGCCCCCCGCAACTATGAAATGGGATTTTCGCCCCTGCATACGGCAGCACATATTACAAGAGTGTCTTCTTCCATGTTGAATTGTTACACAAGTGTGGACAAGCGCACATACTCATACAATTTCTTTGTGTTCTGGAATGCTTGTTATTAGCGGGAATGCAATTCATTTACTCTCCTTACCACCAATTTACCTGCTTTGCGGATCCTTTAAATTGAGAAGCATAATCGAATATTCAGAATTTGACGTCATGAGCGACTTGAGCTGCTTTCGCTGCCACAAATATTTTACCAGCACCGCTGCTAGAGTGAATTCAGCTATTTTGCAGCTATTTTGCAGCTCTGGCAGCTTTTGGTTTGAACATACAGTAACAAACATGGTTTGGGCCAAAACTCATGAATTCATCCATGCCAATCATGACAAAATTTTCACAAAAATTCTAATAGGATAAAATGATGAAGTGATGACTTTATATATCTCAAGACCAAAGGTCAGCTTCACTGTAACATTATAATGTTCAGATACTGAATTGGTGACACTAATCTTGGGTGTCCACCGTGAAACTGGGCTGATTGTGTACAACTTCTGGGCTACCTAGGGGAAGATGTGTGTAAAGTATTCATGTTTTCACAGACATGGACCTTATATATTCATAGATCACTCAACTCTATGATCACCTGCAGTGGTGAAATGTATCTTTACTCAAGTTCTGTACTTAAGTACACATTTTAGGTACTTTGAGCATTTCCTTTTTATGCAACTTCATATTTCTCCTCCACTACAACTCAGAGGTAAATATTGCACTATTTACTGCTCAACATTTGTCTGACAGCTTGAGTCACTTTACAGATGACAGTTTTCATCCCCTTCCTGTCCAGTGACAACCATGTATCACCAGATGTGCTGATGTGGAATGTTTGTGATAAACTGAAGGATGTGTTGTGAAATTCTCATACTTTTTGAAATTTTTGACTGCGGTGTGTCCAAGTTGTAGCATGAAAGACCAAACTGTGGCATGCAATTCACCTCCAAGCATCCAGCCAGAGGGGAACTGCAAGGAATAGGCTGAAAGCAACGTGTATGTTAATACAGAAAGATTGTGCACATTGGATTTAAATTAGCTGCATCTTCTCCACAAGCATAGATGGAAAAAAAGAGTTAGCTAATTAAATTAAATTTTAAACTGATGTGGACCTTACACCGCGGTTCTTCAAAATGATTGACAGCAATGTACTCTGTGTCTATAAGTCTAGGCCAGTGGTGTAGTCTATGTGATATGCAGGTATACGCCGTATACCCACTAAGAAAGCTCCAGGATTTCTGTATACCCACTTAAAAATGTGCAAACAATATAACAATAACAATATAGTTTTGTGACAGAACTTTAACTTAAGTGATTTTGTTTCACAAATACCTGGTAAATAACTGCAATAAAATACATTTTGCAGGGGAATGCGTTTCCTCTTTTCCCCTCCATTCATAAAATTCACCCTGTGCGCTCTACCGCTCTCTCTGCGGAGAGGGAGACCTCTGTGTTTGAGATGGGAGTGGGCGGGCGGCGGGAAGTCCGAGGCTTCCAGCGAGGGGAGCGGGAGAAATATAACAAAATAAGATAAAATAGGAAAAACCTGCCTCCCTCTTTTATTTAATTTTCAGCGTTTAATCAAGGCGGAGGCTGGCAGCCGGAGGTCCGAGGCTTCCAGCAAGGGGAGAGGTTGAAACAAACAGCCAATGTGTGATCTGTGTGTGTTCTGTTCAGGTGTTGTCACGTAGCCTAAATAACAGTCCCCAAGCAATAAACAGGACAGACAATAGGATTTTATTTATTTTTACACTACATTTTCACCGAAAGCTGACCGAATCCAACCCGAGCCTGAATACAATTTATACATTTTTGACCGAACCCGGCCCGACCCGTCAGGACCCATCGGGCTCAGATCGGGTAGCCACACTCTAGTGTGTGTGTATGTGTCCCCTATCTATAGGGGCCTATCTGAATTTCTGTCTTTGAGAGATACTATTTTGAAATATAACTGAATTTTCTATCCTTACATATAAACTTTAAATATATTAAAATTATAAGGCATCTTTGAGTAATCTGCGAGTATCATTTAAGTAGGCTATCTCGTGGCCGGGCCAAGTGTGCTCTTTTTTGGAAATCAAAATATGGTCACCCTATCAGTGTTGGAAGTTTACAAATTTTCAATAGTATTGTGCTGTAGCATATACCACCAAAGGAGATTAAACGAAAGCAAACTACACTGTTTGAGTGTTTTCGTAAGCCTGGCCCTGAAGCTGCCGCTACCGCTGCCGCTTCGGATGACACTGCAGAGACAAACGCTACAGAAAAGGAGCCTGATGCTAACGTTACACCAGGTACGTGAAAGTCACATACAAGTTAGCAGATATTATTGTAACAGCAGGGGATTGTTGGTGTGCGTATTGAATTATATTTACTGCTGTGCTATATCTAACGTTAGTGTAACTTAAGTTATGTTTGATGTTCTCAACGTCGGTCAGTGTTTAATGGTTTTTCCGTGAAATCTAGCTGACTCACCAGCTAACCTTACTAGCTAGCTAGCGAACTAGCTAAGCTAGCAAGGTAACGGTATAGCTAGATTAAAAGCTCATTGTTTGTCTTTGTTCGTGGCATATTTCTCTAATGAGCGTCTCTGTTCGCAAGCTAGGTAGATAATGTTAGCTAGCTAGCACCTTTCTTTATTGAGCAACCAAGGCACAGCAGCAGTATCAGTCAGCAGAGACAGCGGTGTGTGTGTGTGTGTGTGTGTGTGTCTGGGTCCAGTAGTCAACAGAATACAATGCTTTTATCCTACTGTATATCTCCTTGTTTCTTTTAGATGAGAACTGACCAGCCTTGTGGACTGAGAGTCAAGCTAGGGAATTTAAAAACGGGCATCCTTGGTTAGACTGGAGGGACAGTCTAGGTAGTCTATTTACAGTAAGGTAAATATCAGCCAACATGCAAAGCTGTGATATAAACAATTGAAATTCATAAAGTCAATTACGATATGCAAATGACAGTATAGTTAATTCATAGTCATCTTAAAGGGTACCCGATATGGGTATTTCAGTGGCCAATGTCGATGCCGATATCATGTTGTTGGTTTTTTTTTTGCATCTGATAATATACAACAAGACACAAAATTGCTAAACTTAAATGAACATTTATTTTATTTAACACTAATGTTATTGTCTGCATTGTCTCTGTTTACTTAGATGTTTGCATAGATCTGCACTCTGTCTGCAGTGCACTTATTTTAAATAAAAAAATGTATCAACTAAATAAATGTCCACAGGTAATCAAAAAAATAAACTTTGTAAAAAAAAAACAAAAACATATGAATGAAAAATAAGTAAAGTTTTAGCAAGCTTAACATCAGCATTTATCAGCAGATAGCAGCATAGCACAAACAGGCCTGATTAATCGGCCGACACATTACTCGGTCCATCACTATTAAAGGGGCAGTAATTTCAGACCTTTACACCATTAAATTACTATTTGGTATGTTAGGTATCAATAGTTGTCCGATAATTAGATCTATTGAAAGAGTGGAACATTTGTCTCCTTTCGTCTCCTTGGTGCGCAGATTGTAAACAATTCATTAAATACTTTTGATTAGATTATGGCCTTGTTCAGCACTAGGTGATATGATGATGTTAATTAGTCATGTTTTTGTTTACTTCCAGGTTGTGCTGTTTGCAGCACTACAAAATCAACTGGCGTCCTCACAGAAAAAAGAGTGTCCATATCTGAGGAGTGGGCCTCCTTTAAGATCCAGTCCTCAGGCTCAAACGAAAACAGAGAAACAGCCCTGGCCTCCTTGAGGAACAAGATTCGACAACATCAGACATCCAGGGCACACGAAATAGCTCAGGACCTCACTGAAAAGGGTGGACAGGATTTACTTGGAAATATGGTGAAAGCTGTGTCTGAAACTGTGTTTTCTGAGACAGATGCTGTATTCAGAACAGCATACTATCTTGCTAAGATGAACCGACCCTTCACTGAATGAATGAACAATGTATGCACAGACAAGAGATCTACAATTTTGTTGTCCAGTGTAAACAATTTGATGATGATCAGCATCAATGGGCCCCCTGTAAGTCTTTTCCAGCCAAGGAAGTATGTCACAACATGGCTGAGAAGCCATCGCTCTGCCACGCGTACAAAAATATTTGGAACATTTTGTAGACTACCAGGCTAGTTATTGTAGCTACATAGCCTAAGTTTGACAATGAAGCACTATACTAAATTACAATTTTGAGGTACTTGTTGTTTACTTAAAACAATAAATTGTTTTATTTATAATAAATTGTGTTGCTTATAATAAATTGTTAATAATACATACCCAGTCTTTCAGAATGCTTTCAATTATGTGTATGCGTTAGTGAGTGTGGTGGCGCTTATGGGGTGTCGGTCCGGGACGTGTGTGTACGAGGCTGGGAGGGAATCATCACAGTATACCCACTACAATAAACTAGACTACACCACTGGTCTAGGCTATACAATATATACTAACATATTCATTACTCACTGTGTAAACAGATTATAACTGATTCAAACATTTTACTATGATACAATTGGCTGTAACTCCTATGTTAAAGAATTATTCCTCTGGGGAGCATGAATGACCTCAATAAATCCTACGACAATGTGTCTTGGAGATATTGACTTGACTGTGTACAAGTGGAAATGCTAGTTTTTCAATCACAATAGTGAGGAAGGCATTAAAGTATTGGCTACATCAGAGGTGGGTAGTAACTAGTTACATTTACTCAGTTACAATTACTTGAGTAATTTTTTTGGATAAATTGTACTTTTCAGAGTAGTTTTAATGCAAAATACGTTTTACTTTTACTTGAGTTATATTGTTGAGTACAATATTTGGCTACTCTATCCACCTCTGAGTATATAATTACATATATATATACAGTACAGGCCAAAAGTTTGGACACACCTTCTCATTCAATGCGTTTTCTTTATTTTCATGACTATTTACATTGTAGATTCTCACTGAAGGCATCAAAACTATGAATGAACACATGTGGAGTTATGTACTTAACAAAAAAAGGTGAAATAACTGAAAACATGTTTTATATTCTAGTTTCTTCAAAATAGCCACCCTTTGCTCTGATTACTGCTTTGCACACTCTTGGCATTCTCTCCATGAGCTTCAAGAGGTAGTCACCTGAAATGGTTTCCACTTCACAGGTGTGCCTTATCAGGGTTAATTAGTGGAATTTCTTGCTTTATCAATGGGGTTGGGACCATCAGTTGTGTTGTGCAGAAGTCAGGTTAATACACAGCCGACAGCCCTATTGGACAACTGTTAAAATTCATATTATGGCAAGAACCAATCAGCTAACTAAAGAAAAACGAGTGGCCATCATTACTTTAAGAAATGAAGGTCAGTCAGTCTGGAAAATTGCAAAAACTTTAAATGTGTCCCCAAGTGGAGTCGCAAAAACCATCAAGCGCTACAACGAAACTGGCACACATGAGGACCGACCCAGGAAAGGAAGACCAAGAGTCACCTCTGCTTCTGAGGATAAGTTCATCCGAGTCACCAGCCTCAGAAATTGTGTGGCATTCATCTGGTCTCTGATCTGAGCTGCTGTTAACTTGCAGAGTTCTAGCAGCAGACCCATCTCTAGAACAACTGTTAAGAGGAGACTGCGCAAATCAGGCCTTCATGGTCAAATAGCTGCTAGGAAACCACTGCTAAGGAGAGGCAACAAGCAGAAGAGATTTGTTTGGGCCAAGAAACACAAGGAATGGACATTAGACCAGTGGAAATCTGTGCTTTGGTCTGATGAGTCCAAATTTGAGATCTTTGGTTCCAACCGCCGTGTCTTTGTGAGACGCAGAAAAGGTGAACGGATGGATTCCACATGCCTGGTTCCCACTGTGAAGCATGGAGGAGGAGGTGTGATGGTGTGGGGGTGTTTTGCTGGTGACACTGTTGGGGATTTATTCAAAATTGAAGGCACACTGAACCAGCATGGCTACCACAGCATCCTGCAGCGACATGCCATCCCATTTGCGTTTAGTTGGACGATCATTTATTTTTCAACAGGACAGTGACCCCAAACACACCTCCAGGCTGTGTAAGGGCTATTTGACCAAGAAGGAGAGTGATGGAGTGCTGCGGCAGATGACCTGGCCTCCACAGTCACCGGACCTGAACCCAATCGAGATGGTTTGGGGTGAGCTGGACCGCAGAGTGAAGGCAAAGGGGCCAACAAGTGCTAAACACCTCTGGGAACTCCTTCAAGACTGTTGGAAAACCATTTCAGGTGACTACCTCTTGAAGCTGATCGAGAGAATGCCAAGAGTGTGCAAAGCAGTAATCAGAGGGTGGGTGGCTATTTTGAATAAACTAGAATATAAAACATGTTTTCAGTTATTTCACCTTTTTTTGTTAAGTACATAACTCCACATGTGTTCATTCATAGTTTTGATGCCTTCAGTGAGAATCTACAATGTAAATAGTCATGAAAATAAAGAAAACGCATTGAATGAGAAGGTGTGTCCAAACTTTTGGCCTGTACTGTATATATGTACAGTATATATAAGAATATATTTGTGTTTCTTGTGCCTTGATCTATGTTATGTTTGTAAAGATTTAATTTATTTTTGTTTTAGTTAAAGGGGTATCGTTTAAAATATATGAATTTGCAGATTATTATTTTTGATTGATTGATTGATTACGTTCATGTTCTTATTTTACAAATAAATCAGACGTTACCAGTGATCAAAATTAGCAGTCGCCAGTCGCCAGAGGCGACTAATTTTAACCCTTTGGCCAGTAAATGAAGTCACCTAACCAGCCACTCTGGTGAGTGAAAAAAATAGGGCCAAACTACTGTTATTGTTGTTTCTCCCGCCCCTGGCTGTGTGTAGGCTACGTGATGTCATTGGTTGCACGCCGGTGTCGTACAACAGATCTTCAAGCCCACAACATGCCGCAAAGTGGGAGCTAGAACGTGAGCGTGTAGTTGGAGATCCGTGGTCCGCCATTTCCACGCCCTAGAAAGGCTGATAAGGGGGTGCTGTGGCCGTGCTGCCTGCTCTCTCCGGTTTTACGCCAGGCTCGGCTCCTTTCAAAGACTCCTTGTGAAGCACTCCAGTGACCGGATCTTTGCTCTCAAACCACAAAAAAAAATGTGATGGCACAACAGTCTCCTTCAGTACATTATTCTATGCTTTCTTTTGATTTTCACATTGGCTAGTCATCCTGTTTAATTTGTCTTCTGATTAAATCGGAACCGTTGAAACAAGTTGTAGGAAGCCTCTGCAAGTAATTGGTTGCTGGCAGACACTCTGTGCTGCAATAAAACGGTTAATCAGCAGTGTCGTGCACAGTAGAGCCGATGCGGTGCTGGTTCTGCCGGCCTCAATAGAATATAATGTCTACTGTTGTGTACAGCATTTATAGACTGAGCTGAGTAGTGATGCACGGGTCAACCCATAACCTGTGGGACCCGCGGGACCCGCAAATGGACCTATGGGTCGGACAGCAGTGATCGTCTGTTAAATGGGTCTGTAAATGATATTTTGACATTATTGGCTATTACTGTCATGGTTATTACTGAAGGTACTGATGCGTTGAGCAGGTGACAGTCCGCGGCTGTTTTCAAAACACACTTGTGTCACACACTCCAAAAGAAACTTGTTGAAACTTTAAACAATAATTTATTGTACAAAATGGGGGAAACAAACGTTGACAAAAACGGTTTCATAATTCATATTAAATTCAAAAGATAATGAAAAAACAGCTACAAGTTAGAGGGAATAGTGATAAAGTGGTAAAACTTGATCCACAGCCTCAGACGGATGCGCTCAAGCATGCTGTGCACACAAGCTCAATTGGTAGGATGCTATATTTTCACATTTTTAACAATGCACTTTAAAAGTTTTGATTTTTATTGATAACCTACATTTACCAACAACAAAAAGACTACCTTTAGCACCAAAAAATATGTAAAAAATAAAAAATAATAATAATAATAATAATTAAAAAAAGTAAATAAAAAAACGAATATCGAATACCAAATTTTCATAACGAATACCTACCCATAGAAATGAATATTCGAATATCCGAATATTTGGGTACAGCCCTAGAAATAACTGACCAAAAATATTGAAGTTTTTCACAATATTGTGATTTATTGAGATGCGCCAGTATATAACAATGAGTTGATACATTTAATGTAAAGCTTATTAAGCAAAGTATGTTTTAATAAAGCATTTTAAACAATCAAATTTGACTCATTCCTTAATTCCACACAAAATTATGCGAATATTGTATTTTGAGAATTGCTCGAGTTTATTATAGTAATAACACATTGAAAATACAGTACAGGCCAAAAGTTTGGACACACCTTCTCATTCAATGCGTTTTCTTGAATGAAAACATGTTTTATATTCTAGTTTCTTCAAAATAGCCACCCTTTGCTCTGATTACTGCTTTGCACACTCTTGGCATTCTCTCCATGAGCTTCAAGAGGTAGTCACCTGAAATGGTTTTCCAACAGTCTTGAAGGAGTTCCCAGAGGTGTTTAGCACTTGTTGGCCCCTTTGCCTTCACTCTGCGGTCCAGCTCACCCCAAACCATCTCGATTGGGTTCAGATCCGGTGACCGTGGAGGCCAGGTCATCTGCCGCAGCACTCCATCACTCTCCTTCTTGGTCAAATAGCCCTTACACAGCCTGGAGGTGTGTTTGGGGTCATTGTCCTGTTGAAAAATAAATGATCGTCCAACTAAACGCAAACCGGATGGGATGGCATGTCGCTGCAGGATGCTGTGGTAGCCATGCTGGTTCAGTGTGCCTTCAATTTTGAATAAATCCCCAACAGTGTCACCAGCAAAACACCCCCACACCATCACACCTCCTCCTCCATGCTTCACAGTGGGAACCAGGCATGTGGAATCCATCCGTTCACCTTTTCTGCGTCTCACAAAGACACGGCGGTTGGAACCAAAGATCTCAAATTTGGACTCATCAGACCAAAGCACAGATTTCCACTGGTCTAATGTCCATTCCTTGTGTTTCTTGGCCCAAACAAATCTCTTGTTGCCTCTCCTTAGCAGTGGTTTCCTAGCAGCTATTTGACCATGAAGGCCTGATTCGCGCAGTCTCCTCTTAACAGTTGTTCTAGAGATGGGTCTACTGCTAGAACTCTGTGTGGCATTCATCTGGTCTCTGATCTGAGCTGCTGTTAACTTGCGATTTCTGAGGCTGGTGACTCGGATGAACTTATCCTCAGAAGCAGAGGTGACTCTTGGTCTTCCTTTCCTGGGTCAGTCCTCATGTGTGCCAGTTTCGTTGTAGCGCTTGATGGTTTTTGCGACTCCGCTTGGGGACACATTAAAAGTTTTTGCAATTTTCCGGACTGACTGACCTTCATTTCTTAAAGTAATGATGGCCACTCGTTTTTCTTTAGTTAGCTGATTGGTTCTTGCCATAATATGAATTTTAACAGTTATCCAATAGGGCTGTTGGCTGTGTATTAACCTGACTTCTGCACAACACAACTGATGGTCCCAACCCCATTGATAAAGCAAGAAATTCCACTAATTAACCCTGATAAGGCACACCTGTGAAGTGGAAACCATTTCAGGTGACTACCTCTTGAAGCTCATGGAGAGAATGCCAAGAGTGTGCAAAGCAGTAATCAGAGCAAAGGGTGGCTATTTTGAAGAAACTAGAATATAAAACATGTTTTCAGTTATTTCACCTGTTTTTGTTAAGTACATAACTCCACATGTGTTCATTCATAGTTTTGATGCCTTCAGTGAGAATCTACAATGTAAATAGTCATGAAAATAAAGAAAACGCATTGAATGAGAAGGTGTGTCCAAACTTTTGGCCTGTACTGTATACTCATTCATTCATCTTCTAACCGCTTCATCCTCTTGAGGGTCGTGGGGGGGCTGGAGCCTATCCCAGCTGACATCGGGCGAGAGGCAAACAACCATTCACGCTCACATTCACACCTATGGACAATTTAGAGTTACCAGTTAACCTAGTCCCCAAATCTGCATGTCTTTGGACTGTGGGAGGAAGCCGGAGTGCCCAGAGAAAACCCATGCTGACACGGGGAGAACAGAGAACGGAAAATGCTATGTATGATTTTTGGCTCGTGAAAAAAATTTCTAGGCAGTAGATTTTTAAAGCTTACTAGCCACTTGGCTAGTAAGCCAAAAAGTTAAGTTTGAACCTGGAAAGTTTCAAGTTTTTGTTCTTTTATCTTGGTATAAAGACTGACAATGGCTACCCAGACTTTGAAATCTATGAGGACAGTTTGGTTGGCCAACCTTATTTAGGTTACATTAACCATGGCAACTATTTGCAACTGCAGTAGACTTAGGCTTCACTTCTACTATTTTCTCCATAATACTGCAATCAGCAAAAATACCAAAATTGGGCTATAGTCCTGTTTTTTAACAGGATATTTTGTCAGAAGATGAGACCATTATGACACTCGTTTGATTTGATTTCCACCTTGGTATGAGTAATTGGGATGTATTGATATTTGTATCTATCTAAAGTTTCCAGATCAAAGTCCTAGAAATCACTGCTGCCAAAGTAAACTAATGCAGTCTGCATTACCCAAAGATACCTATGTTTCATAATACCTCAAATCAACGTTGAAATAAATAGTCATAATGGCAACAACTGATCTGTTGTAATCCTGAATTTTTTGTTTATCATAATGATAAAATAGTTTCTCAAAATAAGATCATTCTCTCAAAATTATGAGATACATGGGTCATTATCATGAGAAAACATCTTAAAATTTTATTTGGCGTGATAGGGTTCTGTATCAAATGCAAATAATCTTTACTTACCACACCTAATATCTTATATACTTTCTCTACATTTTAGGTGCTCTATTGGTATCAATCCCGAGAGGAGAAGAAAGGCCAGCCAGGGGAACATGGTGTCAAAGAAAACGGGGAAGATGGTCCACAAAAAGGCAGCAACTGTGAATCCCCGTGTGACCACCCTCATAAAAAATCTTGTGGACTTTGAGTGGGGCTGAAATGTGCCATTCCAGAGTTGTTTTTGGACTCACCATTTTTGAGAACCGGTTTGATGTGTTAAATTGTTAGTTTTCTTAGCTGCTATGCAATTGATTCGGTGACTTTAACTCCTGTTGTTTTCGGGAAGGAAGGAAGAGGAAGGAAGGAAGGAAGGAAGGAAGGAAGGAAAGAATGAAGGACAGTAGGGGGGAGGGAGGAAGGAAAGAAGGAAGAAGGGAAGGAAGGAAGGATAGAAGGACGGGAGAGGGAATGGAGGAAGGAAAGGAGGAGGACGAGGGAAGGAAGAAAGACGGGAGGAAAGAGGGAAGGGAGGGAAGAAGGAAGGACAGAAGGAAGGGAAGAAGGAGGGAGGGAAGGGAGGAAAGAAGGAGGGAAGGAAAGAATGAAGGACAGTAGGGGGGAGGAAGGAAGAATGGGAGGAAGGAAGGGAGGAAAGAAGGAAGGAAGGAAAAAAGGAGGAAGGAAACAAACTTTGGTGATGAGTTACATGAAGTTGAATTGACTGATAATTTGTAACACTTTATTTGAATGGGGGTGAATAAGACTGTCATAACACTGTCATAATCATGACATAACACCTGTCATGAACATTAATGAATGCTTATGACAGTTGTCGTTAAGTGTCATTCGGTAAATTATGTCACCTTTGATTTAAAGTTGACATTGTTTGAGATGTCTTTGTTATGACAACTTGACATAAGCCAAGACAACATACCCTGTCATAAACATGACATAGTAGACCTCACTGTCAAACTTTAAAAAAACTATTTAGCTTTATATCTTAACATGGCATTAAACTGTCACATGTGGTTCATTTTGACATTAGCTGTCACAAGACCATTATGATTGTGTCCTAAACATTGTGCTTTTCATTATGATGTCATTAAGTGTAACTACACTGCCAAATGAGTTTATAACTGTCATATATAATTTGAACCTGTCATTAAGTGTAATTACATAGTTAAATCAGGTTATAACAGTGTCATGACTGTTTTCTATGAATTCAAGTAAAGTGGAACAATTTGAACCTTTCATTAAGATGTCATTAAGTGTAATTACATAGTGAAATCAGGTTATAACAGTGTCATGACTGTTTCTATGAATTCAAGTAAAGTGGAACAATTTGAACCTTTCATTAAGATGTCATTAAGTGTAATTACATAGTTAAATCAGGTTATAACAATGTCATGACTGTTTTCTATGAATTCAAGTAAAGTGGAACAATTTGAACCTTTCATGAAGATGTCATTAAGTGTAATTACATAGTTAAATCAGGTTATAACAATGTCATGACTGTTTTCTATGAATTCAAGTAAAGTGGAACAATTTGAACCTTTCATTAAGAAGTCATTAAGTCAAATGATTAAAATACCTTAACAAAAGCAACAGACAAGTCAAGAGATTTTTCCTTCATGTATTTCAACACAAAATGATGTTTATCTAAAGCAGCATACATGTGAGAATTGATACAACACAAGCAAGGATCTAGTCAGGAGAGAACATGATTAAGTGCCATGACGCAAAGTTTGCGTCCGATATTTGATGTTTACTTGACTTGTTTTTTTAAATCATGAAAAAGTCTGCCCAAGACACCATTGTAATGGCGTACACCTAACCAGTGGTGCCACTCTATCATCTTCAGATGAAGCTTCAGTGACTCAGGAGTACGATTACCTCTTTGGCGTCATACTTCCAGCTTGTAGTTCTGCCATGCACGCTCAATATGCTGAGTATGAGCGCCAGTCTCTTGGTCAACAAAGTTTTTTTTATGGCAGACAGAATACTGACCATATCCATACTGAGCAAGTTGCCCCTTGTAGGCACGCCATTCATCAGTGAGAATGGATGTTCTGGGTCTTATATAGCGTCTAATTTGGCCTATAAGGGTTTGTCTTGTGCGATCCCTGACAAGTCTCAGAATGGGTCTTCTGGAATTCCCGTCAACCTCCAGCATCCAAGTGTTGCCATCAAAGTAAATAAGAAAAGACAAAAACTTTAATAAGCTTTGGGTTTCAATATGTGTTCTTTCCACATGCACTGCAGGATAAAGTATGATTCTGCATTTTAAAAACAGGTCAGAGGGTGTGCTGCACAATCCTCATTTACAGCTTGTATATCGTCACCCTCTTAAAATATTTGCCTAAGTCATATTTTCAAGTTAAAAAAAAAACAAAAAAACTGAACCAAATATAGATATTGGTTTAGGTTTTGAAAAACTTGAAAATATGACATAAGCCAATATTTTAAGAGGGTGATGATAATGAATTATTAATATTGACTGCCTGATTGTTCTCATGGTGATTGGAACATTGCAGAACAAGAGCATTTGCATTTCTCCTTGACAGTAATCATAGAATGTTAAGGTTAACCATCTATAGTTCTCCATTTTCTCCAGTGTTTCCACAACATGTGACCACCAATGTGCTGTACTCTCCTTAGTGCAAAATGGGTGGACTCTTCTTATTCTATTGTTTTCCAACAGATTTTTAAATTTTCTTTTCCCCAGTCAGCCCTCTAAAATGTCTCTTCTATGTTTAAAGCAGCTGTGAGGAACTGTAATTTTTTTCTTGACTTTAACACCTCCCCGTGGACATGAGCACAAACCTTTTCATAAAATCTTATAGTACAGATGCATACAAATATACAGCCCACCTTTCGTTTGTGGGCAAATTTGCTCTCGTCGATAACAACAAATCGATGACGACCACCAATCCTCATTCCTCTTTTCCTCAGTCGCTTGAGGGCAGCAATGCACACCTTCAAATGAAGAAATAAAACACTAGCAAGTTGAGTTGTAACATGAAATATGGAATTTGATAAATATGTATGCACAAGTTTAGGACTAAAGTTACATTGCATGTGTCACTGAGTGTACCAAATAATTGTGTAGCAATATTGAATCCAATTGTCTATAGTAGTAACTTATCAAGCATCTATTTTTTACCTAATCAATTATAGTTAGAGACTAGTATGTAATGTGACAACCTTTCTGAGTACTTTCGCCATTTTTGTCAATTTCCTGGAGCTTGCTGCTATCCCCTCAGTGATCATGGCAAGTTGCTTCAACTGCAAACCTTGTGCAAATCTGAAGGAAGGAGAAAAGTCATTAAGAAACCTAATTGACATGGCCTGCATAATATCCTGTCATTGAATTGGGCTGACATGAAACTAAAAGTAAACTGTACTAGGCGAGCATGAGTTAGTGCCATTCCAATTTGTACTGTATGAGGTGCAAGAACTCCATTACTTTAGGTTATATTTTATAGGACATATACACTCATCGACCACTTCATTAGGGACACCTGTGACATTGTCAGAAAGGTGATAATTATACTTTGTTTATTATTGAGGTTGTAATGGGTTGTTCTGGTGTACTGGAGTGCAATGTATTGAAGTGTTCCTAATATTTTGTCTACTATGGACAATAGTATAAGGAACATGGCTCAGTATGATGTGCTCCAGTACACAAGCACCATCCACTATGTAAAGGATCATACATCAACTACACATCTATAAATCACACTGCTAAATATGTTATTTAAGAAACTTAAATTTGATTTCTTTAATATATGAATACTGTACCTGTGCATGAACTCAAGCCATTTTGTCAAAGGGATGTGAGATTTGCTGAATATTGAGCCACTGCGTACAGATCGTGGGGAACTTTCATGATGCTTACAGACCCTGAGGAAAAAGAAGGCAAAATCCTGAGAAGTAGACTGTCACACATAAAAATATCAAATAGCATATGATACGGGATAACTAGAACATATTGTAGTGATTTCCAAAAGTTTTGTAATATTAATGCTACTGAAGTTAGGGCTAATTTCAGACTTCTGGCTCTTTAATATGACATGATCCAATTATAACGTTACACCCAAATGTTACTACTTGCTGCTGTGTTGTCTGCCTTGATGGCTAATAACTGTTCTTAAATAACAAACGATAATATAGCTAGATTAGAATGTTAGAGTTAGCTTCTGCTTACCACCACAGCCCATCCTTGACATGGCATGTCACCAGATGCATCCTTCGATTGCATTTTGCGCACTTCATTGTCCTCTTCATGATACCACGTTTCTGCATCCATCTAATTATTCTTTTGTTCTTCTTTGTATCTGAACGCCTAATAGTTTTTAAAAGTTCTTCCATTAGTGCCATTGCATCAACTGTTCACCCGCCTCATCTGGTTGCGTGTGTCGCGGTCGCGCCTAAACGGTTGAGAACCACGTCACTTCGTCTTCCTCGTCGCTCTTTTGTAAAACAATACACGCTCCACTGACCACACAGAACAGCGCCCCCTCGTGTGTCTGCAGGGAAATGTCATCTTCATTCATGAAAACAGTCAGCAGAATTAAGCTTATGAAAGACGTCCACAAGTGTGTTTTATTTTTATCAATAAAATACACTCTATGCAGTACAAAATATCTGAAACATATTTGTTAGTATTTCATCACTGTTTATGAAATCAGAGGTATGATTGTGGGGACCAAATTTACTTTTACTTTTATGTCATCCTTGGGTTTTTCGTTAAAAATATGTATATTATACACACTTCCTTGATGCTTTGGCAGTACCGTTGTTGTAATAGTGATAATAGTGTTGTAGTTCAGATTTGAATTTGACCTGAATGCGCACATAACGTAACGTTAACGTTACCTGACTGTCCAATGACAGTTATAGATCTCTGCGCGTGCGCGACAGAAACAGACCAGAGTGCAACCCCATGCAACACATGGAAACAGAAGAGTATCAAGGAAACGAAGTACTTTCAAAGTTTGCTATTTCAGGTAAGCTAAGGCGAAATATGTAATTTGGGCAATTTTATTTTATTATATTTGGGGAGAACATGATAACATTGACGTCAGTCTTTGGCGTTTTAGGTAAAGTTAGTTCAGCAATTAATGCTAGTTAGCCTTTATGTTCAAGTATTTTAACGGCAGTCTACAGGCTATAGTTTTTCCCCCAGTTTTCATCTAGCTAATTCTAAACAACTACAATATTACGTTTGCCAAAGTTGCCTCAACTATTGTAACGTTAGCTGCCATGACATGGTGCTGGTGTTCTTTGCTTTACACAGCTGTAGCTAGATGGACACCCGTTTCCAAAAAAAGGGCGCATAGTGGGGTGACGAAGGCTGAGGAAGCTGAGGAAGCCCTGCTACAAGTCGGGGAGGAGGTGAACGAGGACGAGACACAAGATGTGGAAGAGGTCCCTATTCCACCAAAGAAAAAGAAGTTAGTCAAATATTCCCCGAAGAAACTAAGTAAGTCTAGTTATTTTCTTAATTATTATTTTGACTACTTTCGCCAGCAGGGCTTGAAATGAACTCCTCCCACCATCACAGTAAATAAATAAATTGCTTTGCAGCAGAAGTTTTGGCTGTGGTTGTTAAATCTGTCAATTCTACTAGTCATTTTGGCAGCAGATTTCCAACCTGTGTTCAGTCTGTTTATTCATAGTCCTTTGGTTGATTGTGGCACATACTATTTCTAAATGTTCTCATTTTCTGCATACACTATATGTACAAGAGCATTGGGAGTATTGTGCTGGTGTGCTGGAGTGCAATGAATGTAATGTATGTTACAGAATTAGACATAAATATAGGGAACGCAGCTCAATATAAAGCACTCCAGTACTCCACCACCATTCACTGACCTCAATAACAAACATAAAGTAGAATGATCAATGCCCCTGTTCCAGTGTCTCCAACAGGGGCATTGCAGTTGGCCAAACTTAAAGAACAAGACAAGATGGATCGACAGAAGATTGAACACCTTGAGGACCGCATTAAATACCTGGTGGAGGCCAACAGGGATCTGAAAAATGACAAGGACTTCCTACTTTCCCAAATGAAGGGGCCCCCCAGCATGCCTGCATCTACTGGGAAAGGTACAAATGTACTACAATTAACATTATTCATGCAGTACTAGATATTCAGGGAAGTCGTGGGGGAGAAATTGAAATAGGCTGGGTTTTCTGGAGTGCTAGGATAGTTTATTATATACAATTAATAATAATTATTGCATCATTGTAACACACCTGGGATGTCCACTTGATTGGAAATACTATTTTCCCAAGCCCTTCCAAAAACATTTTCCCACGTGACCTGACGTAGGTCTCTGATGATGACATTGCTACACATAAAGTGATATAAACCCTTGCCCAGCTAGTAATGTTAGCCACTGAGATGGACTGAGCCATCGCTGCATGCTGCAGCTGCTGCCCTACTGACATGCTAACAGAAACACGCACAGACGGTTCATTCACTGTTGCTGCTGCTAAAAGTTTGAAAAATTAACTCTGAGCTCTCCTCCTGCCAATAAGCAGCCCTGGATCACTCTACAGCACAAAATAATAAAAGCCATTATCTGTAATAAAACAAAGCCTGTTTTAGGACATGTACAGTTGTCTGCTTTAATAAACTCAAGGCAGTACCAAGAGTGAGCCTGCATTGAAAAAAGTATATTCTTTTTTTGCTTTGTTTCCTTATACACCTCTATGCTTGTCCACCTACTCCCACCCCCCTTCTCCCAGGCTCTGGAAAGACTTCTTCATCTTCAAGTTCGATGTCTCCCAGTTCCTCCTCAGACTCCAGCTTCTCATCATCCTCAGAAGAAGAGGAGAAGAAGAAAAAGAAAAAGAAGAAGACCAAGAAGTCCAAGAAACAGCCTGATTCTCACGGACGTTCAAGAAGTAAGCACAAGTATTGATCATCTTTATAACCACCCTAAAGTTGACCGTTACTTAACTCCCTTGTATGGTTTATATTTGTACTACCACCATGGGCTTAGTTAATAATAATTAGATGGGACCTAAGAGTTGCTATGTTTTATCCATGTCCCACTTTAATGTTATATTTTAGTATTCTCTCAAAAAATCAATGATTTAGATCTCTACAGCGATGTATAGCTTTCTCGTTCTCCACAGGTTATTCTGTGGTCTTCTCTGGTTTTGTTAGATATTTAGCCTCTGAAACAGATAAGAAAAAAATCTACTTACTGTACCATGCTGGTTCACTGTGCATCCTCTACCCAAGCTGGTTATGTTTGGTACAGCTTCTGAGGCAGGTAAGAAAGGATGTTACTTGCTTGGCATCCTCCTTCCATGCTGGTGATGGCAGATATTGCTGCACACAGAGGCAGGTAGTTAAGGAGCTAAATCTAATATAACCAGCCTAGAAGGAGGATGCACAGTAAACCAGCAGTATGATAAGTAGGATCCTTTCTCATCTGCTAGTACTACAGGACCTATAGGGTGCCAGATCAACAATGCCAATGCATGCCTGAAAAAAGATGACGTTTTTGTTTGTTTTTCTGTTGTTTTGTGAAGTGACCACAACGGATGGAGTTATCCGCCGCTACAAGAATGCCCTCCGCATATTCAACAAGTCTGGATCCATGAAAAAGGCCTTTGCCAAACTTAATGTTGACTGCAACACAATTGCGAGAACAGCTGTAATTGCTGAGCCAGCGATCACATTTCCAGACACCTTCAAGGACCTGCTGCCAGGAGATGAGAAGATGTCGGCATTTGCAGAGCGGTGCAGGGGGGCTATAACAGAGGAGATGGCTGAAACCATCACAGCAAAGAAAAAAAGAGGAAAACTCCTCCCAATAATGTATAAATACACTTAAGACTGTTCATTGAACTTGTTTATGTTAAACAAGTTATTCTGTTTATACATACAAAGTATATGTTGGAACCCTCTGTTTGAGGAGAAATAATACGAATAATGCAACAGTAATGCAACAATAATGGGATTTTTTTATGTTTTGTGTTGAAATACATGAAGGAAAAATCGCTTGACTTGTCTGTTGCTTTTGTTAAGGTATTTAAATCATTTGACAGTGTAATTACACTTAATGACATCTTAATGAAAGGTTCAAATTGTTCCATTTTACTTGAATTCATAGAAAACAGTCATGACACTGTTATAACCTGATTTAACTATGTAATTACACTTAATGACATCTTAATGAAAGGTTCAAATTGTTCCACTTTACTTGAATTCATAGAAAACAGTCGTGACACTGTTATAACCTGATTTAACTATGTAATTGCACTTAATGACATCTTCATGAAAGGTTCAAATTGTTCCACTTTACTTGAATTCATAGAAAACAGTCATGACACTGTTATAACCTGATTTCACTATGTAATTGCACTTAATGACATCTTAATGAAAGGTTCAAATTGTTCCACTTTACTTGAATTCATAGAAAACAGTCATGACACTGTTATGAACCGATTTAACTATGTAATTACACTTAATGACAGGTTCAAATTATATATGACAGTTATAAACTCATTTGGCAGTGTAGTTACACTTAATGACATCATAATGAAAAGCACAATGTTTAGGACACAATCATAATGGTCTTGTGACAGCTAATGTCAAAATGAACCACATGACAGTTTAATGTCATGTTAAGATATAAAGCTAAATAGTTTTTTAAAGTTTGACAGTGAGGTCTACTATGTCATGTTTATGACAGGGTATGTTGTCTTGGCTTATGTCAAGTTGTCACAACAAAGACATCTCAAACAATGTCAACTTTAAATCAAAGGTGACATAATTTACCGAATGACACTTAACGACAACTGTCATAAGCATTCATTAATGTTCATGACAGGTGTCATGTCACGATTATGACAGTGTTATGACAGTCTTATTCACCCCCATTCAAATAAAGTGTTACCATTTGTACTCGATGCTTTACAAACAGTCAAACCAGACAATACAAAAGGTAATTAAAGCTGCAAGCAGCGTTGGGAGGGACCTCGGCCCCCCGCCGTCGTCCCCCCACGCCGTCATCTCCCAGCTCAAGTTGTGTACATAAGCCATGTGACCTAATGAAACTTTGACGTGTGTGATGATCAAACAACACATCCATATTCAATTGAAATCATGTGACCTAGTGAAAGCTTGAGTGATATGTACCGGCTGTTGAGAGGGTCTAAGTGCAGCAAACAGAAACAAATATATACTAAGACCTACAAATGTTGAATTAATATCTGATTGTATACATATGTGACACTAATCATATGTGTATTATAACAGTAGAAGTATGACACACACAGACACAGACGGCCAAGTTAACGACATGCAGAGAGGGAGAGAAGGGAGAAAGAGGACAGAGGGGGGAGAAAGAGAGACAGAGAGAGAGAGAGAGGGGAGACAGGGAGTGGAGTGTGTGTGTGTGTGTGTATGTATGTGTGTGTAATTGTGTCGCTAAAAATTACAAATTATGAGCTGCAGGTTGCTTTAAGGTTACATTATTATTTTTCTCCATCTCTCTCTCTCTCTCTCTCTCTCTCTCTCTCTCTCCCTCTCCTCTCTTTCTCTCTTTATCTCTCTCTCCCTGTCGTTCTCTCTCATACATACACCCACAATGAATATTTGGTATGTATACTCTGACTTGGAGTTAAAAATCAAAAAAAAAAAATTAATATTTTTATGGTTGTTTTTCAACAAAGACAAAAAAAGTCCTGGAGGGGAACAGTGTGTATTTTTATTGAAAAAATAGAAACTGCCCCCAAAAATGATAATGCATCAAAATTGGTGTTGTTATTTAAGTAAAACTCAATTTTAAAAACTGTAAAGGGTTCTTATGAAGGTGGTGTGAGCGTATATTTTGAAAGATGTAGACACAAGCCATGTGACGTAATGAAACTTTTAACATGTGTGATGATCAAACAACACATACATATTCACTTGAATTCATGTGACCTAGTGAAAGTTTGAGTGATGTGAACTGGCTGCTTTGAGGATCTAGGTGCAGCAATCACACACAAATATATACTAGTTAATGTCAGTGGAGAAAGTGAGCAGGACTACATATATTCCCATTCTTCATGAGTTAAAAGACTTTCACCAGGACATCTTGTATTTACAGGTTTTTGGTATCAGGCATTTCTTTCAGAGTTTCAGGAATGAGTTTGGTAAATGTTTTACTGTCATGTCTGTGTGACCACACACACACACACACACACACACACACACACACACACACACACACACACACACTTCACTCTGGTTTGCTATGTAAACATTATACTGCAAATATAACAATGCATAACTACAAACAAAATTTTAACACAATACCAGAACATTACCATGGAAAAATCATGAATTATAAAGGACAGTGAATAACAAAAGACAATGATTTTTACAAAGACTCATCAGTTATTAAACAAAATAGCTTGTAATTTTTCATATATCATTTCCTCAAAGAAATAGATTCTTTCCTATGATTGACTTGCACTTGAAATTATGTAATTTGCTCTAACCCTCCACGTCAATCACTTGAATTAAGAGAAATCAAATTAGTGCAAATAAATGGAAATACATTTATGGTTATTTTTACAATAATTTAAAACCTCTTCATCTGTTAAAAGCTTGGGTATACAACTAATGTATGCAATCATTGTCAAGCTCAATGTCACATGTAAAGGGTGCTTTTGAAGGTATTGTGAGCTTATAGTTGAAAATTCCTCACACATCACACTATCCAGGCACCGCTGTGATAGAAGTCAACTCATAGACACTGGAGCACAAAGGCTCTGGAGAAGAGGCCGAGTTACTGACTTGCAGTATGGCTGAGTTAGTGACATGCAGTAACAGGACACGAGACAGAGAGATGGGGAGACAGGGAGGGAGAGAGAGAGTGTTTGCTGACATTTTGACATATCTCACATGTTTACATACTTCCTGTTTTTGGCAGAGGGAGTTACAGATTGCACTCAGTATACATAATGTTGTATGCATCAAAAAGACTACATTTAATTTTTCTGTCAATTACATCAAAAGAAAGGTGTTTGATGAGACTACTGTGTTGTTGAATGTAACAGTTCCTCAAAGATGTATATTCTTTCCTGATCTTTGTAACACTGTTACTGACTTGTACTTGAAATGAGGTGATTTACTGCAACCCTCCAGGTCAGTCTCTTGGTTTTAGAGACATAAAATTGATAAAATACATGGAAATACTTTTAAGGTCATTTTTAAAGTAATTTAAAACCTCATGTGTGTGTGACCACACACATACACACTTCACTCTGACACACAGACTGTCAGAGTGAAGCCTTTGTTATGCTAATTAAGGACTGCATGCAGCTGACACACAGAGCAGAATGGCTTGAAACTTTCTCAAACAAATCCTTCCAGATGCCAAACCGTGGGTCCCATCTTCAATCTGAAAACATCACCAGATAGATAAATTTGTTCTGAACGCAAACATATAAAGCTTGTATGTCTATGGACTGAAAAATGTGACCTTAATCACAAGTTTACAGTGTGTTGGCCCTCATCTTTTCTTCCAGAGATCATCATGAGGAGTTGTGTCCTGCACCTTCTAACGCTTCTTAAATCCAAACCATTCAAGTTATGACAAAGTCCTTCACAAGTAATGTTCAGCAGGGGTAGAGCTGTAATTTGTGCAAGTTTGAAGCAGTTATGATAAACGGTGTAGGAGCAAATAATTTTTGTTCGACAGAATTTGTCAAAAACGTCATCTTACATTCAAATAACAACAGCGCACTTCCTGTTGGAGTTCCGTCAGGGGTTGCAGTGCGACATTTGTAGGTCTTGATGAGACGAACGAGACAGTTTTGGTTTGGTCTTTCTAAGTGGTTCCTACCCGTCACAGCGGGCATTTTCGTGGGTCCAGGTGGCACAACAAATCCTCAGGAGGGTTGGGAGCACATCACCTGTAACACGCCATTATATCTAAACCATTTGAGGATTGAAAAAGTTACGCACAATAATTGATAAGGACATGTTGAAGAATAATGTGTGCGAGTTTTTTGTTATACTAATTAAGGACTGCATGCAGCTCACACACAGAGCAGAATGGCTTGAAACTTTCTCAAACAAATCCTTCCAGATCCCAAACCATGGGCCCCATCTTCAATCTGAAAACATCACCAGATAGATAAATTTGTTCTGAACGCAAAAATATAAAGCTTGTATGTCTATGGACTGAAAAATGTCACCTTAATCACAGGTTTACAGTGTGTTGGGAGGGAGAGAAGGGAGAAAGAGGACAGAGGGGACGGAGAGAGAGAGAGAGAGAGAGAGAGAGAACAGGGAGTGGAGTATGTGTCTGTCTGTGTCTGTCTGTGTGTGCCATACTTCTACTGCTATTGTAGACATATGATTATTGTCATATGTATACTATCAGATATTAATATATACTTCCCACATGTTGTACCATAATAGCCAGAATCATAAGTCAAACTCAGTTTTAAAAACTGTAAAGGGTTCTTATGAAGGTGGTGTGAGCATATATTTTGCAATTTGTAGACATAAGCCATGTGACCTAATGAAACGTTGACATGTGTGATGATCAAATCAAACCTCTGTCGTTTTATATTTATTTGTTTTAATAACACTGTGCACAAGGACCAGACTGTCAGTCTGTCAGATCAGCTCTGAAATGTTTAATGCTCATAATATGTAGGTCTTATTGTTTACATTTTAAAAATCTTTATGACGCTTCAAAGACATACTATCAATGACTAATAATCTCTATCAATGATGTTATTAGTCACACTGATGGAACATAATTCCTATAGCCTAATATTGCAAATTATTTGTTAATATTTCTGAATGAGCAATGGTGCAACATTGCAGAGTCCTTAAATTTACTACATCTGTAACTGAAATACTGTCACTGAATGCTGTTGAGTCAAGAAACAAATATCGATCAATCAATCAATCAATATCACAAATCACAATTTGCCTCACAGGGCTTTACAGCATACAACATCCCTCTATCCTCAGGACCCCATGAGACAGAAGGGGAGACAGAGAGAGATGCAGGAGAGATGATCATGACAGTAGCAACAACATTAATGAAAGGAATAATATTAAAATTATAATTCTAGCAATTGTGGTACAATATGTTGAATTAATATCTGATAGTATACATATGTGACAATAATCATATGTGTATAATAACAGTAGAAGTATAACACACACAGACATAGATGGCCGAGTTAGACATGCAGAAAGGGAGAAAAGGGAGAAAGAGGACAGAGGGGGGAGAGAGAGAGAGACAGAGAAAGAGAGAGAGGGGGGGTGCAGGGAGTGCAGTGTGTGTACAATATGTTGAATTAATATCTGATTGTATACATATGTGACACTAATCATATGTGTATAATAAAAGGGAGTGGAGTGTGTGTGTGTGGGTGTCTGTCTGTCTGTGTGTCTCTGTGTGTGCCATAATTCTACTGTTATTATACACATATGATTATTGTCACATAAGTATGACAAAGTTTTAGGAATGAGTTTGGTAAATGTTATACTGTCATGTCTGTGTGACCACACACACTTCACTCTGACAGTGTGTCAGAGTGAAGCCTTTGTTATGCTAATTGATGAGAGCTGCATGCAGCTCAGACACAGAGCAGAATGGCTTGAAACTTTCTCAAACAAATCCTTCCAGATGCCAAACCGTGGGTCCCATCTTCAATCTGAAAACATCACCAGATAGATAAATTTGTTCTGAACGCAAACATATAAAGCTTGTATGTCTATGGCCTGAAAAATGTCACCTTAATCACAAGTTTACAGTGTGTTGGCCCTCATCTTTTCTTCCAGAGATCATCATGAGGAGTTGTGTCCTGCACCTTCTAACGCTTCTAAAATCCAAACCATTCAAGTTATGACAAAGTCCTTCACAAGTAATGTTCAGCAAGGGTAGAGCTGTAATTTGTGCAAGTTTGAAGCAGTTATGATAAACGGTGTAGGAGCAAATAATTTTTGATCGACAGAATTTGTGAAAAACACCATCTTACATTCAAAGACCGACAGCTCACTTCCTGTTGGAGTTAGGTCAGGGGTTGCAGTGCGACATTTGTAGGACTTGATGAGACGAACGAGACAGTTTTGGTTTGGTCTTTCTAAGTGGTTCCTGCCCGTCACACCGGGCATTTTAGTGTGTCTAGGTGGCACAACAAATCATCAGGAGGTTTTGGCGCACATCACCTGAAACGCGTCATAACATCCAAACCAGTCGAGGATTGAAAAAGTTACGCACAATAATTGATAAGGACACGTTGAACAATAATCTGTGCAAGTTTGAAGCCGATACGATAAATGGTGTAGGAGCAGATGTTTTTTAAAGGAATTTCTTTTTTTGAGGAAAAATCTTACTTTGAAAGGAAATAGCTCACTTCCTGTTGGATTTAGGTCATGGCTGCGAGTGCGTGATTTGTAGGTCTTGATGAGACGAACACGGCTGTTTTGGTTTGATCTTCCTACGACGTTCCTACTGGCTGCAGCGGCCATTTTAGTGGTCTAGACTGATAGGTGGTGCTAGAGAGCCCATTTTGGCACTTTTCAGATTAATTTTTTCATTTTATAAAATTTTTCGCCAGTCCTGACGTGCGTGCAAATTTTGGTGAGTTTTGGAGCATGTTCAGGGGGTCAAATTCCAGTTCAAAGTGGCGTATAATGAAAGAAAGAAACAATAATAATAATAATTAAAGCTGCAAGCAGCGTTGGGAGGGACCTCGGCCCCCCGCCGTCGTCCCCCAGCTCAAGTTGCAGACCTAAGCCATGTGACCTAATGAAACTTTGACATGTGCGATGATCAAACAACACACACACAAACACACACAGGCCTGTGTCTGTCAGAGTGAAGCCATTGTTATGCTAATTAATGACCACGTACTTAGGTGACAGCACTGGCACTTCAAGTTCAGTTTGACTAATGACTAATGATAACAGAATCAGCAGGACGCATTTGACACCACAGCAGCAACACAACCACACACGTCACACTATCCAGGCACCGCTGTGATAGAAGTTAACCTGCAAGACAATGGAACACAAAGGCTCTGGAGAAGAGGCCGAGTTACTGACATGCAGCACGGCAGAGTTAGTGACATGCAGAGAGGGAGAGAAGGGAGAGAGAGGGGAGAGGGGGGAGAAAGAGAGACAGAGAGAGAGAGAGTGGACAGGGAGTGGAGTGTGTGTGTGTGTGTGTGAGTGAGTGTAATTGTGTCGCTAAAACTTGCAAATTATGAGCTGCAGGTTGCTTTAAGGTTACATTATTTTTTTTCTCCATATCTCTCTCTCTCTCTCTCTCTCTCTATATATATATATATATATATATCTCCCTGGGGATTGGGGATTATTTATTAATATTTCTGAGTGAGCAATAGTGCAGCATTTCAGAGTCTTTAAATTTACTACATTTGTAGCTGATATAATGTCACTGAATGCTGTTGACTCAAGATACAAATTCAATCAATCAATCAATCAATCAATCAATCAATCAATCAATGTCACACATGACAAATTGCCTCACAGGGCTTTACAGCATACAACATCCCTCTGTCTTCAGGAACCAATAAAGGTGGTGTGACTTTATATTTTGAACGTTGTATACTATCAGACATTAATATATACTTCCCCAATGTTGTACCACAATAGCCAGAATCATAAGTCAAACTCAATTTTAAAAACTGTAAAGGGTTCTTATGAAGGTGGTGTGAGCGTATATTTTGCAATTTGTAGACATAAGCCATGTGACCTAATGAAACTTTGACATGTATGATGATCAAACAACACACACACAAACACACACACAGGCTTGTGTCTGTCAGAGTGAAGCCATTGTTATGCTAATCAATGACCATGTCATTAGGTGACTTCAAGCTCAGTTTGACTAATAACTAATGATAACAAAATCAGCAGGAGGCATTTCACACTACAGCAGCAACACAACCTCACATGTCACCAGCCAGGCACCGCTGTGATAGAAGTTAACCTGCTGCATATTTCTTTGTTACTCAGGACTGTCTTAAGTTACTGAATTTTTGCAGATCAGTCATTTCTTTGAGCATCACTTTTTGTCTTAACGTTCAAATATTACACTGCACAAATTCATCCTCCGCTCAAATCAAACCTCTGTCATTTTTATATTTATTTGTGTTAATAAGACTGTGCCCAAGGATCAGACTGTCAATCTGTCATAGCAGCTCCCAAATGTTTATTGCACATAATGTAGCTTACAACAACATTAATAAAAGTAATAATATTATAATTATAATTCTGGCAATTATAGTACAATATGTAGAATTAATATCTGATTGTATACATATGTGACACGAATCATATGTGTATAATAAAAGTAGGAGTATAACACACACAGGCATAGACGGCCGAGTTAGCGATATGCAGAGAGGGAGAGAAGGGAGAAAGAGGACAGAGGGGGGAGAGAAAGAGAGAAAGAGAGAGAGAGAGAGAGAGAGAGAGAGAGAGAGAGATGGGGGGACAGGGAGGGAGAGAGAGAGTGTTTGCTGACATTTTGACATATCTCACATGTTGTATGCATCAAAAAGACTACATTTAATTTTTCTGTCAATTACATCAAAAGAAAGGTGTTTGATGAGACTACTGTGTTGTTGAATGTAACATTTCCTCAAAGATGTATATTCTTTCCTGATGTTTGTAACACTGTTACTGACTTGTACTTGAAATGAGGTGATTTACTGCAACCCTCCAGGTCAGTCTCTTGGGTTCAGAGACATAAAATTGATAAAATACATGGAAATACTTTTAAGGTCATTTTTAAAGTAATTTAAAACCTCATGTGTGTGTGACCACACACATACACACTTCACTCTGACACACAGACTGTCAGAGTGAAGCCTTTGTTATGCTAATTAAGGACTCCATGCAGCTCAGACACACAGAGCAGAATGGCTTGAAACTTTCTCAAACAAATCCTTCCAGATCCCAAACCGTGGGTCCCATCTTCAATCTGAAAGCATCACCAGATAGATACATTTGTTCTGAACGCAACATATAAAGCTTGTATGTCTATGGCCTGAAAAATGTGACCTTAATCACAGGTTTACAGTGTGTTGGCCCTCATCTTTTCTTCCAGAGATCATCATGAGGAGTTGTGTCCTGCACTTTCTAACACTTCTAAAATCTAAACCAGTATGTTGAATTAATATCTGATTGTATACATATGTGAAACTAATCATATGTGTATAATAACAGTAGAAGTACGACACACACAGACAGACAGACATAGACAGCCGAGTTCTCGACATGCAGAAAGGGAGAGAAGGGAGAAAGAGGACAGAGGGGGGAGAGAGAGAGAGAGAGAGAGAGAGAGAGAGAGAGAGAGAGAGAGAGAGAACAGGGAGTGGAGTGTGTGTCTGTCTGTGTCTGTCTGTGTGTGCCATACTTCTACTGCTATTGTAGACATATGATTATTGTCATATGTATACCATCAGATATTAATATATACTTCCCACATGTTCTACCACAATAGCCAGAATCATAAGTCAAACTCAGTTTTAAAAACTGTAAAGGGTTTTTGTGAAGGTGGTGTGAGCATATATTTTGCAATTTGTAGACATAAGCCATGTGACCTAATGAAACTTTGACATGTGTGATGATCAAATCAAACCTCTGTCGTTTTTATATTTATTTGTTTTAATAACACTGTGCACAAGGACCAGACTGTCAGTCTGTCAGATCAGCTCTGAAATGTTTAATGCTCATAATATGTAGGTCTTATTGTTTACATTTTAAAAATCTTTATGACGCTTCAAAGACGTACTATCAATGACTAATAATCTCTATCAATGATGTTATTAGTCACACTGATGGAACATAATTCCTATAGCCTAATATTGCAAATTATTTGTTAATATTTCTGAGTGAGCAATGGTGCAACATTGCAGAGTCCTTAAATTTACTACATCTGTAACTGAAATACTGTCACTGAATGCTGTTGAGTCAAGAAACAAATATCGATCAATCAATCAATCGATATCACAAATGACAATTTGCCTCACAGGGCTTTACATCATACAACATCCCTCTATCCTCAGGACCCCATGAGACAGAAGGGGAGACAGAGAGAGATGCAGGAGAGATGATCATGACAGTAGCTTACAACAACATTAATGAAAGGAATAATATTAAAATTATAATTCTAGCAATTGTGGTACAATATGTTGAATTAATATCTGATAGTATACATATGTGACACTAATCATATGTGTATAATAAAAGGGAGTGGAGTGTGTGTGTGGGTGTCTGTCTGTCTGTGTGTCTCTGTGTGTCCGTGTCTGTCTGTGTGTGCCATAATTCTACTGTTATTATACACATATGATTATTGTCACATAAGTATGACAAAGTTTTAGGAATGAGTTTGGTAAATGTTATACTGTCATGTCTGTGTGACCACACACACTTCACTCTGACAGTGTGTCAGAGTGAAGCCTTTGTTATGCTAATTGATGAGAGCTGCATGCAGCTCAGACACAGAGCAGAATGGCTTGAAACTTTCTCAAACAAATCCTTCCAGATGCCAAACCGTGGGTCCCATCTTCAATCTGAAAACATCACCAGATAGATAAATTTGTTCTGAACGCAAACATATAAAGCTTGTATGTCTATGGCCTGAAAAATGTCACCTTAATCACAAGTTTACAGTGTGTTGGCCCTCATCTTTTCTTCCAGAGATCATCATGAGGAGTTATGTCCTGCACCTTCTAACGCTTCTTAAATCCAAACTGTTCAAGTTATGACAAAGTCCTTCACAAGTAATGTTCAGCAGGGGTAGAGCTGTAATTTGTGCAAGTTTGAAGCAGTTATGATAAACGGTGTAGGAGCAAATAATTTTTGTTCGACAGAATTTGTGAAAAACGTCACCTTATATTCAAATAACATCACACACACAAACACACACACAGCCTTGTGTCTGTCAGAGTGAAGCCATTGTTATGCTAATTAATGACCATGTCATTAGGTGACTTCAAGCTCAGTTTGACTAATAAGTAAAGATAACAAAATCAGCAGGAGGCATTTCACACTACAGCAGCAACACAACCTCACATGTCACCAGCCAGGCACCGCTGTGATAGAAGTTAACCTGCTGCACATTTCTTTGTTACTCAGGACTGTCTTAAGTTACTGAATTTTTGCAGATCAGTCATTTCTTTGAGCATCACTTTTTGTCTTAACGTTCAAATATTACACTGCACAAATTCATCCTCAGCTCAAATCAAACCTCTGTCGTTTTATATTTATTTGATTTAATAACACTGTGCACAAGGATCAGACTGGCAATCTGTCATAGCAGCTCCCAAATGTTTATTGCACATAATGTAGCTTACAACAACATTAATAAAAGTAATAATATTATAATTATAATTCTGGCAACTATAGTACAATATGTTGAATTAATATCTGATTGTATACATATGTGACACTAATCATATGTGTATAATAACAGTAGAAGTATGAGAAACCCAGACAGACAGACATAGACGGCCGAGTTCTCAACATGCAGAGAGGGAGAGAAGGGAGAAAGAGGACAGAGGGGGGAGAGAGAGAGAGAGAGAGAGAGAGAGAGAGAGAGAGAGAGAGAGAGAGAGAGGATAGGGACTGGTGTGTGTGTGTGTGTGTGTGTGTGTGTGTGTGTCCGTTTCTGTCTGTGTGTGCCATACTTCTCCTGTTATTACACACATATGATTATTGTCACATATGTATACCATCAGATATTAATATATACTTCCCACATGTTGTACCACAATAGCCAGAATCATAAGTCAAACTCAATTTTAAAAACTGTAAAGGGTTCTTATGAAGGTGGTGTGAGCGTATATTTTGCAATTTGTAGACATAAGCCATGTGACCTAATGAAACTTTGACAGTTTGTGATAGAAGTTAACCTGCAAGACAGTGGAGCACAAAGGCTCTGAAGAAGAGGCCGAGTTACTGACATGCAGTAACAGGACACGAGAGAGAGAGAGAGAGAGAGAGAGAGAGAGAGAGAGAGAGATGGGGGACAGGGAGGGAGAGAGAGAGAGTTTGCTGACATATTGACATATCTCACATGTTCACATACTTCCTGTTTGTGGCAGACAAAGTTACAGATTGCACGAAGTATACATAATGTTGTATGCATCAAAAACACAGCATTTAATTTTTCTGTCAATTACATCAAAAGAAAGGTGTTTGATGAGACTACTGTGTTGTTGAATGTAACATTTCCTCAAAGATGTATATTCTTTCCTGATGTTTGTAACACTGTTACTGACTTGTACTTGAAATGAGGTGATTTACTGCAACCCTCCAGGTCAGTCTCTTGGGTTCAGAGACATAAAATTGATAAAATACATGGAAATACTTTTAAGGTCATTTTTAAAGTAATTTAAAACCTCATGTGTGTGTGACCACACACATACACACTTCACTCTGACACACAGACTGTCAGAGTGAAGCCTTTGTTATGCTAATTAGGGACTGCATGCAGCTCAGACACAGAGCAGAATGGCTTGAAACTTTCTCAAACAAATCCTTCCAGATGCCAAACCGTGGGTCCCATCTTCAATCTGAAAACATCACCAGATAGATAAATTTGTTCGGAACGCAAACATATAAAGCTTGTATGTCTATGGACTGAAAAATGTCACCTTAATCACAGGTTTACAGTGTGTTGGCCCTCATCTTTTCTTCCAGAGATCATCATGAGGAGTTGTGTCCTGCACCTTCTAACGCTTCTAAAAACCAAACCGTTCAAGTTATGACAAAGTCCTTCACAAGTAATGTTCAGCAGGGGTCGAGCTGTAATTTGTGCAAGTTTGAAGCAGTTATGATAAACGGTGTAGGAGCAAATAATTTTTGTTCGACAGAATTTGTGAAAAACGCCATCTTACATTCAAAGACCGACAGCTCACTTCCTGTTGGAGTTAGGTCAGGGGTTGCAGCGCGACATTTGTAGGTCTTTATGAGACGAACGAGACAGTTTTGGTTTGGTCTTTCTAAGTGGTTCCTACCCGTCGCACCGGGCATTTTAGTGTGTCTAGGTGGCACAACAAATCCTCAGGAGGTTTTGGCGCACATCACCTGAAACGCGTCATAACATCCAAACCAGTCGAGGATTGAAAAAGTTACACACAATAATTGATAAGGACACGTTGAAGCATAATGTGTGTGAGTTTGAAGCCGATACGATAAACGGTGTCGGACTAGTTGATTTTTAAAGGAATTTTTTTTTTTGAGGAAAACTCTTATTTTGAAAGTGAAATATCTCACTTCCTGTTGGAGTTAGGTCATGGGTGCGAGTGCGTGATTTGTAGGTCTTGATGAGACGAACGAGGCTGTTTTGGTTTGATCTTCCTACGACGTTCCTACTGGCTGCAGCGGCCATTTTTGTGTTTCTAGGTGGCGCTAGAGAGCCCATTTTGGCACTTTTCAGATTAATTTCGTCAGTTTATGAAATTTTTCGCCAGTCCAGACAGGCATGCCAATTTTGGTGAGTTTTTGAGCATGTTTAGGGGGTCAAATTCCAGTTGAAAGTCGCGTACGCTGAAAGAAAGAAAGAAACAATAATAATAATAATAATAATAATAATAAACACTACAAGAACAAGAGGGTCCTCGCCCTTTCAGGCCGAGGTCCCTAATAATAATAATAATAATAATAAACACTACAAGAACAAGAGGGTCCTCGCCCTTTCAGGCCGAGGTCCCTAATTAAAGCTGCAAGCAGCGTTGGGAGGGACCTCGGCCCCCCGCCGTCGTCCCCCAGCTCAAGTTGCAGACCTAAGCCATGTGACCTAATGAAACTTTGACATGTGCGATGATCAAACAACACACACACACACAAACACACACAGGCCTGTGTCTGTCAGAGTGAAGCCATTGTTATGCTAATTAATGACCACGTACTTAGGTGACAGCACAGGCACTTCAAGTTCAGTTTGACTAATGAGACTGGCAATCTGTCATAGCAGCTCCCAAATGTTTATTGCACATAATGTAGCAACAACATTAATAAAAGTAATAATATTATAATTATAATTCTGGCAACTATAGTACAATATGTTGAATTAATATCTGATTGTATACATATGTGACACTAATCATATGTGTATAATAACAGTAGAAGTATGAGAAACACAGACAGACAGACATAGACGGCCGAGTTCTCAACATGCAGAGAGGGAGAGAAGGGAGAAAGAGGACAGAGGGGGGAGAGAGAGAGAGAGAGAGAGAGAGAGAGAGAGAGAGAGAGGGAGGGGGGATAGGGACTGGTGTGTGTGTGTGTGTGTGTGTGTGTGTGTGTGTCCGTTTCTGTCTGTGTGTGCCATACTTCTCCTGTTATTACACACATATGATTATTGTCACATATGTATACTATCAGATATTAATATATACTTCCCACATGTTGTACCACAATAGCCAGAATCATAAGTCAAACTCAATTTTAAAAACTGTAAGGGTTCTTAAGAAGGTGGTGTGAGCGTATATTTTGAAATTTGTAGACATAAGCCATGTGACCTAATGAAACTTTGACAGTTTGTGATAGAAGTTAACCTGCAAGACAGTGGAGCACAAAGGCTCTGAAGAAGAGGCCGAGTTACTGACATGCAGTAACAGGACACGAGAGAGAGAGAGAGAGAGAGAGATGGGGGGACAGGGAGGGAGAGAGAGAGAGTTTGCTGACATATTGACATATCTCACATGTTCACATACTTCCTGTTTGTGGCAGACAAAGTTACAGATTGAACGAAGTATACATAATGTTGTATGCATCAAAAGCACAGCATTTAATTTTTCTGTCAATTACATCAAAAGAAAGGTGTTTGATGAGACTACTGTGTTGTTGAATGTAACATTTCCTCAAAGATGTATATTCTTTCCTGATGTTTGTAACACTGTTACTGACTTGTACTTGAAATGAGGTGATTTACTGCAACCTTCCAGGTCGGTCTCTTGGGTTCAGAGACATAAAATTGATAAAATACATGGAAATACTTTTAAGGTCATTTTTAAAGTAATTTAAAACCTCATGTGTGTGTGACCACACACATACACACTTCACTCTGACACACAGACTGTCAGAGTGAAGCCTTTGTTATGCTAATTAAGGACTGCATGCAGCTCAGACACAGAGCAGAATGGCTTGAAACTTTCTCAAACAAATCCTTCCAGATGCCAAACCGTGGGTCCCATCTTCAATCTGAAAACATCACCAGATAGATAAATTTGTTCTGAACGCAAACATATAAAGCTTGTATGTCTATGGACTGAAAAATGTCACCTTAATCACAGGTTTACAGTGTGTTGGCCCTCATCTTTTCTTACATAGATCATCATGAGGAGTTGTGTCCTGCACCTTCTAACACTTCTAAACTCCAAACCATTCAAGTTATGACAAAGTCCTTCACAAGTAATGTTCAGCAGGGGTAGAGCTGTAATTTGTGCAAGTTTGAAGCAGTTATGATAAACGGTGTAGGAGCAAATTTTTGATCGACAGAATTTGTGAAAAACGCCATCTTACATTCAAAGACCGACAGCTCACTTCCTGTTGGAGTTAGGTCAGGGGTTGCAGCGCGACATTTGTAGGTCTTGATGAGACGAACGAGACAGTTTTGGTTTGGTCTTTCTAAGTGGTTCCTACCCGTCGCACCGGGCATTTTAGTGTGTCTAGGTGGCACAACAAATCCTCAGGAGGTTTTGGCGCACATCACATGAAACGCGTCATAACATCCAAACCAGTCGAGGATTGAACAAGTTACGCACAATAATTGATATGGAAACGTTGAAGAATAATGTGTGCGAGTTTGAAGCCGATATTATAAACGGTGTCGGACTAGTTGATTTTTAAAGGAATTTTTTTTTTTTGAGGAAAACTCTCATTTTGAAAGTGAAATATCTCACTTCCTGTTGGAGTTAGGTCATGGGTGCGAGCGCGTGATTTGTAGGTCTTGATGAGACGAACGAGGCTGTTTTGGTTTGATCTTCCTACGACGTTCCTACTGGCTGCAGCGGCCATTTTTGTGTTTCTAGGTGGCGCTAGAGAGCCCATTTTGGCACTGTTCAGATTCATTTCGTCAGTTTATAAAATTTTTCGCCAGTCCTGACAGGCATGCCAATTTTGGTGAGTTTTCGAGCATGTTTAGGGGGTCAAATTCCAGTTGAAAGTCGCGTACGCTGAAAGAAAGAAAGAAACAATAATAATAATTAACCCCGCCGTCGTCCCCCAGCTCAAGTTGCAGACCTAAGCCATGTGACCTAATGAAACTTTGACATGTGCGATGATCAAACAACACACACACACAAACACACACAGGCCTGTGTCTGTCAGAGTGAAGCCATTGTTATGCTAATTAATGACCACGTACTTAGGTGACAGCACAGGCACTTCAAGTTCAGTTTGACTAATGACTAATGATAACAGAATCAGCAGGACGCATTTGACACCACAGCAGCAACACAACCACACACACCACACTATCCAGGCACCGCTGTGATAGAAGTTAACCTGCAAGACAGTGGAACACAAAGGCTCTGGAGAAGAGGCCGAGTTACTGATATGCAGTACGGCAGTTAGTGACAAGCAGAGAGGGAGAGAAGGGAGAGAGAGGAGAGAGGGGGGAGAAAGAGAGACAGAGAGAGAGAGAGAGAGGGGGGACAGAGAGTGGAGTGTGTGTGTGTCTGTGTGTGTGTGAGTGTAATTGTGTCGCTAAAATTTGCAAATTATGAACTGCAGGTTGCTTTAAGGTTACATTATTTTTTTTCTCCATGTCTCTCTCTCTCTCTCTCTCTACATATATATATATATATATATATATATATATATATATATATATATATATATATAGATATATATATAATATAATATATCTCACAATGAATATTTGGTATGTGTAATCTGACTAGGAGTTAAAAATCAAAAAAAAAATAATAATATTTTTATGGTTGTTTTTCAACAAAGACAAAAAAAAGTCCTGAAGGGGAACAGTGTCTATTTTTATTGAAAAATAGAAACTGCCCCCAAAAATGATAATGCATCAAAATTGGTGTTGTTATTTATCATTCACATATCACAGACTGTGATAAATAAAATAAAAAAATCCATCCAACATTTATTATATAGTTAATCTTAATTCATGTTTTTTTTTCATTAAAGTAACAGTGACTTCATGTAAATAAAATGGCAAATATATTGTGAAAATCCTCAAAAGGAATGAATATTAGATATGCATAATCTGAGAACAAGTTGCTTAAAAGATTTAAGCAAAAAATGTAGAGAAATATGTTAATATTTAATATTTTCTGTTGTTCACACCGTTCGAAGGGGACAGGTGTGATTTTTTTATAAGGGGGCCCGCAGGGTTAAAAATGCAAGGTTCTTATGAAGGTGGTGTGAGCTTATACTTTGAAACTTATAGACACAAGCCATGTGACCTAATGAAACTTTGACATGTGTGATGATCAAACAACACATCCATATTCATTTGAAATCATGTGACCTAGTGAAAGCTTGAGTGATATGTACTGGCTGCTTTGAGGATCTAAGTGCAGCAAACAGACACAAATATATACTAAGACCTACAAATGTTGAATTAAAATCTGATTGTATACATATGTATATTATGTTATATTATTATGTATATTATGTATATTACATATACATATATTTTTTTTTTCCCCCCCGTTAAAGGGTTTTTTTTGGGGAGTTTTTCCTTATCCGCTGTGAGGGTCTTAAGGACAGAGGGATGTCGTATGCTGTAAAGCCCTGTGAGGCAAATTGTGATTTGTGATATTGGGCTTTATAAATAAAATTGATTGATTGATTGATATTTGACACTAATAATATGTGTATAATAACACTAGCAGTATGACACACACAGACAGACAGACATAGACGGCCGAGTTCTCAACATGCAGAGAGGGAGAGACGAGAGAAAGAGGACAGAGGGGAGAGAGAGAGAGAGAGAGAGAGAGAGAGAGAGAGAGAGAGAGAGGGGGATAGGGAGTGGAGTGTGTGTGTGTGTGTGTGTCTCTGTGTGTCTGTGTGTGTCCGTGTCTGTCTGTGTGTGCCATACTTCTCCTGTTATTACACACATATGATTATTGTCACATATGTATACTATCAGATATTAATATATACTTCACACATGTTGTACCACAATAGCCAGAATCATAAGTCAAACTCAATTTTAAAAACTGTAAAGGGTTCTTATGAAGGTGGTGTGAGCGTATATTTTGAAAGTTATAGACATAAGCCATGTGACCTCATGAAACTTTGACATGTGTGATGATCAAATCAAACCTCTGTCGTTTTTATATTTATTTGTCTTAATAACACTGTGCACAGGGATCAGACTGTCAGTCTGTCAAAGTAGCTCCAAAATGTTTATTGCACATAATGTAGCTTACAACAACATTAATAAAAGTAATAGTATGATAATTATAATTCTGGCAACTATAGTACAATATGTTGAATTAATATCTGATTGTATACATATGTGACACTAATCATATGTGTATAATAACAGCAGAAGTATGAGAAACACAGACAGACAGACATAGACGGCCGAGTTCTCAACATGCAGAGAGGGAGAGAAGGGAGAAAGAGGACAGAGGGGGGAGAGAGAGAGAGAGAGAGAGAGAGAGAGAGAGAGAGAGAGAGAGGGGGGATAGGGACTGGTGTGTGTGTGTGTGTGTGTGTGTGTGTGTGTGTGTGTGTGTGTGTGTGTGTGTGTGTCTGTGTGTGTCAGTTTCTGTCTGTGTGTGCCATACTTCTCCTGTTATTACACACATATGATTATTGTCACATATGTATACTATCAGATATTAATATATACTTCCCACATGTTGTACCACAATAGCCAGAATCATAAGTCAAACTCAATTTTAAAAACTGTAAAGGGTTCTTATGAAGGTGGTGTGAGCGTATATTTTGAAAGTTATAGACATAAGCCATGTGACCTCATGAAACTTTGACATGTGTGATGATCAAATCAAACCTCTGTCGTTTTTATATTTATTTGTCTTAATAACACTGTGCACAAGGACCAGACTGTCAATCTGTCAAAGTAGCTCCAAAATGTTTATTGCACATAATGTTGCTTACAACAACATTAATAAAAGTAATGGTATGATAATTATAATTCTGGCAACTATAGTACAATATGTTGAATTAATATCTGATTGTATACATATGTGACACTAATCATATGTGTATAATAACAGCAGAAGTATGAGAAACACAGACAGACAGACATAGACGGCCGAGTTCTCAACATGCAGAGAGGGAGAGAAGGGAGAAAGAGGACAGAGGGGGGAGAGAGAGAGAGAGAGAGAGAGAGAGAGAGAGAGAGAGAGAGAGAGAGAGAGAGAGAGAGGGGATAGGGACTGGTGTGTGTGTGTGTGTGTGTGTGTGTGTGTGTGTGTGTGTGTCCGTTTCTGTCTGTGTGTGCCATACTTCTCCTGTTATTACACACATATGATTATTGTCACATATGTATACTATCAGATATTAATATATACTTCCCACATGTTGTACCACAATAGCCAGAATCATAAGTCAAACTCAATTTTAAAAACTGTAAAAGGTTCTTATGAAGGTGGTGTGAGCGTATATTTTGCAATTTGTAGACATAAGCCATGTGACCTAATGAAACTTTGACAGTTTGTGATAGAAGTTAACCTGCAAGACAGTGGAGCACAAAGGCTCTGAAGAAGAGGCCGAGTTACTGACATGCAGTAACAGGACACGAGAGAGAGAGAGAGAGAGAGAGAGAGAGAGAGAGAGAGAGAGAGAGAGATGGGGGGACCGGGAGGGAGAGAGAGAGAGTTTGCTGACATATTGACATATCTCACATGTTCACATACTTCCTGTTTGTGGCAGACAAAGTTACAGATTGCACGAAGTATACATAATGTTGTATGCATCAAAACACAGCATTTAATTTTTCTGTCAATTACATCAAAAGAAAGGTGTTTGATGAGACTACTGTGTTGTTGAATGTAACATTTCCTCAAAGATGTATATTCTTTCCTGATGTTTGTAACACTGTTACTGACTTGTACTTGAAATGAGGTGATTTACTGCAACCCTCCAGGTCAGTCTCTTGGGTTCAGAGACATAAAATTGATAAAATACATGGAAATACTTTTAAGGTCATTTTTAAAGTAATTTAAAACCTCATGTGTGTGTGACCACACACATACACTCACTCTGACACACAGACTGTCAGAGTGAAGCCTTTGTTATGCTAATTAAGGACTGCATGCAGCTCAGACACAGAGCAGAATGGCTTGAAACTTTCTCAAACAAATCCTTCCAGATGCCAAACCGTGGGTCCCATCTTCAATCTGAAAACATCACCAGATAGATAAATTTGTTCTGAACGCAAACATATAAAGATTGTATGTCTATGGGCTGAAAAATGTCACCTTAATCACAGGTTTACAGTGTGTTGGCCCTCATCTTTTCTTCCAGAGATCATCATGAGGAGTTGTGTCCTGCACCTTCTAACGCTTCTTAAATCCAAACCGTTCAAGTTATGACAAAGTCCTTCACAAGTAATGTTCAGCAGGGGTAGAGCTGTAATTTGTGCAAGTTTGAAGCAGTTATGATAAACGGTGTAGGAGCAAATAATTTTTGATCGACAGAATTTGTGAAAAACGCCATCTTACATTCAAAGACCGACAGCTCACTTCCTGTTGGAGTTAGGTCAGGGGTTGCAGCGCGACATTTGTAGGTCTTGATGAGACGAACGAGACAGTTTTGGTTTGGTCTTTCTAAGTGGTTCCTACCCGTCGCACCGGGCATTTTAGTGTGTCTAGGTGGCACAACAAATCCTCAGGAGGTTTTGGCGCACATCACCTGAAACGCGCGTCATAACATCCAAACCAGTCGAGGATTGAAAAGTTACGCACAATAATTGATAAGGACACGTTGAAGAATAATGTGTGCGAGTTTGAAGCCGATACGATAAATGGTGTCGGACTAGTTGATTTTTAAAGGAATTTTTTTTTTTTGAGGAAAACTCTTATTTTGAAAGTGAAATATCTCACTTCCTGTTGGAGTTAGGTCATGGGTGCGAGCGCGTGATTTGTAGGTCTTGATGAGACGAATGAGGCTGTTTTGGTTTGATCTTCCTACGACGTTCCTACTGGCTGCAGCGGCCATTTTTGTGTTTCTAGGTGGCGCTAGAGAGCCCATTTTGGCACTTTTCAGATTAATTTCGTCAGTTTATAAAATCCAGAGAGCCAGTCCTGACAGGCATGCCAATTTTGGTGAGTTTTCGAGCATGTTTAGGGGGTCAAATTCCAGTTGAAAGTCGCGTACGCTGAAAGAAAGAAAGAAACAATAATAATAATAATAATAATAATAATAATAATAATAAACACTACAAGAACAAGAGGGTCCTCGCCCTTTCAGGCCGAGGTCCCTAATAATAATAATAATAATAATAATAATAATAATAATAAACACTACAAGAACAAGAGGGTCCTCGCCCTTCAGCCGAGGTCCCTAATAATAAGAATAATAAACACTACAAGAACAATAGGGTCCTCGCCCTTTCAGGGACCGAGGTCCCTAATAATAAACACTACAAGAACAAGAGGGTCCTCGCCCTTTCAGGCCGAGGTCCCTAATAAATGTAATGTTAGCCATTTCTTGTTGTAGTTACAGAAAAAAGGAATATGAGATGCTGTTCAGCACAAGTAATGATGTTTTTATGGATTTTATGGATATTGAAAATTTTCAGCTTTAATAAATGCCTAATGTTGTAAGGCCATCTCTTGTCTGAGCGATTTCTGTGCTTTCAGAGGTTCTACAGTATTTAATATATTTTACAGTCATAAATTGTTTATGGAGAATACAGTAGGAACTGTAAAATAACAGTATAACGGCAACCAAGCAGCTGACAGTATTATACTGTAAAGTGTATTTTATATACAGCACAGTACTGTAATATTTTTTACAGTAATAACCTGTTGTTGTAGATCACAGTAGGTACACCGTATAATAACAGTTTCAAGCTGGCAACTGTAGCTGCCAGTACTTGACTGTAATTTAACAGGAACATTTGTTACAGTGTGCTTCAAAACTACAAAACATCTCACTCTTCCTTTCCTTGACGATCTCGACTTACATATGTTGTCTAAAATAAATTAACAGTATTCCATATGACAAAATGAGACATGTTGCAACTCATAATGTAATAACGGCTCATAATGTAATAACTTACATGTAATTAAAGTTCGGCTCATAATGTAATAAAATTATGAGCACATAACATAATAACGGCTTTGTGCACAATGTAATAATGTAATAACTTATTACATTATGAGCCTTCCTGGCATCGCTCAAAATGTAATAACAGTTCATAATGTAATAATGGCTCATATTGTGAAAAAACTGCTGCATTATCATAATTTTTATATCTTAAAGGTGCAAATAAAGCAAACGGCACGGCTTTCAGCGCATTAGTAGACTAAATTAGTGAAACCAAGAATTATTTAATTGTAATTGCATTCTCACATTTTATTATGTAAGATGTATAAAGTGGAGCCACTAGGTGGCACCTGTGTTAGGTATTTTGGGCCTTTGAGAATGCCATGCTCACTTCCACTTTCTGATTGTTGCAGGTAAGCAGCTGGTGGAAAGTTTAAATATTATGAGACTATGAAGACTGCTGCATAAGTATTAGGAGGTTATACAGAATGGCTGGATGCAATCGTGGCCTTGCATCCAATATCAGGCAGCTCTTCAGCCAAAATGCCAGATGGATTACAGCCTGGATCGTGATTCAACATATATCCTTTGGATGGTTTCATATTAAAGACATTCATTGGAAGAAGTAAAGTTTTTTTTTAAATCCCATTCACTCATTAAGCCTTGATCTGAGTGAACACTCGCACAGTCACTGACAAATGGAGCCCCCTGAACTTGATTTTTGTTGGCAACTATAATTTATGGTTATGTATTATTTATGCATATTTAGTTAAATGTATTTGGACTTATGTTTTTACTTGGGTGTCCTGACAGGCTGTGTTTACATTTTAAGAACTTTTGAGCTGGTTCATTGTTATTACATGGTTCTAAAATGCTCTTCTCATTCTTGTACAAGTTCCAAAATAAAATAAATGTTACGAACAAAGGTGGAGATCCAAGTGCAGGACACGGAGAAGGGTGTTGTTGATATAAAGTCTTTTATTGTAGAGGGGGGGTGTTGAATGGAGGTCTGATGGCAAGGGCAAGGAGATCCACAGTAGATGAAGGCAGCAGTGATGTGGAGAGGCGGACGTGCAGGTAAGTGGCTGGCAGCTGGATGAGCAGGTGATGGATCTGCAGCAGAGGAGTAAATTAAGTTAAGCACTGAAAAGTCAGAGAAGCAAAGCTTTAGAACACTATAGATTTGGCCTGAAGCGTACTACCGCAGCAGTGAAACAATCTGGCAATGAGCAGCTGGAAAACTGGGGTAGATATACTGCAGGGCTGATGAGCTGATGGTTTGCAGGTGACTGGCTTGGAACAGGTGTCAGATCAGCAGTGACCAGGGAGCCGGAAGCAGAGGAGCGCCACGCCCACCACACAGACACAGACAGAGAAACAGACAGAGGAGCACAGGGGACACAAGGTTAGGGGAAACACAAGGAAAAAACTGGAGGCCAGGCTGTGGCTGCAACAGTACCCCCCCCCCCAACGGGCGCCTCCAGGCGACCCACCAGGTTTGTCCGGATTCTCCCTATGAAAGTCCCGAACCAGGGATGCGTCCAGGATGTCCCGACGAGAAACCCAGCTGCGCTCTTCAGAGGACTGAAGGAAACTGGTTTGAGCTGAGAGACATGGAATGTGGGATGAACCTTCATGTGGGGGGGGCAGCTTGAGTCTGACTGCGTTGGGGTTAATAACTGAATCAATCTCGTATGGACCAACATAACAGGGTGAAAGTTTCCTGGAAACAGTCTTTAAAGGGAGATCTTTGGAGGAAAGCCAAACTCTGACCTGGTTGGTAGTTGGGAGCTGGTCTCCGATGGCGGTCTGCAATGTATCTGTTGCGGTCAGCGGAGCGCAGCAAGGCAGCACGCGCATGTCTCCAAACTTTACGGCATCGACAGAGGTGCGCCTTGACTGAGGGAACAGAGACCTCATCCTCCTGGGCTGGAAACAGAGGTGGTTGGAACCCCATAGCACATTCAAAAGGTGACATACCTGTGGCAGCACTGGACTGGGAGTTGTGTGCATATTCAATCCAAGACAGGTGAGTGCTCCAGGAGGAAGGGTTCTTGAAGGCAACGCAGCGGAGTGCAGCTTCCAAGTCTTGATTGGCCCGCTCTGTCTGACCATTAGTCTGTGGACGGTAACCAGAGGACAGACTCACCGTAGCTCCAAGGGCTTTGCAGAAGGCTTTCCAGACTTGCAAGATGAACTGGGGGCCGCGGTCAGACACTATGTCTGTGGGAATCCCATGGAGGTGAAAAACATGGAATATCTCCAAGGCTGTGGGGAGCTTAGGTAGAGCCACAAAATGAGCAGTCTTGGAAAATCTGTCCACAATGGTGAGAATAGTGGTGTTACCTTGAGATGGTGGGAGTCCAGTAACAAAATCTAGAGCAATATGAGACCATGGACGTCCAGGGACCGGCAAGGGGCGGAGTAAGCCAGGGGGAGGTTGATGGGAGGCTTTGGAGCGGGCACACACTGTACAGGCTGCAACAAAGGCACGGGTGTCAGCTACACTAGTGGGCCACCAGAAACGCTGCTTTAAGAGGGAGAGGGTGCGGTTGATACCCGGGTGACAGGCAAACCGAGAGTTGTGAGCCCACTGGAGCACTTGAGACCGGACAGAGTTGGGAACAAAGAGAAGGTTAGTGGGGCAGTTATCTGGGTTGGGGTGGCCCTGTCGGGCTTCTTTAACAAGAGACTCAATCTGCCAGGTTACTGCAGCCACCACACAGGATGCAGGCAAGATTGTGTCAGGACAGGGAAGTGTTTCCTCAGGGGCATGCTGACGGGAGAGGGCATCTGGCTTGAGGTTCCGGGAGCCAGGACGGTAAGTGAGAGTGAAGGAGAACCGACCAAAAAACAGTGCCCAGCAGGCCTGTCTGGAGTTGAGCCACTTGGCAGTTTGAATGTAAGCCAGGTTTTTATGGTCAGTCCACACTATGAATGGATGCTCTGCTCTCTCCAGCCAATGCCTCCACTCCTCCAGAGCTAGCTTAACAGCCAGCAACTCCCGATCACCGACATCATAGTTTCGCTCGGCAGGGGTCAAATGGCGAGAGAAAAAGGCGCAGGGATGCAGCTTCTGGTCAGTAACAGAGCGCTGGGAGAACACGGCCCCCACCCCGGAGCTGGAGGCATCCACTTCCACAATAAACTACCGAGAGGGGTCAGGGTGGGTGAGTACTGGAGCAGATGTAAAACATTTCTTAAGATCTGTGAAAGCTGCATCTGCCTCAGGAGTCCAAGAAAAGGGGGTAGCAGTTGAGGTTAGTTGGGTCAGGGGCGCTACCACTCGGCTGTAGTTTCTGATGAAGCGGCAGTAGAAGTTAGCAAAGCCGAGAAACTGCTGCAGTTGCTTAACTGTGGTAGGTTTGGGCCACTCTGCCACTGCCTGGACCTTTTCTGGGTCCGTTCTCACTTGCCCACTTTCAATGATGTAGCCCAGGAATGACACGGATTTGACATGAAATTCACATTTTTCTGCCTTCACGAAGAGTTTGTTCTCCAGCAGCCTCTGTAGCACTTGTTTTACATGTTGAACATGTTCATCAGGATTGCGGGAGACTATCTAGATGTCGTCTAGATAGACAAAGACTGAACGGTTGAGGAAGTCTCGTAGCACATCATTCACTAGGGCCTGGAAAATGGCAGGGGCGTTAGTTAACCCAAAGGGCATGACCAGGTACTCAAAATGACCTAAGGGTGTGTTGAAGGCCGTTTTCCACTCTTCCCCCTCCCGAATCCTAATGAGGTGGTAGGCATTCCTCAGGCCAAGTTTTGAAAAGATGGTGGCCTGCTGGATGGGTTCAAAAGCAGAGTTGATAAGGGGCAGAGGATACTTATTTTTGACAGTGATGGCGTTGAGACCCTGGAAATCAATGCAGGGACGGAGGGTGTGGTCCCTTTTAGAAACAAAGAAAAATCCAGTTCCAACAGGGGAAGAGGACAGGCGAATGATTCCGGCAGCCAGGGAGTCATGGATGTACTTCGCCATTGCCTCTCCCTCTGGACGAGATAGGTTAAACAGACGACTGGAAGGCAGAGGGGCACCGGGGAGGAGGTCAATAGCACAGTCGTAAGGACGATGTGGGGGAAGAGAGAGAGCGAGCTGTTTACTGAACACTTCACCCAAAGCATGATAGACTGGGGGAACGGCTGACAGGTCAGGAGGCTCAATGTTCAATGGGGAAGTGGTGGCCCCTACTGGAGCTAGGGCAGATTGCAGGCATGAGGACAAACAAAAAGGGCTTCAACTAACAACTTTACCCAGAGACCAGTCAATATGGGGATTGTGTTTAATTAACCAGGGCTGGCCTAAAACTATGGGAGAGAGAGGGGAGGAAATCAGATGGAACTGAATGTACTCACGATGGTTACCAGAGAGGATTAGATGCAGGGGTTTGGTGTGGTGGGTGATCCGGGCGAAGAGTTTACTGTTGAGAGCATTCGCATCAATGGGGACTTCCAGTGGTTCAGTGGCGATTCCGGCTTGTGCAGCGAAGTGGATGTCCAGAAATTTTTCGTCAGCCCCAGAGTCCACTAGTGTGAGCAGCAGCAGGGACTGCTGGTTCCAGCACAGCTTGGCCTCGAGTTGCATTCTGGGTCGGGGGCTTTGTGAAGAAGAAGCTCGGCTCACCAGAACCCCCACTGCTACTGGCGAGCCTCCTCTTTTGGTCGATGGGGACAGGAAGCAAGAAAATGGCCGGACCGACCACAGTAAATACACTCTCCAGCGTTCATCCTCCGGAGACGTTCCTCCGGTGAGAGACGGGCTCGACCCAGCTGCATGGGCTCCTCTTCTGTGGAAGTGGGAGTGTTGGGACTGGGGAAGGAGCGGTGAGCTAGGAAGGACCCTGAAGCTGTTCCCAGGAAAGATGGAGGAGAGGGGTTTGAGGTGGGCAAGGGAGGTTGACAGCTGGCTTTTTCCCTACACCGCTCACGCAGGCGATTATCCAACTTAATAGCCAGGGAGACTAAAGAGTCTAGGCTGTCTGAGTCATCTCGGGCCGCTAACTCATCCTTGAGCTGTTCACTAAGCCCACTCAAAAACAACCCCTGTAATGCTGTGTCATTCCACCCAGAATCTGCTGCTACCGTCCTAAAGTTCACTGAAAACTCTGCTACACTACAAGAGCCCTGCCGAAGCGAAAGGAGCGTTTGGCACCCCCCCCCCCCCCCGGACAGGGTAGTCAAACACTTCCTCCTTCCTCCTCAATTCTGAGACAAAAGCAGTAAAGGATACGCTGAAGTTAGGCTGGCTCTCCCTAAGCGCTGTAGCCCAGTCTAGTGCTTTCCCCTTAAGTAACCCCATTACAAAAGCAATCTTAGCTGCATCAGTACAATAGGTGTAGGGCTGCTGATCAAAGATAAGAGAACACTGAGTGAGGAAAGCTCTACAAGTGCCTAAATCACCTGCATAACGCTCTGGTGGGGGAATGTTAGGCTCTCTGGGCTGATAAACAGGAGGGGCTGGGGGAGGTGTAGCAGTAGGGGGGTCAGCCTGGGTGGCAGGTTGTGGAGGTGTGGGCTGCGAGGAGAGCTGTTCTACCTGAGTTCCGATCCGATGAATACTGGCTGAGAGATTCCTGAGGGTTTCCACAACTTCGCGGAGAAACTGGTCATGTTGGCCCACAAGCACGCCTTGGCTGGCGAGCGCATGGCGAAGCTCATCCAGGGCAGGGCAGGGTTCCCCCGTGTCCGCTGGGTCCATGTTGGCCAGATTGTTCTGTTACGAGCAAAGGTGGAGATCCAAGTGCAGGACACAGAGAGGGGTGTTGTTGATATAAAGTCTTTTATTGTAGAGGGGGGGTATTGGATGGAGGGCTGATGGCAAGGGCAAGGAGATCCACAGTAGATGAAGGCAGCAGTGATGTGGAGAGGCGGACGTGCAGGTAAGTGGCTGGCAGCTGGATGAGCAGGTGATGGATCTGCAGCAGAGGAGTAAATTAAGTTAAGCACTGAAAAGTCACAGAGAAGCAAAGCTTTAGAACACTATAGATTTGGCCTGAAGCGTACTACCGCAGCAGTGAAACAATCTGGCGATGAGCGGCTGGAAAACTGGGGTAGATATACTGCAGGGCTGATGAGCTGATGGTTTGCAGGTGACTGGCTTGGAACAGGTATGTCAGATTAGCAGTGACCAGGGAGCCGGAAGCAGAGGAGCGCCACGCCCACCACACAGATACAGACAGAGAAACAGACAGAGGAGCACAGGGGACACAAGGTTAGGGGAAACACAAGGAAAAAAAACTGGCGGCCAGGCTGTGGCTACAACAGTAAATTGAATGAATATGTTACGCTGCTATCATGTATTTAACGTAAGTAGTAGGAAACAATGCTTACAGGTCTTTATTAAATTGGCATTAAGACCAACAATCATTTTTAATTAATAATTTGATCTCTTCGTATAATCTTGATTTTATGTTTTTAACTGAAACATGGCTTGACAAAAACACAGGTAATGCTGTTCTAACAGAATCAGCTCCACCCAACTACAAATTTGAATCTGAAACACGAGAAAACAAAAAGGGTGGAGGTGTCTGTGCAATATTTAGAGATCATATGGTTATGCACAGGTTGTCATTTGGGGTGTTTTCATCATTTGAGTATGTATCCTTTAAAATGGAGCTAAAACAATCTCTGTCCATACTCTATGTAGTCATATACAAGCCTCCCCAGCACCGTCAAAGTTTTATTGATGATTTTACCAGGATGCTTTCCATTGTATGCACAGACTTTGATGGTTTGGTCATTACAGGTGATTTTAATGTACATGTGGATAATGTCTGTGACAGAAATGCTAAAGAGCTCAGTGCTGTCCTTGAAACCTTTGGCCTGACTCAGCATGTGTGTGAGCCCACACACAGCAGAGTGCAGCACACTCTGGACCTGCTCATTACAAAGGGGGTTAATATTTCAAACGTCATTGTGGTTGATGTTGCTCTGTCTGATCATTTCTGTGTCTTCTTTGACCTGTCTGTTTCTCCCAAACCACCGGCTGGTCCTGCAGTTGTTCGGAGGAGACACATAGATAACAGTACAGGTGCTCTGTTCATGGAAATGATAAACTTTGAAAGTGCCTCATGTTCTAATGTTGATGATTTGTTGAATTCTGTTACTTTGAGTGTTTTGAATGTTCTGGACACCATTGCCCCTGTGAAGGTTAAAATGGTTAAAAATAAGCAGAAGGCGCCATGGAGGAATGACGACTCAGTCAGGGCACAGAAAAGGGAGTGCCGGAGGGCCGAGCGGAAATGGCGCAAGTCGAAGCTTCATGTTTATTATGAAATTTATAAAGAAAAGTTGTACGTGTTCAACCGTACAACAAGAACAAGTAGAACAAGGGAGAGGTACTTTTCGGAAATTATTGGAAACTGCAGTAACAACTCACGTGTCTTATTTGCAACAGTGAACAGATTAACAAACCCTCCAGCTCAACTGCCGTTGGGACTGATCTCCACATCGAAGTGTAATGAGTTTGCAGTATTCTTTTGCGACAAGGTTCAGACCATTAAAAATGCCATCAATTCCACAACACCAATCACAACCCTGCAGCCACCTAGACACTTAGAGCTGACTCATTTTGCACCTGTAACTGACAAAACTGTCCAAGAGATCATCACCAGTCTGAGTTCGTCTACATGCTGCCTCGATGTGTTACCCACTAGATTTCTAAAGTCTGTGCTGAGCAGTTTGTTACCACTACTCGCTCACATAGTTAACATGTCACTACAATCTGGAACATTCCCAAAGGCCTTGAAAACTGCGGTCATAAAGCCTCTCCTAAAGAAGAGCAGTCTTGATGCCACAGTACTGAACAACTACCGGCCCATTTCAAATCTGCCATTTTTAGGCAAAGTCCTTGAAAAAGTTGTTTACCAACAGCTTACTGACTTTCTCCTAAAGAACAACTCCTTTGATGTTTTCCAGTCAGGTTTTAGACCCCATCACAGCACTGAGACCGCTCTTATTAAGGTGACAAATGACATCCGCCTCAACACTGACGACAAAGTCTCAGTTTTAGTCCTGCTAGATCTGAGTGCTGCTTTTGACACTGTCGATCATGAGATCCTTTCACAGAGACTAGAGGACTGGGTGGGCATCTCTGGCACTGCCCTAAATTGGTTGAAGTCCTATCTAGAAGACAGGAAGTACTTTGTTGAAATTGGTAACTGTGTCTCAGACCACATGGCCTTGACCTGTGGGGTGCCCCAAGGGTCAATCCTGGGACCCCTTCTGTTCAATCTCTACATGCTGCCTTTAGACCAGTTAATACAAAGTAATAATGTGTCCTACCACAATTATGCAGATGACACTCAGATCTATGTCTCACTGACAGCAGGTGAATATGGACCAGTGGACTCACTCTGTCACTGCATCCAACAGGTCAGTGTGTGGATGCAAAACAACTTTCTCCAGCTAAATTCAGACAAGACTTAAGTCATCGTATTTGGTCCACTGAAACAAAGAGAAAGTGTCAGCAGTCACCTCCAGTCTCTCTCTCTTAAACCTACAAATCAGGTTAGAAATCTCGGGGTAATAATGGACTCAGACTTGAACTTTAACAGCCACATCAAATCAATAACATCAGCAGCTTTTTACCATCTAAAAAACATTACCAAAATCAAAGGTATAGTGTCTAAGCCTGACTTGGAGAGACTTATCCATGCATTTGTCTCTAGTAGGTTAGACTACTGTAACGGCCTGCTCACTGGCCTCTCCAAACGGGCCGTAAGACAGTTGCAGTACATCCAGAATGCTGCTGCTCGGGTCCTGACCAAAACCAGGAAGTATGAGCACATTAGTCCTGTGCTCAAGTCTCTACACTGGCTTCCTGTGGCTCAGAGAATAGACTTTAAAGCAGCTCTGCTTGTGTACAAGTCTCTCCACGGCCTAGCACCAAAGTACATCTCTGACATGTTAGTGCCATATGAACCATCTCGGACTCTGAGGACCTCAGGGACTGGCCTCCTGCTGGTGCCCAGAGTCAGGACTAAACATGGGGAATCAGGATTCCAGTTTTATGCAGCTAAAATCTGGAACAGTCTTTCTGAAGATGTGAGACAGGCCTCTACTCTGACAATGTTCAAATCTAGGCTCAAAACAGCTCTATTTCACTGTGCATATGACTGAAAGGATCTTATCTTATCTGCACTCTTCTCTTTTAAAGTTCATTTTATAATGATTACTTGTTTTTATTTTGTATTGTGATTTTAATGCATTTTCTTGTTCTGTAAAGCACTTTGAATTACTTTGTGTACGAATTGTGCTCTACAAATAAACTTGCCTTGCCTTGCCTTGCCTTGCCAATAAAATAACAGCAACATTTTGACTGGAAAGTCTTCACTAGGTTGTATCGAAGGAAAGAGTGTTCACTTACTTATTTGAAAAGACCAATCTTAAATGTGTTTTTATTGTAGAAGTTATTGTGTCCTGCATTTAAAGGTGGCAGAATTTGTTTCTCCACTTGCCCCCCGGCCCTGACTGGAAGTGCGCATGTGTCGGCGTCCTGTGTCCACCTGTCAGAGGCTCTGTCGCGATTTGACTTTCATCTAGTTTTTAATCCAGTTGTAGGCCACATCCCTGGATATACTTTTAATTCAGGGTTGTTTTAAGTCATATCTTTTTAACTGGACAGAGGTTTTAGTCATCGCACATGGATTTTATCTTGTTTTAAGATTATCCTTCGACATTGCACTCAACGGAGAGCGGAAGCACAGGCCTGGACCTCGCAAGACCTGCTTTTATTGCTATTTATTTTACCGGTCACGGGATTACTTTTATTGTTTTAAGTTTTCCTTTTAGCGATCGTATAATTTTATAAATTTATAGTTTTAAAGTTATAAGTTGTGGACTGTTCCCTGCTATAATGGCTGTGTTTGTGAACTGCAGTCATGATTACTCACGGCTAAAAGAGGACATTGAACGGCCGAAGAGTGTGCAGCACACTCCCACAGCCTCTGCTGTGTCTCCTCAACCTGCGGCTGGCGTCACCTCTCCTGCAACCACCGCTGTGTCCTCTTCTCCAACGGCCGGCGTCTCCTCTCCTCCTGCCGCTACTCCACCTCCTCTACCTGCGCCCAGTGCCGGTCAGACGGCTCGTCGCTCCACCATGGGGAACAGCCGCCACAGGATGCTGCAGGAGGCTGTCATCAGACGGTCGGGAGGGCTCCCCCGGGCCGGGCCACCTCCTTCGAGCCCTGAACCGCCATCCTCCACGTAGGCGGTGGAAGCTGAACATCCGGCAACCCATCCAACTGGTCCACACACACCACCTCCTCGCCCCCCTTTTCCCCCTACCACTTTCATCTTCGGTGACAGCATAACCAGGGATATCCGCTTCATCAATGCCATCACTCACTGCTTCCCTGGTGCCACAGTCCGCTTCATCCACAATAAACTTCTGGGCATATTGCCCTCACTCCCCACTTCTGTCACAAAAATTGTTGTAAATGTTGGTTGTGTAACCAAGAAGTAGAATCACTCAGGGTCCTGATAGCAGTTTACTACCAACCCAGGATTTATTCATACATTACTGGGACTGAAATACACCTCACCTCATTGTCTCTTACACAAACAGAATTTACTCATACTTCCTTTAAAATAATGCAAAATAACCAGATCTCACTGTGAGTAGCAATATTTCAAAAAGACAGTGGTATTCAAATGAAATAGTTATGAAAACATTCACCTTCTTTTATAAAAAAAAGAAATGAACTTAAAATCTTCCTTTTGAGAAAGGAAAAGAACTTGAATGTTCTGTTTGAGCTCAAAATATGAATTACAAATGTAAATACATTAATTGTCCTTCAGTTCAGGAGTATTTCCTCCATAAACAAATAAAAGAAAAAAAATCACCAATCAATTCTTTAATAAAATAGTCTTTAAATTGTCCTTTCCAAAATAAAAAAAAATCAATTGCTGGCCAGCAAAAAAAAAAAAAATAGAGAGCGCTCTTTTTATTTATGTTTATGTATGTGCATGTAATATGTGCAGGGGGGTTGGGGAATATGTCTGTGTGTCTGCCTGGGAAATGGTAAAGGGGGTCACAAGACGGCGGGCGGCGAACGTCCTCCTCTGCGGCCACAAGAACACCTCCCTCTTTGCTGCAGGTAAGAACCCACAGGGAAGAAGCATGTCTTGATGCAGAACCCGTTCTCTGCCTTCTCCATCTTAAGGCTTTACTACATAGACAGGGGTACTCTCATCAGGCTGTTTGACAATGACATGAACAGTATATTCCCACTTCTCAGAGATTTTGTGCTTCTTCCTGAGACTCAGATTTCTCACAAGAACTCTGTCCCCTACTTCCAAAGGCAGAGCAGTCACTTTAGCATCCCAGCGTCTTTTGTTCAACAACTGCCTTTTTTCTGCATTTCTTGACACCAGCTTGTATGCATATCTGAGTCTTTTCCTTAAGTCTTGCACATACTGTGAGTGTGTTTTGGTATTGTGGCCTGGAGGGCTGATGCCAAAGCAGAGGTCAATGGGGAGACGTGGCTCCCTCCCAAACATGAGAAGAAAAGGAGCTTCCTTAGTCACATCATGCTTAGTACAATTGTAAGCATGTACAAGGGGCCTGACATACTTCCTCCATTCCTCTTTCTTTTTCTCCTCCAAAGTTCCCAAGAGATCAAGCAGCGTCCTATTAAATCTTTCCACCGGATTCCCTCTTGGGTGGTAGGGAGCTGTGCCAGATCTCAAGATCCCAGCGTGCTTACAAAGCTCTGCTACAACTTCTGACTCAAAACAGGCTCCCTGATCACTATGCAGTCTGCGAGGGAAGCCGCAATGACTAATGAAGTTCTCCCCTAACACTGTGGCAACAGTCTTTGCTGTCTGATCTCTTGTTGGGTACGCCTGTGCATATTTTGTATTTTGATCAGTTACTACCAGTATGTTCCTGGTGTCTCTTGAGTCAGGTTCTAGTGTCAAAAAATCGATACAAACTGATTCTAAGGGACCACTGACCTTGATGTTAACCAGTTTGGACGCTTTTTGAACCCTAGCTTTACGTCTCACACATCTTTCACAGTTTTTACATTTAGTTTCTATGTATTTTGCCATCTTTGGCCAATAGAACCTGGCTCTGACCAGCTCCAAGATTCTTTCGATGCCCATATGGCCTACTTCATCATGAACACCTTGGAAAGCCCTCTCTCTGTGACTACTGGGCAAGACAAGCTGATGAAAAGCTTCACCTCTTTGACTGAGAACTTTACGGAACAATACACCATCTACCAAAAGTAACTTTGTCCTCTCCCTCAAGAGGAGAGCTACCTCTGGTTCCTCAGATCTTTTATCCACTGTTTCAGCATCTGGCTCAATTTCCAATATCTGAATAACTCACAACAGGGCGGCATCTTCCCTCTGCAGCCTATGCCAGTCCTCCATAGACATTTCCGGCAAAGCAGAGTGACCTGGCCCTGGGACTGGGTCTTCCAGATCATCAGGAACAGCACTTTCATCACACAGAAGAGTCTCAACTGCTGGTATCCCATTGTCAGCATCCTGTTCATTTTGTGGGACTGTATGAACAAAGACACTGTGGCTCATGCAAAGAGTGTGAACTGTCTCCCCATCCAAAAAGGCTGGCATGATCCAGCATGCTGGAGATTCTTCTGTCCATCTCTTGAGACTCCTCATCATCTTGAGACGTTTCGTGGGGTCTCCTTGAGAGCCCATCGGCATCAACATTCTGCTGACCACATTTGTAACAAATGTCAAAGTTGTACAATGATAGAGCAGCAAGCCACCTGTAGCTTGTGGCATCTAACTTTGCGCTCGTCAACACATATGTTAAAGGATTATTATCTGTCAGTACTGTGAAGCTAGCCCCATACAAAAAGTCATGAAATTTCTCACTGACTGCCCATTTAAGGGCTAAGAACTCTAACTTATGCACGGGGTAGTTTTTCTCACTTTTGGAGAGGCCACGACTGGCATAAGCTACAACCCGGGTTTGACCATCTTGGACCTGATAGAGGGCTGCACCTAAGCCGGTCATGCTGGCATCAGTCTGGAGCAAATATGGAAGCTGCCAGTTGGAAAAAACAAGCACAGGTGCTGATGTTAATTTCTCAATGATGAGATCAAATGCTGCTTGGCGGGTGGGGGTCCATTCTGCCCCAAGTGGGTGCGACTGTTTCCATAGCCAATGATTAGAGCCTTTGCGCCTGGGGGCTAAGTCTTCTTTCAACAAATCATTTAAAGGCCTCACAATCTTGGCATAATCTCTGACAAAGCGCCAATAATACCCAGTGAAACCTAGAAATGATCGGAGCTCTTTGGCTGTTTGAGGCCGAGGCCATTCTTTGACGGCTGTGCCTTTGTCAGGGTCAGGTTGAATACCTTGTGCCGATATCATGTGGCCTAGGTATTTTACCGAGGTCTGAAAAAACTTGCATTTGGAAAGGGACAGTTTGAGACCAAAATCAGCAATGCGTTTAAGGACTTTCATTAGTCTTTCCTCATGTTCCTCTAGAGAGCTGGAGAATATTATGAGGTCGTCGAGGAAAGCAACGACTTCCTGGAGGTTAATGCCTTCCATCACCTTCTCCATAGTTTGCTGACAGGTTGCTGGGGAGTTGGTCAGACCCTGCGGCATCCACATGAATTGCCACGTGCCAAAAGGGGTTGTGAACGCTATTTTTGGCTGATCAGCTGGTTCAACCTCCAGCTGGTAATAACCACTCTTAAGGTCCAGGACAGTAAACCATCTTGAGCACGACAACAGGGTGAATGTCTCCTCTATACGAGGCAATGGGTAGGCATCTTTTTTGTCAAGTTATTCAGTCTGTGGTAATCCACCACCATTCGCAACTCTCCATTTTTTTTCCGAACAAGAACAATTGGAGAGGCATAGGGACTGTGTGATTCCTCCATGACGCCTACAGCCAAGAGGTCTTGAAGATGCCTTTTCAAATTGTTGAAATCTGCTGGTGAAACACGCCTGGTTCGCTCTTTGAATGGTACATGTGGCTCTAGTTCTATGCGATGAGTGACCCCTGCTACACGCCCAACATCCAGATCATGTCTTGAAAATGCACTGGGGACTTCTTTATTTATCCTAGCCTCTATGTGCTCCTTTAACTGTGGGGATATGGGGCTTTCATCAAAATCAAGATGGAGTGTGTCTGCCACAGAATTGATTTTTTCGTTATGAGAGATCAACAAGGATTGTACCTGCTGCTGAGAAACCTCTGACTGGGTGCTCTGGTCAGAGGGAAGACCAGGCACAGCCCAGTCAATGGCGGAGCACTCAGCAATGACTGTCTTTGGGTACAAAATGATGTCACGTTGGGAAACATTTTTGACGGCAAGCTTGAACCTACTGTGGGATTCAGATTTTACATCCACTATCTGATCATAAATAATCGGGCCTCCTGGTGTGGGAAATTCCTCTGTACCACTCACAAGAGCTTGGAAATCACCATGACCAGGTTTAGTGTGACAGATGCCTTTCAGAGTGTAAAACCTGCCGCACTTCAGGTGTACTGGTACTTTGCTGCTGAGTGTCACACGCATTACCTTAGCGTCTTTTGTTTGGGAATCCATCAGTTTACGACACTCTGCATATGCCATTTCCCAATTAGCCTGGATGGGCAGGACTTCCAGGAACTTTGTCCCACCCTGCTTTATGCTGTCTTGCATCACTGGGTGTAGGGTATTTGTGCCAACGAGAAGAGGATACTTGGTGTTATATGACTGGTCTGGGCTCACCAAAGCTAGAATGTGAAAATATTTGTCTGTGCCACATATATTTTTAGGGAACTGAACGTCCACTTCCACATATCCCACATAAGGGACCTTTTGTCCAGCTGCACCTTCAATATCAAGTGCCTCTTTGATACAGAATAACTGTCTGTGGGAAAGATAACGGGAATAAAATGACTGAGATATGATTGTCACTTGGGATCCCGTGTCAAGAATGCAGTTACATTGGACACCATCCAGCCATGCTTCGCTGTCACAAGGCTCTCCCACGAGTCCGTTTGGGATCTTTGAAGTCTCTGTCACATCTGGACGATGCATGGAATGACTCAAAACAGAGGAACCAGTTGGACAGCGAGCTCCTGCTTGTTCCACAGCAGGAGCCCCTACCTGTTTAAAGGCAGGTTTGGCTGGGGGCTTGTTCGTGGTGGGCTTAATGGACGTTGATTCTGTCTGGCGTGATGCCTCTCACAAAGTTTCTTCTGTACCAGCACAGCATTAATTGGATTAGTGCATTGAAGTAGCATATGTGAGTCTTCGCCACAGTTGTAACAAAATTTTCCAACTTTTGTGAGATTCTCAGCAGGAACAGTTGGGTCTGAGGGAGCTGGGGTACTGCTTTTAGTTTTGTGGGGGAACCTCTGCCCAGTTCTTTCATTTCTGGGTGGGGGGTCAGTTGGAGCAGGAGTATTCTTCCGAAGCTCAGCCTCAAGTTGCCTGATCCTTTCCTCAAGTTGCTCCCTAGTAGTAGCATGAACATCTGAGACTATGGGGACATTGTTGCTAGGAGGGGCAGGTTCGGCAGAAGTTAAATGTGTCTTAGTATGGACTTTGGTGGAGCTTCCCCCCATATGTCGTTTTCTCCTCATTTCCTTTAGCTGGCTTTCTTTCTCATAAGTTCTATTTCTGAATAGCAGCTCTGAGAAGTTGAGAGTGCTCTTGGGGGGGTCCGTCAGGGGTTCTTTTAGGTGCAATGTGGTTATTAAAGAGTCGTCCCAGCAGCCCCTAAGAAACTGTTTTAATAGCTGAGAGTCAGCGTCTTGTTTAGTCACTACATTACTTTCAACAACTTCCTGTAACAGAGTTTGAAGTCGGTGCAGATAGTCGGATGCTCTCTCCCCACTGTTCTGATGGGTTTCTAAGAACTGAATATACAGCTCTTCCCCTCCTGTAACATTACCGTAAGCCTTGAATAATTCCTGGAGGTAGGCACTGGGTGGGGCTTGTGCTCCAATAGAGAGAGCCACAGTTAAAGCAGGGACCAGTAAGCTATCTAGCAATGTACAGCGCTGCTGTACTTGTGAAATACTAGAGTTGTTTACTACCTGCTTAGCCGGGAGCCTCCACACGCCATAGTCCACCTCAGAAGAAGGTTTGGGGGAGTTTCCAGAGAAAGACGTATCTCTCTTGTAGGAGGAAGATGCACGGGTGAGTCATGCTTCACAATGTGTTCTACTATGACTTTCTGGACATCTGCTGGCAGAGGGTTGATAAGCAGAGAGTCATTCGGAGTCTGCTTAATGCTGTATGGATGATTAGCATCACTGGACTGTGGGCTGTGGGAAGGCTGTGCCTTGAGTGCAGCTGCTGGGGTTGACGTTGCTGGCCCCTTATCATGATCACCCTTCCCACAAATCTAACTCACTGCTGCCTGACTCAAGGTAGTAGGACTGACATTGTACACAAAAGCTAGCTCATTCATTTGTTCTTTAAAATGGACTGTCATATCACCAATAGCACGGGCAAGGAGCACTATAACATCTCTGAGTGGCTCACTAACTGGCTTGAATGGAATGAACTCATCAATCTGAATAACCTCCCAATGTGAATCATCAACTGCATGCTCACTGTCCAATAGCATCAGAGTTATAGACTCATTGAACTGGCACAGGATGGTATCGGGAAGACTATCAATAGGTTGCACTCTGACAACATCATCTAATGTTGCAAAAAAAAAAAGCCCTTTTTACCTCCTCTAGTTCCACCTTAGCTGGAACACCCCTTAGAATAACAGAGTACTCTGGGTCAAAACCATACATGTCACAAAGTTCCATTGTTAACCCCGAAATGTCTAAATTCTCAAATGATTGTACTAAGGGCGCAATAACTGAAACTGAAGTGGATGCACTTCTAGTCCCTGTTCGGGCGCCAATTTTTTTCTACTATTATTGTTGTAACCAAGAAGTAGAATCACTCAGGGTCCTAATAGCAGTTTACTACCAACCCAGGATTTATTCATACATTACTGAGACTGAAATACACCTCACCTCATTGTCTCTTACACAAACAGAATTTACTCACACTTCCTTTAAAATAATGCAAAATAACCAGATCTCACTGTGATTGGCAATATTTCGACAAGACAGTGGTATTCAAATGAAATAGTTATGAAAACATTCACCTTCCTTTTGAGAAAGGAAAAGAACTTGAATGTTCTGTTTGAGCTCAAAATATGAATTACAAATGTAAATACATTAATTGTCCTTCAGTTCAGGAGTATTTCCTCCATAAACAAATAAAAGAAAAAAAAGTCTTTAATAAAATAGTCTTTAAATTGTCCTTTCAAAAAAAAAAAAAAAAAAAATCAATTGCTGGCCAGCAAAAAAAAAAATAAGAGAGCGCTCTTTTTATTTATGTTTATGTATGTGCGTGTAATATGTGCAGCGGGGTTGGGGAATATGTCTGTGTGTCTGCCTGGGAAATGGTCAAGGGGGTCACAAGATGGCGGGCGGCGAACGTCCCCCTCTGCGGCCACAGGAACACCTTGGCAGTCTCTCTTTCTCTCAGTCCACAAGTCCACAGTCGCTAATACAGGAAACACCAGAGTATCAAGTGCTATCAGAGGAGCCTGGGAGCAACACGTTCAGCTGCAGCTACATCCCTCTCAGCCCGCGATTCCCACGAGGCGCGGTACCGTATACCAGCTGGCAGTTGTAAAACTGCCGTGATGCGGTGTTTAAAGGGCCATGCACCCAAAACAGGCCTGACAGGATTACGATAAGTAACTGCATTTACCGCTGGGTTACAGTTGCAACAACACGTCCCAGTCTGAGTGCACCATAGCTGATTTTAATCTCCTTTTTAATGTTTTAAAGGATTGTGGAAAGTCTGTTTTTATCAGTGGCCCTCTTCCCCCATTTGGCCACGGTTCCGAACGTTTTAGCCGTATGCTGTTCCTACACACCCGACTCCAGTCCACCTGCAGTTCCCACAACATGGATTTTATAGACAATTTTAACCTGTTCTGGGACCACGCCGAACTTTTTAGCAGAGATGGGATTCATCCAAGCCCACGAGGAAACCAAATGCTCCGATCAAACATTCAATATGCAGTCCAATCATCCACACGTGCATGACAGTTTTCTGATTACACCCACACACCCACTCTAACCCCGTCTTCCTCTCCTGCCTCTCAGACCACCATCTCCTGCGCCAGCTCCACCTGTCACCCACCCCAGGTACTGCCACTCTCACCGGTCCATCTCCCCACTCAAACTGTTTATTCAGATAAAATTACTGGGATACCCTCTTTCATCTCCACTGTCATTTCCCACCGCAAACCAATAGCACATTCGTCATCACGCCCTTCTGCCACTAATCATGACAACTTAATTCAAGTACAACATCAGTCCCCCGATTTTACTTACCTTCATCAGCCCCGGCTGTCAGGTAGGGGAGGGGGGGTGGCTGTCATTTGTAGAAAAGATTTCAAATGCACCTCTATCTCTCATAGTAATTTCACCTCTTTTGAGCATCTTGATTTTATGGTTAATTGTAAAGATCCTGTTATAATTTTAATTATTTACAGACCACCTAAGCCTAATAATGTTTTTATCGAAGAATTTACAGAGTTTTTATCACATTTTATGGTAAAGTATGAAAAAATCCTCATTTTAGGCAATTTTAACATACATGTGTGTTGTCCCCCCCAGACCTCTGTGACTGATTTTATGGATACTTTGAAACTTTTAACCTCACTCAAGCTATTCACAAACCCACACACTCAAAGGGACACATTCTTGATCTTGTTTTATTTACCGGTCTCAGCCCTAACAATTTTAAGATGGAGGATATCTGTGTGTCTGATCACAAAGCAGTTTTATTTAATGTGGTTTTATCCCAGATACCTTTTAATCACTGTACACCTGACCGCCGCCGTGCTTTTAACCCCTCCTCTGTTTTTAAGTTTTCTGAGCTTTTTAATCCTGCTTCTTTAACTGCCTCTTATCCCAATTTTAACACAGAAGAGTTAATCTCACATTTTAGCACAGAGGAGCTGGTCTCCCTTTTTAACGAAACCCGCCAGATTGTCCTTGACTCTGTCGCCCCCTACAGAGACAAAAGGTCTAACAAAATTTTACAACCCTGGCTAAATGAATCCACCCATCATTTGAAGAGAGACTGCAGAAGAAAAGAAAGAAAATGGAAGAAAACAGGTTTACAAGTATTTTATCACATTTGGAAAGATGCAATGATTAACTATCAAAGGGCAGCTAAGGAGGCAAGAGCCTCCTTCTATTCCAATCTTATTTCAACTAATCATTCTAACCCCAGAATTTTATTTAAGGTTTTAGATTCCCTTACTTCCCCCTCCCCCAGTCGTTTTACTGACACCTCACAGGAGCTCTGAGAGGTTTTTAAAAATTTTTATTGATAAAGTTGAAAATATTAGGCAACAGATTACCCCCCCAGTTCATGCTGTACATGCCAGTAAGGAGACTCACATCTGTTTTAACAGTTTTGAACCCATCTCTCCATCCCTTTTAACTAAAACTATCTCTCATATGAAGCCAAGTACATGCAGTCTTGATTTTATTCCATCCAGTTTTCTTAAAGATGTCATTGACACAGTTGGGCCCAGTATTTTATTGATTATTAACAGCTCTCTCACAAAAGGTATTTTTCCTGCTGCTTTTAAACGTGCTGAGGTCCAACCTCTTTTAAAGAAACCTTGATCCTTCAATTCTTAATAATTTTAGGCCAATTTCTAAACTTCCGTTTTTATCCAAAGTTTTAGAAAAGGTGGTTTCAACACAGCTTTTAGCTTTTATGTGTCATAGTAACATCTTTGAGATGAGACTCGGTGATCCCAGAAGCCTAGCTGCTGTCGTAGATTGTATCAAAGATATCAACTGTTGGATGGCACAAAATTTTCTTCAACTCAACAACTCAAAATCAGAAATTCTGCTGTTCAGTTCCTCAAAATCAATCAGCCTCATCAAAAACAATCTCGGTCCATTATCCTCAAATGTTCAGCCCACAGCCAAAAATCATCGAGTTATATTTGATTCAGATCTCAGTTTTCAACCCCATATCAAGAAAGTTGTTCAGTCCTGTTTCTATCAATTACGAATTATTACAAAAATTAAACCCATGCTTTCACGCCCTGACCTAGAAAAAGTTATCCACGCATTCATCTTCTCCAGACTAGACTACTGTAACTCCCTCCTTTCCGGCATCAAACATAAATCACTCTCCCGCCTCCAACTACTTCAGAACACAGCAGCTAGGCTTCTCACCAGTTTTAACAGACGACATCACATCACCCCAGTTCTTGCTTCCCTTCATTGGCTCCCTGTCTGTTTTAGAATTGATTTTAAGTAAGCAATAGTAAACAAAGAAAATGCTCTTTTAAACTACATGAACTACAGTCCCCCTCCTTCTTCCCTAATCCACCCTCTTCTCCAGCCGGCTTTTGAGTTGGTTACTGTCGCGCCACCTATAAACAAATCATAGTCAAACACAAACACAGACCTCTGCCCTGAAGTGCATTCTCATTGTCAGTGTGTGCAGTTTTGACCTTTACAGTATATCATGGACTTAACCTATGGGGGATGATGCGTTCAACAATTAGGCTTCTCTTCCTGTTTATGTGGCCCGCTGCATATTGGGGGCAGAGGTATATGGCATCTAAGTTGGCCATTACTCCACTACATTTTGCAGAAATTGTGTGATCCTGCTGACAGACAGACAGACAGACACACACAGAGATGAAAGCATTTCCTTCCACCCCTGCTGGAATGGCAGAGGTAAAAATGATGATAATGCAGCAGTTTTCTCACAATATGAGCCATTATTACATTATGAGCTGTTATTACATTATGAGCAGCACCAGTAAGGCTCATAATTTAATAAGTTATTACATTATTACATTATGCACAAAGCTGTTATTACGTTATCATGATTTTATTACATTTGAAGCCGATTATTACATTATGAACTTTTATTACATTTCTGTTATTACATTATGAAGCATTATTACATTACATTATGCAGTAAAGCCGAGTTAGCGAGATGCAGTAACAGGACATGCATGTTAGCAAAGGAGAGAGAGAGAAGGGGAGAAGGTGCTTAGGAGGTCCCCCGGCAGACTAGGCCTATAGGCCCGTTTCCACCGCAGGAACTTCGGGGTGCGTGTCTCCACCGCAGCAACCACCCCTATTGGACAGAGTTCTGGAACTTTTACAGGGGCTAAACAAGTCCCTGCCTCGGAGTAGGTAACCAGAATGGCCCCAAGAAACTCCTGGCTGGGGCTTGGGGATTACTTGGTGCTGATTGGATATACTCAAGATGGGATGTGACGTCAACAGAAAGTGGCAAAATAGCCGGCATTTTTAAGCGGACGAGGGTTAGCTCGTTCGTAGCTTCAGTAACTCAGTAAACGGTCCGTGAAAAAAATATTTTTTCCAGCGGATATCTTAGTTACAACATGATTGAGCTAGCAAAGCAGTTTTGTGTTGCTATGTGTGGTATTTATTCAGTTTTGGGAAATCACGATGTCTAGAAAGCATCAGTGGCTGCAGCTGACAGGGACAGCTCACAACAGCAGCAAAGCTAACATCAGGACATCATCTGTTAAAAGCCTCCCATTGTCGGATACGACAAGAAACTACTCCAGTTAGCTCAATCATGTTGTAACTAAGACATCCGCTGGAAAAAAAAAAAAAAAAAAAAAAAAAAAAAAATTCACGGACCGTTTATTGAGTTACTGAGTATTACAGACACAACAGCTAATGGCGTCCCTACGTCGCCCCGGTCAAAATGGTCGCGCAACGATTATGTCACATCAGGGGCCCGGTAACTTTACAGGAACCTTCCTCCTACTCCGCTCTCTCAGTGGAGACACGGCGATTGAGAGGGCCGAGCGAGAGGACGTTTCTGTAGTAGTTCCTGCCCCTCAAATAGAACCAGGAACTTCTTCAGTGGAAATGGGCCTTATGTCACCCTAACTAGGGGCTGGTCCAAAACAAGCCTGAGCTGGCCCTATCTATAAGCTTTATCAAAAAGGAAAGTCTTAAGTCTAGTCTTAAATGTGGAGACGGTGTCTGCCTCCCAGACCGAAACAGGAAGATGATTCCACCAAAGAGGAGCTTGATAGCTGAAGGCTCTGGCTCATGTTCTACTTTTGGAGACTTTAGGAACCGCGAGTAACCCTGCATTCTCAGAGTGCAGTGTTCTGGTGGGATAATATGGCACTATGAGCTCTCTAAGATATGACGGAGCTTGACCATTTAGAGCTTTATAAGTTAACAGTAGGATTTTAAATTCAATTCTGGATTTTACAGGGAGCCAGTGCAGAGAAGCTAAAACAGGAGAAATGTGATCTCGTTTCTTAGTTCCTGTTAGTACACATGCTGCTGCATTCTGAATTAGCTGGAGAGTTTTTAAGGACTTACTAGAGCTACCTGATAATAGAGAGTTACAGTAATCCAGCCTTGAGGTAACAAAAGCGTGGACCAATTTTTCGGCATCTTTTCGGGTCAGGATAGGCCTAATTTTCGCAATATTACACAGATAAAATGGTAGGCAGTGGCAGTTCCAGGCCAGTTTCAATGGGGGGGTCCAAGCTAGGGCCAGTCCTTTTGATACAGGGGCACATACAAGTAGGGTCAAATATCTAAGTCTGAACAATAATATATACATATACATATATATGTATATATACATATATATACACATATATATATATATATATATATATATATATATATATATATGTGTGTATGTATATATACATATATATATAGATATATAGATATATATATAGATATACAGTACAGGCCAAAAGTTTGGACACACCTTCTCATTCAATGCGTTTTCTTTATTTTCATGACTATTTACATTGTGGATTCTCACTGAAGGCATCAAAACTATGAATGAACACATGTGGAGTTATGTACTTAACAAAAAAAGGTGAAATAACTGAAAACATGTTTTATATTCTAGTTTCTTCAAAATAGCCACCCTTTGCTCTGATTACTGCTTTGCACACTCTTGGCATTCTCTCCATGAGCTTCAAGAGGTAGTCACCTGAAATGGTTTTCCAACAGTCTTGAAGGAGTTCCCAGAGGTGTTTAGCACTTGTTGGCCCCTTTGCCTTCACTCTGTGGTCCAGCTCACCCCAAACCATCTCGATTGGGTTCAGGTCCGGTGACTGTGGAGGCCAGGTCATCTGCCGCAGCACTCCATCACTCTCCTTCTTGGTCAAATAGCCCTTACACAGCCTGGAGGTGTGTTTGGGGTCATTGTCCTGTTGAAAAATAAATGATCATCCAACTAAACGCAAACCGGATGGGATGGCATGTCGCTGCAGGATGCTGTGGTAGCCATGCTGGTTCAGTGTGCCTTCAATTTTGAATAAATCCCCAACAGTGTCACCAGCAAAACACCCCCACACCATCACACCTCCTCCTCCATGCTTCACAGTGGGAACCAGGCATGTGGAATCCATCCGTTCACCTTTTCTGCGTCTCACAAAGACACGGCAGTTGGAACCAAAGATCTCAAATTTGGACTCATCAGACCAAAGCACAGATTTCCACTGGTCTAATGTCCATTCCTTGTGTTTCTTGGCCCAAACAAATCTCTTCTGCTTGTTGCCTCTCCTTAGCAGTGGTTTCCTAGCAGCTATTTGACCATGAAGGCCTGATTCGCGCAGTCTCCTCTTAACAGTTGTTCTAGAGATGGCTCTGCTGCTAGAACTCTGTGTGGCATTCATCTGGTCTCTGATCTGAGCTGCTGTTAACTTGAGATTTCTGAGGCTGGTGACTCGGATGAACTTATCCTCAGAAGCAGAGGTGACTCTTGGTCTTCCTTTCCTGGGTCGGTCCTCATGTGTGCCAGTTTCGTTGTAGTGCTTGATGGTTTTTGCGACTCCACTTGGGGACACATTTAAAGTTTTTGCAATTTTCCGGACTGACTGACCTTCATTTCTTAAAGTAATGATGGCCACTCGTTTTTCTTTAGTTAGCTGATTGGTTCTTGCCATAATATGAATTTTAACAGTTGTCCAATAGGGCTGTCGGCTGTGTATTAACCTGACTTCTGCACAACACAACTGATGGTCCCAACCCCATTGATAGAGCAAGAAATTCCACTAATTAACCCTGATAAGGCACACCTGTGAAGTGGAAACCATTTCAGGTGACTACCTCTTGAAGCTCATCGAGAGAATGCCAAGAGTGTGCAAAGCAGTAATCAGAGCAAAGGGTGGCTATTTTGAAGAAACTAGAATATAGAACATGTTTGCAGTTATTTCACCTTTTTTTGTTAAGTACATAACTCCACATGTGTTCATTCATAGTTTTGATGCCTTCAGTGAGAATCTACAATGTAAATAGTCATGAAAATAAAGAAAACGCATTGAATGAGAAGGTGTGTCCAAACTTTTGGCCTGTACTGTATATATATAGATATGCTCTGAAGCCTGTAGGGGGGTCCGGGGGCATGCTCTCCCAGGAGAAAATTTTGTTGATTTAAAGGCATCAATTTGGTGAATTCTGAGAACCAAGTTATGATGGCAGAATATGTCTAGATTTCAACATCTTTGTGCTTTTTATGTGTGAAAAATGTTCTATTTTTACTGATAAAAACACATGCCTAGAGCAATGCCATCCAGCGAAACTATATCATCAGATAAGGAGTTTCTGAGTTGCTTGGGGCTGAGAACAATAACTTCACTTTTGTCTGAATTTTACATCTGAAAATTGGAGCTCATCCAGGATTTTATGTCTTTAAGGCTTTTTTAAAGTTTAGTTAATTGATCGGTTTCTTCTGGCTTTATCGATAAATATAATTGTGTATCATTTGTTTAACAATGGAAATTTGAAGACTGATTTCTAATGATGTTACCTAAGGGAAGCATAAAGTGAATAGAATTTTATCTACATGACATGGCTATTACTATACTGTAAAAACCCCACAACAGATGTAGAGGTCAGGTACATGTTCCTATGGGTTACGTACTGGTTTTCAGGGCACTATAGAACCATACCCTTTGGCTTTGGTTGAACACGGCTTTGGTGGAACACAGCTTTAGAGTGCCAACAAACACTGCAGTTACTGCTGATCACAAAGGTGATAGTGGCAAAGCAAACAAATCAGAGATCTTGGTTTGAGTAACTTTAGTTATTTTCATGTAATATTGACAGCTTTTTGGGGAATTATTTTATGGGGACAAAAAAAATGTTAGGAGACTAGATGTGTGGTAATCAGCATCTGTTGGTGGTAAAAGCTACTCAAGCTGAAAGAGCAACTGAGTAAACTTTTTAATATGTGGAATATGAATAAAACCAAAGTGAGGAGCAATCATGGATCTGTTTTTATATTTCATTTTCACCCAATTATTAAAAACATTGATCAACATTTAATGACTTTCTCAAAGGCTAATATGAAAAGAAAGTGATGTTACATTTAATATGAGTTACACATTAACTCTGTCAGTGATTCTTTTTATGACTGTAGCTGTGTATTTTTTCCCGGAAGTTTTCTCCCCTGTTGCCATAGTATCGGAGCTCCATTGATGATGGCTTTATCACTAGATGCTCAAGTCAAAAATGTCTTATCTTTTGACTGCTTGTCTCTGATATCTACGAACAGAAATTTCTGATATTTACTTTGAAACCGATGCTATATTGCTGCATACTCCGTAGTTCTAATGCATAGAGCATGGCTGGCAGTGAATGCTTGAAAGCCATAGCAACAGTAACCAAGGGGGGCGGGGCTTAGCTAAGGATCATGTTATCCAATGACATTCCGTTTGGAGCTTCCACTTTTTCCCTGCTGTGCTGTGATTGGTTGTGATGAATTGAAGCCCAGCCATATCAACACTCAGCTCCGTTTGTTTCAAACCTTGGAGTTGATGAGCAAACTAGAGAGCTGCATTGGGCAAATATTGCGGGAGCAGGCGGTTTGGACTTTGCTGCGGGCGGGAACGGGCGGCTAAAAAAAAAAACAAAACACTGCGGGTAGAAAAATAAATAAAATACAGAGGAGGAGAATAGAATATGAAACAGCCTTTATTTCATTAAAAACTAAATGAAAACAACGAAATAGGAGCGATATTCCTGACCAGTGCGTCAAAAGACATGCATGCCAAGGAAACGAACAACCCCAATGAATCTCTTTATTAATAGTCTATAAAATGATGTGTTTTCTCCTGCGGGACGGGAGAAGACACAAAATCATCGATCTCTATTATTGTGCGGGCATAAATTCTCAGAGTTTTGCGGGTGCAGGCGGGAGTGGACATATACATTGCGGGAGTGTAATACAGACGTTGCGGTTGTGGGCAGTAATGGTCAGAAATTCAGTGGGAGTGGGCAGGAGCGGGTTGAAGAAAACAGTCCCGCGCAGCGCTCTACAGCAAACTTTGTGTCGGCTACTGAGACTCAGAGAGTGAGACGAATACATTTCGCGGCTTTTTGCTGAGAAAACCTTTATCACTACACACTACACACCCTACACGGCTGACTTCCGCTTTCATTGGATCTTCACCAAAGGACACGCCAGTCATTACGGTAAGTGCATTGTGGTAGGAGCTTGCTTGTAGCGTAGTCATTTTGTGAATGTTGCTCGTGCTTGTGACATTATATGTGGGTTTGTATGCTATATAAACTATGTGTGTACCTACAGTATATCAATTGCAATGTATTGTCACTAGCTCAGCTCAGTAAGATAGCGTAGCCGTTTGTTAGCATAGCGGCTAGGTAGAGTAGGGGCTACTTAGCCCCCAGCATCCTTCGACTCAGCAGGAGAGTAAGGTGTATTAGGTGTTGCGTCAGCTCACACTGGTTGTTTTTAAACTGTGGAATATTCAGTGTTTAAATTGCAATGTTTTGCCATTAGTTTAGCTTAGTAAGGTAGTGTAACTTGGTCCTCACAGGTGCTTGCAGCTTTAATTAGGGACCCTATTGTTTTTGGTGCGTTTTTTTATTATTATTATTATTATTTTTCTTTCTTTCTTTCTTTCTTTCTTTCTCCCGCCGCCTCTTTAACCTCTTACACACTATGAATAAAATAAAAATAAAACTTCAAACTCAAAGCTTCACTTAATCAAGGCTAAGATGAAGTTAGTAAAATGGCTTCAATCTGAAAGTGAAGTGATGGAAGTTGAAATATAATTCTACCTCTACAGACTGAAGCCTGTAGAGATAAAATTATATTTCAACTCATAAAAACAAAACAGTGTGCTAGTTTTGTTTTATTATTTCTGTTGGTCGTGCCACTAAATATAACAGTTTTGTTTCGGAACAACGCAGAGGGGTGTCATGCACTTTCTGCAAATTATTGGGGTCTTGTTTTTGCAAACAGCACACTGTTTTCAACCCTTTGTCGAATCCTTGGAGGGAAAGATGGGTCCCCATGTTGTTGCTGGCCGGCGAGTTGGGGATGGATGCTGTGTTGTTATTTCTCTGATGAGGAGCTCCCTAAACCTCATCTGTTTGACTGGAGTCTCTCCACGCTCAACTGCAAGCAGTTTGTAAATAATGTAGCTGTTCACTACAGCAATGTCTAACATGTGGTAAAAAACTTTTTTATACCACTTCATGGTTTTCTGCAGCACACTGTAGTAGCCGATAAGGGCATCAGAGAGGTCCACTCCGCCCATGAAAGCATTGTAATCCTTTACTGCATCAGGTACCGGGACATCAGTTCTGCAAACAACTCCAGCCTCATCCCTCACCCTTCTTCTGGCAGTGAAGCCACTGAAGGCTTGGTGGAAATTGGACGCTACAGTCACCTGTTTTGTGTCCATCCATTGGATGAACAGCAGCTCGTCGACTCTCAGCCATCTAAACTCTCCCCGCTTGGCCTTCTTCAATAGTTTGTTTTCTTTGATGGCAGGAAAACCCCTACGGCTCTTGCACATCGTCCCACAAGCCATGATCTTTTTTTGGTTCAAGTCAGTGAGGAGCTTCGGGCTGGTGTAAAAATTGTCCATGTGCACCTGATATCCCATCCCCAAAACTGAAATATCCAGAAGCCGCATGACGGCTGAGTGGCCCAGTCCATCCGTCAACTGCTCAGCTGTTTTGCCTTCATAAATGAAATAGTTCCATGTGTAGCCATTCATGTCCGCAAGAACAAACAGCTTTATCCCCCACTTCGTTGGTTTGAGGGGTAAATACTGTTCGTACCCTATTCTTGCTTTAGTGGCCAACATTGTTTCATCTATAGAAAGCTGCTGGCCAGGATAATACAAAGCTTTGCAGGCCAACAGGACGTCATTATACAGTGGCTTCACCTTGAACAGCCGGTCATGTTGTGGAGTGCCTTTGTTCTGGTTATTTTCCTCATCTTCATCAGGATCGCTCAAGTGAAGACACCAGAAAACTGAATTGAACTGATTCTGGCTCATGACAGAGGATGGAAAGGAGAAATTGTAGGGGCGCCGTTTCCTCCAATAATCATCTTTAGAGGGGCACTTCACCAATCCACAGAAAATTATTATTACCAAAAAGATGTAAAATTCCTCCTTTGTAGCATCTTTCCACCTGAACTTCTTCCCTGCTGCTTTCATTTTCTGTGCCATCTTATTGGTGTTGGTGATGAGAGTGCGCACAACTGTTATGCTGAAAAACAACTTGAATAGCTGAAACGGTGTCCATCTTGATTCACTGCCAACAGTGGGGCCACTTGGTTGGCAAGGGACAAAGTTGTGTGGGGGTGGCTGGGTGTCCTGGTCGCTCATCCCAAGCCACTTCACACTCTCCCCTAATTGTGCAGGAGGTGTAAATGTTGAAGAGGGTGGGGTTGATGAGCCACGACCTGAGCTGCCTTTAGGTGATGGCAAATATTTAGAATGAGTTGTTATCAGCACAGTAATAATGATTCTATTCACTTATTTGTAGATCTATGCAAATATGAATTCTCCGTGGGACAGATAATACAGTAGATTACAATAACAGTACAATGACATCATGCAAAATACACACCATGACTTCCTTTCTTCCTGGGCTGGGATGTAGCTGGAGAGGACTTAGGAGGTACCCAGTCATCATCACCATCATCATCATCTCCCTCGTCAAGACTGAGAAAAAGAATAAACCAGGTTAGAAATAGTCTACTAATGCAAAAAAAAAAAAAAAAATGTTATACGTAATAAAAAGTAGTCTTATTCAAACACCAGCAGACAAGTGATAACTACTACAATAATGATAAAAACGTGAGTAGTTCATACTTTTAGCAGTAGCAATAATAATTAAAGCTGCAAGCAGCGATGAATGGGCCCTCGCACCTTCACACAACTCGGGGGGGCTGGCAGGACGTCTTCTGGCGCGTCGGATCATTTCTGTCAAAGTTAGACATTACATGCAGGAGTAACTTGGCATATCTTTGATACAGTGCTGGTATGACATACTTCACATTTTGTATGACTTCCTCTTTCCACTAGAGGGAGCTGGAGAGCGTACTAATTATACATCATGTTTTAATACATCAAATATACATCACAGCATATAACTTTCAGAAGTGTTTGATGAGACCTACTTCCTGTCGCCACTAGGTGGTACTATGAGTATCAGGAAATATGGTAATGAAAATGTGTTCAGGGCGGGACTGTCATCAATCCTGTGAAGTTTGGGCAAGATTGGACCATGTATGCTGGAGTTATATACTACTTCCTGTTTAGTGGCGAGACCCCTAACTTTGACACCATCCCACGGCCACACGCATTGACGAAAACTCAAGCTTCTAATAACTTTTCATCTTCAAGGTCTTGGGGTGGGATAGACCAAGGTTTGAAGTCGATTGGATAAAATCTGTAGGACTAGTTCGTTACTTTAGGACCCCTGGAAATGGGGAAAAATGCACAAAAGTGGCACATGTAAATTCAAAATGGCAGACTTCCTGTTGGGTTTGGAGCATGACTCCAAGAGGCTTTTCTTGTACGTGATAGAGTGTTACAGGTGCCTACCAAGTTTCATACATGCAGGTCAAACCAGCTTCAGGGGCTGCTTAATTGAAATGTTCTAAGGGGCGCTGTTGAGCCATCTTGGTGTATGAAAGCACAAAAATTACATCAGACAACAGGACTTGCAACCTGTGATGTGTATGCCATGTTTGGTGAGTTTTCAAGCATCCCTTGTCCCTTCAAAACAACATGGTGTTTGATGGCAACAGCGTTAAGTTTCAGTACATGTAGGTTAAACTAGCTTCAGGGGCTGTTTCCTCAAACTTTTGTAGGGGGCGTTACTGAGCCATTTTTTGGAACCCGCGCAGGAGACCCTTAAAATATCAAATTTTTCACCAGTCCTGATATATCTGCAAAGTTTCATGAGTTTTCAGGTATGTTCAGCCTCCCAAAAAGGCAATTCATTTGGAGGAATAAGAAGAAGAAGAAGAAGAAGAAGAAGAATTAAAGCTGCAAGCAGCTATGATTGGTATGTGGCTGTGGTCGCTATAGAGGCATTTTGTCCCCCCCATGGGCGGCGCCCCTATCAGATGCAAGAGCTTGCCATTCTTGACCTATGTATCAATTTTCATGAGTAGATGAGGTCGTTGAAGCCATCAAAAAGTCAAATATATTTGATGGCGAGGGCTGTACCATAGCGGCCACGCCCCTTGACATAGAGAAAAGCTTTTAATAACTTTTGATCAGCATGGTCTCAGGGTAATCTGTACCAAATCTGAAGTTGATTGGACAAAATCTGTAGGAGGAGTTCGTCAAAATACAAGGTGTTGAAATCACAAAATCGCTACCAAAATAAAAAGTTTAAATCAAAATGGCAGACTTCCTGTTTGGAGTAGACCATTGGTGGCAGAGACTTTTTTGTGCGTCTGGGCAACATACATATGTGTAACAATTTTCATGTTCCAACTCCAAAAAAACCCTTATGGGGAGGGTTTTTTGAACATTTCAAGGGGGCGCTACAGACGCATTTTGTACCCCCCATGGGTGACGCCCCTATCAGATGCAAGAGCTTGCCATTCTTGACCTGTGTATCCATTTTCACGAGGAGATGAGGTCGTTGAAGCCATCAAAATGCCAAACGTATTTAGTGGCGAGGGATCGATAGTCACCACCCCACCACATGGATACCATTAGACGTAGCTTCACAGCGTTCATAAGGTAGCTTCACCAACTTGTTCTGCATGCATCAGAAGTGGAATGAAGATGATACGCTCAAGTTTGTGCCATTAGTACATGTTAAAGTAAAAACTGGTCACTTCCTGTTACCACCGGGGGGCGCTATGAGTAAGGTGGGATATTAACATTTCGGGGCGTAGCCATCATCATGTCCAGCAAGTTTGAAGGTGCTGAGATCAAGTACGTGGGCAGGAGAGCCGTTCGAAATTCGATGGCAAGAAAACGAAAAGTCGCCAAAATTTGTCACGTCCTAGCAGCCACGCCCCTTGACTGAGAGAAAAGCTTTTAATAACTTTTGATCAGCATGTTCTCAGGATGATCTATACCAACTTTGAAGTCGATAAGACGAAATCCCTAGGAGGAGTTCGTTCAAATGTAAGTTCTGAAAATTGCCGTAACGAAAAAACTCAAAACAAAATGGCCGACTTCCTGTTGGGATTTCACCATGACGTTAAGAGACTTTTTTGTGCGTCTCGGTATGATACATGTGTGTACCAAATTTTGTTCGCCTACGACAAACTAACCCCAATGGGGAGGGTATTTTGAAAATTTGTAGGGGGCGCTATTTCGGCATTTCGCGCCAACCATGTGCAACCGCCCAAAAATATCAAATTTCCGATGTGGCCGGACGAATGTGGAGAGTTAGAAGCATTTTCAAATTTGGGAAAGGGCCGAAATTGGGACACGAAATGTCGCAAGAATAATAATAATAATAAACAGCACAATTTCAATAGGGTCCTTGGACAACTTCGTCGTCGTTCGGGCCCTAATAATAATAATAATAATAATAATAATAAAAAATCCTTGCATTTCAATAGGGTCCTTGCACCGCTAGGTGCTTGGGCCCTAATAATAACAGTAATAACACCAACAATAATAATAATAGGCTGTAATATAGTCTGATATTTAGGTCATTGTGTAACCCTGGTTATGTAAAGAATTACTGTACTATGTTAAAAGATGAAAATCTATGCTCTTGGGCATGTGAAATTCATGTAATGTGAATTAGATAAAAAAAAAAAAGAAACAGATTCATCTTATTTTGAAAATCTCAGAAGTGTAAGGAAGGTGAACTCCGCCCTCTTGTGGTGACTGTGACCTATTAAGACGAGAAAGAAACAGACCTGAGATGTTGTTTTCCAACCAGGGGCTGTAAATGTTTTTCTTTGTTAGAAGATTGTCAGAAAAAGACCTGGATATCCACCAGTGAGACGAACGCTGTTTTGTCAAGATTGTTTTGTGTATATTTAGACTCTGCTGGGTGAGTTGAACTGTTTCTGAAATGAGAAATGCATGACAATGAAACATTAATGGCGGCCGCTGCGTTGTGAGCAGTGCTCGTGGAAATTATATGCTTACGGCTAGTTTTTATGTAACTTTACAAAATGTAGTTGACACTGTTTAAGTGATACAGGTTATATGTTCACTATAGAGTGTGCGCATTTGTGCACCGAATGTAACTAAAATGCACAGTACAGTGCACTGAGAAAAGGGTGTTTTGTTTTGTAGTGTTTTGGTGACGCCATGGCGGCGTACTGTCACCATTTTGAGGCTTCAGGAGAGCCCTGTTTACATTTTCCTTTGGTAAGATTCAACCTTTTTGTAATATTTTGGGTTGTTTTATGAATGTTTGTTTACACTGTTAAACCAAATGGTGAAACATGTACTACTGTGAAGGAAAGATTAAAGTTAGATATGAGATTTTGAATATTGCTCTGACTGTTACACAGGTCAGGTTTTTTTTGGATGTTTGATTTCATGAGCTGATCCAGTCCAAGGGTGGTGAGCCAACTGTACCAAGATCCACGGATGTCCGTTGATTTGGAGAGAGTTTGATTTCCTTTGGACTGCTTGAACTTTGCTGATTCTGCCGAGTGGTAGGATAGACTTGCACTGCACCGTTCTTCTGCATACACTGAAGGGAGAACATCAGAACCCAAAATTTCGTGGTGTGTATTAGCACCACAGAGACTGACTAAAATCCCCCGGAGGTGTATTTTGATTTTCTTTTTAGTGATCCGGGCCCATTATTTGTTTTTGTGTCTTTTGTTTTTATTTCTTGTGGAAAATTGAGTGTGTGGTTCTGTTTAATACAGCTACCGAAACTAAATTTACTGTGTGGTCTCATTAATTATCCCTCCTGCTCCAGTAGCCGAACCTATTCTCCAGACTTGAGAAATTGACTTAATTTGTTAAATCCTGATTCCTGATTAATTCACTCTAATCGTTGAAGAGGGTGTTACAGAAAGTTGGCGAGCCAGCCAGGAGCAGTTGGATGATTAGAAAGCCCATTTTCACATTTTTCTTTCTGTTGTGCACTGTAGAGCTGAGTTGAGTGGTAAATTGTTTTGACTGAGATCTATCACATCATTAAGATGGATGTAGTGACATGTGAAGCAGTTAAAATTCCTAATTCTGCCATTGTTAGTGGGTTAACCTGGTCTGAGGTAGATAATGAGCTTCAGAGCTATTTAGAAACTCACGGATCTATTAACAGAGTTATTCGCATAGATGATCCAGGCTCAGAGTTTCATGGCAGTGCGATAATTGAGTTCTCATTTGGTACTGCAATGCAAAGCCTCACCCCTACTTTACCCCTTACATACAAAAGCCCCACTCGACCCGACGTAACATTCCAGATCTGTGCACTTGCTAGTGTTTACTCCCCGGCTGCTAGTCAAAGTGCCACTAAGAGTTATCTTACTGAGCTACATGCTATTGCTAAGATGACAGGGAAATCATTTGAACTTGTTTTGCAAGAAGAGTTGGTAAAGCTTAGCACTGTAACTGCTACCTCTGCAGAAAGTGTGCCTCCAGGAGTGGGTGATAATGAAGTGAGCCAGGCACCTAGTCTATCTTCAGTATTGCCACCCCTCAGTGCAATTAGTGTTGCCCCCACTATTACCACTGAAAGCCCCATGCCAAAAGCTAACGTTCCTACCTCATGGTATGCAACCACATCAGAGAAAAACCTGACCAAAGGGCCTGGATCTGTCAAATCACCAGTGACTGCCAATCCATATGCACACTTAACCGCTAGTGATATGAATCTACCTGAAGTACAGAAGGTTGTGGTGGAACATATTGTGAGGCAGGAGGAAGCCCACCCCACTACTATGCCGGCTCCCGCATTCAGGCCTTTTCTGGTAGATTGCCACGACCAAATAACGAGGCAGACTATGAAACTTGGCGGTCAAGTGTGGAGCTTCTCGTAACGGACCCAACTCTATCTGACTTAAACCGCTCCCACAAAATCGTAGAAAACTTGCCACCCCCAGCCTCCGATTTTATCAAACACCTTGGTTCTCAAGCATTACCATTAGCATACCTTCAACTCCTTGACTCTGCTTATGGCACAGTGGAGGATGGAGGCGAGTTGTTTGCTAGATTTCTGAGCACATTGCAGGATGCGGGTGAGAATCCCTCAAACTACCTACATAGGCTTCAAGTCATGTTAAGTACTGCTCTGAGGAGGGGAGGAGTCTCTGCAGATGAATTTGACAGACATTTGTTAAAGCAATTTTGCAGAGGCTGTTGGGATGATGCTTTAATCGCTGACCTCCAACTTGAGCAAAAGTTAAAGCAGCCACCTGCTTATGCCAAACTGTTACTCCAGCTTCGTACAGAGAAGGACAAACATGCTAATAAAGTAATGCGCATGAAAAAACACCTCGGGGCCTCTAAGCAACCACCAGGTGGTCCCAAACTGCGCGTATGGTCCCAGCTTCAGAGTGCACGCACTTGCTCAGAGGAAAAAGCGACAGCAGAAACAGACCAATTGAAAAAACAAATTGCTGAGCTACAGGCACAAGTTGCTCAGTTAGCAACAGGAAACAAGAGCAAAAGTGAAACACCTTTGAACACAAAGAAAAAAGTGACTCCTAAGCCAAAACCAGACCCCCAGCCATCTTTACCCCCTCATGCTTCCGAGAATAGGCCACCCAACAAGCCCCGCCCATGGTATTGTTTTCGCTGTGGGGAAGATGGGCACATAGCTCCCAAATGCACTAATGACGCGAATCCAACCTTAGTAGCAACAAAAAGGAAGAGAATGCAAGAACAGCAACAACAGTGGGAATCTGAGAATCATCCTACTGACCCGCCTCATTTAAACTAACTGTGACCCCCCTTGTGGGACGAACAGGAGTTGAATCATATAACATATGTCCCCTCAAATCGAAACCAGTCAAAGATAAACACCCTAAAGGCCAAACCCGCAAGTTACCAAAAAGGTTAGTTGGGACAAAATGCATCGCCCAAGTGTCAGTAGCAGGACAGGAAGTAAATTGCCTTTTAGACACAGGGTCCCAGGTTACGACAGTCCCCATGTCTTTTTATGAAAGCAACCTGAAAGATCAACAGATTTGGCCGTTGGATGATTTATTGGAGGTGGAGGGCACAAATGGGCAAGAGGTCCCATATTTTGGATATGTGCATCTGGATATTACTTACCCCAAAGAGTCTGTGGGACAGAAAGTTGAGGTCTCGACGTTGGCCCTTGTTGTACCTGATATGAGAGAGGGAGCTGAAGAGCAACTCCTCATTGGCACAAACACACTCGACATGTTGTACTCAGATCTGGCCTCGCACATTAATGACGCCAACCTGCCGTATGGCTACAAAGCGGTGCTTAAAGTCTTGGAAATCAGACACAAACAAGGGCAAAGTAGCAACCTAGGGTCAGTGAAACTTGCAGGGAAAGACCCACAAGTAATTCCTGCTGGTCATACTATTGCCATAGAGGGACTGGTGAGTGTCAGGGGCTCCTTCGATGAAAAGTATGCTGTTGTTGAGCAGCCGTTAACTCCCTTCTTGCCAGGTGGGCTGCTTGTGGCAAATTGTTTGGTTGCCTTACCTGTAAAAAGGCTGGGTACAGTAGCTGTCATAATCAGAAATGAAACTGAACATGATATGGTAATCACACCAAAGACAGTGATCGCTGAAGTCAATGCTGTTCAGCAAGTGATGCCACATGAGTGTGACTCTAACACTACTGATTCTACAGTAGACCAGCCCAAATCAAGTCCAGATTTCAAGTTTGATTTTGGTGACTCTCCTTTGTCGGCTGACTGGAAGGAGAGGATAACACAGAAGTTAAACTCCATGCCCGAGGTGTTTGCTCACCATGACCTTGACTTTGGTCACACTACTGAGGTCAAGCATCACATCAAGCTCAAAGATCAAACCCCCTTCAAGCAAAGAGCCCGACCAATCCATCCGCAGGATGTTGATGCTGTGCGCAAGCATCTGAGAGACCTACTTGATACTGGGGTGATTCAAGAGTCAGAATATCCTTTTGCATCCCCCACTGTGGTTGTCCGGAAGCGTGATAACTCTGTCCGCCTCTGTATTGATTACCGCAAACTCAGCTTACAGACAATCAAGGATGCCAATGCCCTTCCCAACTTGGAAGAGGTTTTCTCTGTCTTAACTGGCTCGAAGTGGTTTTCAGTTTTAGACTTAAAATCCGGCTATTACCAAATCGAGATGGAGGAAGCCGACAAGGAGAAAACAGCGTTTGTGTGTCCCTTGGGATTCTACGAATTTAATAGAATGCCCCAAGGTGTCACCAACACACCCAGCACTTTCCAAAGGCTTATGGAGCGCTGTATGGGCAACCTAAACCTAAAGGAGGTGCTGGTATTTATTGATGACCTAATCATTTTTTCAGAAACCCTGCAAGAGCATGAGGAGAGACTGCTGCGTGTCCTAGCTCGCTTGAAAGAGTGTGGCCTTAAACTCTCACCTGAAAAATGTAGATTTTTCCAGTCTTCAGTCAGGTATCTCAGCCATATTGTTTCACAAAATGGAGTTGAAACGGACCCTGAAAAAACCCAAGCCCTTAAAACCTGGCCAAAGCCAAAAAAATCTTAAAGAGTTGAGATCTTTCTTGGGGTTTTGCGGATATTATCGCAGATTCATTAAGGACTTCTCCCAAATCGTGAAGCCACTAAATGTGCTAACTGCTAGATATCCCCCAACCCGCAAGGAGAAGAGGAAAGTGAATTCTGCTCAGTATCATGATCCCAAAGAAATGTTTGGTGAGAGCTGGACTGCCTCTTGTCAGCAAGCTTTCAACACCATAATTGAGAAACTCATTTCAGCACCTGTTCTGGGTTTTGCAGACCCTAAACTGCCATATGTACTTCATACAGATGCTAGCACTACAGGGCTGGGTGCAGCTTTATATCAACAGCAAGATGGTGAACTGCGGGCCATAGCTTTTGCAAGCAGAGGATTGTCTAAAAGTGAAGCTAGATATCCGGCCCATAAATTAGAGTTTTTAGCGCTCAAGTGGGCTGTAACCAACAAATTTTGTGACTATCTATACGGGGCTAGCTTCACTGTTGTTACTGATAGTAACCCCCTTACCTATATTTTGACTACTGCCAAACTTGACGCCACTAGTTATAGGTGGCTGTCAGCTCTTTCCACCTATTCATTCAAGTTGCAATATAGGGCAGGAAAACAAAACCTGGATGCAGATGCCCTATCAAGGCGACCACATGGTAAACTAATTGATGACTATGTGTCACAAAAAGAGCAAGAGAGAATCAGTAAGTTCACTGCCAACCACCTGTCTAAAACGGAAATCTCTGAGGTGGTTAAGTCAGAGGAGATAAAGGCCATCTGTGAGAGGCACGATGTCTATTTCAGGGATGAGAAGTCTGACCCCCTCTGTTGCATTGATTGAGTCCATAACACTCTGTCCTGAGGCACTTCCCCTAGCTTCCAAGGAGAACATGATCATGGGTTGCCAGTGATCCCCTCTCTCTCTCTAGCTGAACTGTCAGAGAAGCAACGTGCAGATCCCAGCATCAGAGAGATAATCACTCACATGCAAACAGGTGAATCGCCCCCACCCTTAGTAAGGAAGGAGCTCCCTGAGATTGTTTTCTTGTTGAGAGAATGGAAGAGGTTAGAACTCATAAATGGAGTTTTGTACAGGAAGAGACAAAGCGCCAATACTACCACCTATCAGCTGGTATTACCACGAGAGTTGAGAGAGTATGCTAGGGTTTTATTGGCCAAAAATGTCATCAGCAGTTGAGGAAAAAAGCAGAGAGAGCTGCCCCGATGGTCAATGTAAAGACCAGTAAACCGTTAGAGCTTGTCTGCATGGATTTCCTAAGTGTTGAACCAGATCGGAGTAATACCAAAGATATACTGGTAATAACGGATCTTCACGAAATACACCATAGCTATACCAACACTGAACCAGAAAGCAAACACTGTGGCCATATGTTTGTGGGACCATTTTATAGTGCATTATGGGTTCCCTGAGAAGCTTCAAAGTGACCAGGGCCCAGATTTTGAGTCGCACACCATAAAAGAGTTGTGTGTCACGGCAGGGATACAAAAGACGAGAACGACTCCGTATCATCCGAAAGGAAACCCTGTTGAGCATTTTCACAGGACGCTATTGCAAATGTTAGGCACTCTGGACAACAAAGACAAGTCCCATTGGCGAGATTTTGTTAAACCATTGGCACACGCGTACAATTGTATGAAGCATGAAGTCACGGGTTTTGCTCCCTATGAGCTCATGTTCGGGAGAAAGCCGAGGTTTCCTGTAGATCTAGCCTTTGAGCTTCCTGTAAATGGTCAATCTCTGTCCCACTCACAGTACGTGCAAAACTTGAAGGATAGCCTGAAAGAGAGCTATGCACTTTGCAGTAAAATGCTCAAAAATCTGCTGAGCACAATAAACTCAGGTTTGATAAAAGAGTGACAGAGTCTAGCCTGGAACCAGGTGACCGAGTGCTAGTTAGGAATGTGCGATTGAGAGGGAAGCATAAACTAGCTGACAGGTGGGAAGCAGAGGTTTATGTGGTTGTCTCATGCACTGGTGATCTCCCAGTATATACAGTGTGTCCAGAGAGGAAAAAAGGGCCTTTGCGCACCTTGCACAGAGACCTGTTATTACCCTGTGGGTTTTTGCCAGTAAGCACTCCAGAGAGGCCAACCCCACCACCGGTGATGAAAAGACCAAGGACTCGTCAAAATCCAGGCAATGAAAATGAAACCACTGAGTGTGAACAATCAGATGATGATGATGATGATGGATCTTATCCCCTAAGGTATGTGACTGTGGAATCACCTGCATTTGACACAATGCATGGAGTGGATCAGACAGCAGATGATGTTATAAATGAAGATGAAGTTGATGTTATAAATGAAGATGACGTTGATGTTGTAAATGAAGATGACGATGATGTTATAAATGGGGATGACACCGCTGACCTCGCTGCTCCTCCTCCTGAACCATGTGATACAGATTTTGAGGTACTGGTTCCACTGGAAGTGGCTGAGGAAGCTTTGACGACAAACCCATCTGACCCTGGAACCTCAGACCCCTAAATAATGCAGGAACCTTGTACGGACAGAAGTGACATTTTCCTGGGAGGAGAAACACCTCCTGTGCTCCCCAGGTGCTTTGATGGAGAAATTGAGATGCTCATTCCTGAGAACACAGATCATGTCCCTCAAAATGATGCCCATCTTGACATGACACATTTAAATGAATCATTGGAAAAGGTGCAGGAGGTAGTCAGGTGTTCAGACAGACAGAGGACAAGACCAAAAAGACTCCATTATACAGAGCTTGGACATCCCCTAATAGAAGTGGTTCAATCACTCTTCCAGGGTCTCAGTTCTGCTGGTGAACTCATTAAATGGTGTTAATTCATGGATTGATGATCAAACTATCACAACTCCAGTTATACCAGTAACTAAACAACCACAAAGAGGGAGCACAGGGATGTGCCTCCCTTCACAGAGGGAGGGTGTAACCCTGGTTATGTAAAGAATTACTGTACTATGTTAAAAGATGAAAATCTATGCTCTTGGGCATGTGAAATTCATGTAATGTGAATTAGATAAAAAAAAGAAAAAGATTCATCTTATTTTGAAAATCTCAGAAGTGTAAGGAAGGTGAACTCCGCCCCCTTGTGGTGACTGTGAGCTAGAAAGACGAGAAAGAAACAGACCTGAGATGTCGTTTTCCAACCAGGGGCTGTAAATGTTTTTCTTTGTTAGAAGATTGTCAGAAAAAGACCTGGATATCCACCAGTGAGATGAACGCTGTTTAGTCAAGATTGTTTTGTGTTTATTTGGACTCTGCTGGGTGAGTTGAACTGTTTCTGAAATGAGAAATGCATGACAGTGAAACGTTAATGGCGGCCGCTGCGTTGTGAGCAGTGCTCGTGGAAATTATATGCTTACGGCCAGTTTTTATGTAACTTTACAAAATGTAGTTGACACTGTTTAAGTGACACAGGTTATATGTTCACTGTAGAGTGTGTGGGTGCGCATTTGTGCACCGAATGTAACTAAATTGCACAGTACAGTGCACTGAGAAAAGGGTGTTGTTTTGTAGTGTTTTGGTGACGCCATGGCGGCGTACCGTCACCATTTTGAGGCTTCAGGAGAGCCCTGTTTACATTTTCCTTTGGTAAGATTCAACCTTTTTGTAATATTTTGGGTTGTTTTATGAATGTTTGTTTACACTGTTAAATCAAATGGTGAAACTTGTACTACTGTGAAGGAAAGATTAAAGTTAGATATGAGATTTTGAATATTGCTCTGACTGTTACACAGGTCAGGTTTTTTTTGGATGTTTGATTCCACGAGCTGATCCAGTCCAAGGGTGGTGAGCCAACTGTACCAAGATCCACGGATGTCCGTTGATTTGGAGAGAGTTTGATTTCCTTTGGACTGCTTGAACTTTGCTGATTCTGCCGAGTGGTAGGATAGACTTGCACTGCACCGTTCTTCTGCATACACTGAAGGGAGAACATCAGAACCCAAAATTTCGTGGTGTGTATTAGCACCACAGAGACTGACTAAAATCCCCCGGGGGTGTATTTTGATTTTCTTTTTAGTGATCCGGGCCCATTATTTGTTTTTGTGTCTTTTGTTTTTATTTTTTGTGGAAAATTGAGTGTGTGGTTCTGTTTAATACAGCTACCGAAACTAAATTTACTGTGTGGTCTCATTAATTATCCCTCCTGCTCCAGTAGCCGAACCTAGTCTCCAGACTTGAGAAATTGACTTAATTTGTTAAATCCTGATTCCTGATTAATTCACTCTAATCGTTGAAGAGGGTGTTACAATCGCCAATAGTAAATACAGCAAACATGTCTACACAATTAAAGAAAATTGTGGTAAAAAGAATAAAGCATCCTAAGTTTGGATAAATACACTAGAAATAGCATGTGGAAAAGTACATCTCACTGTCAAAAACAAATAAGTAATGGGCAACAAATTCCAATACACCTGTAGTGGAGATCTCTAGATGTAGGGCTAGTTCTCTTAGCTATCACTGTGTCCACACCGTGTGTGATGGCCAGATCACTACTTGCGGCCACTGTCTTCAGAGTGGGCAATAAAGAGGCAGGTGATTCAGTTCTGGTGGATTTATTTTCCAACTTGCAGGCAATGAGGTCATGCTGTTTTCTACAGCAAGAAATAATACAGAAAGAATAAAGAATAAAGCTATTAATATGTTATAAACAAATAAAGAAATACTGAAATAAATGTCTCCATTTGCTGCTAATTTCCACTGTCATATGCATTAAACACACTTCACCTGAATAAAGCACATTAACCCACCTATAACAACATCACATGGTAATATTTACATAACACTCATTGTAAACATCACTAACGATCAGGATCGATGACAATAACATGACACGTGAAGTGACGTAGACTCGACCGGAGGGAGGTGAGCTAACTGCTACAACTAGCTTAAGCAGGCGAACACGTGGCGAGTGCTAAGTTACTGTTACGGTTACAATACAAACAGTCTGTGGCTCCCGCAATATAAACATCCATATACACACAGATACTCACGTTTCATCCACGCACAGACCACATGCCGTGATGTTAATCAGCTGTTCGACTGTAAACTCGCTCTCACTCTGCCGACTCACCGGAGCACACACTTCTCTCTCTAACTGAAAATACTGTCAGTTACGCTTTCTGCCCAGCAGGGGGGGGGGGGCACGCTCCCACATGAGCAGGACAACACCACACAAGAACACTATACAGGAACATCACACATTAACATAATAACGATAACTTTGGGGCCTTTTCTACAACACCACAAAGATATAAAACACGTGTGAAATAACACAAATAAACTTACTTGTCAACAACCGGATCAATGCCTCGCATAAAAACGTCCTCTTCGTCTGATAAATACTCCTGGTCACTATCTGAAGAGTCCTCAAAAATCTTTGTCAGTGCCTCCTGAACACTGAACTTGGTCTCTGACTTACGTTTAGACATTTTTAGCCGTAAAAAGTAAGTTATTTGTGGATAACAACGTATCTCTCAAGAAATGACCGTCTCAGTGTGTGAGTGCGCACAGGCGAGAATGAGGAGTGCACCATTACGCACAGGTATACATTGCTCGAGAGGGGGTCAATTAGCATATGCCATACGTCAATCGAAAGGTTGAAACCTCCTCTATAGGATGGAGGTGAGAAATCTAAGCCCATCATTACAGTCTCGCAACGAAATGCAGTTGAACAAAAGCTGGACAAATTCGAGTTTTCCGCTCATGGTGAAGACAGAGCGCTCACTCCACTTCAAAACAGTACTATCAGTGATCAAACAACACTCAGCCAGCTTCTAACATTGTACCCTATTGAAATCAGGCGTGACTGTGATAGTCGTCGTTGTTTTTTGACACAGAAACACAATAAAACATAACCAGAATAAAGTCGCACACGAAAAAACACAGTTATGATCCCACCTTCTAGACGGTGTATCTCAGCCAAAAATAGTGCTAGGAGGGAGACTCTTACCTTTTATAAAAGAGCTAAGTGCCTCCGAAAAGCTCAGCATACGGTCGCGTGTAATCCTTTAACTTTTCCCGTTGAAAAACAGCATGACATGACTTGGACACTGCTCATCGCGATTTTGGACTATGTGTGTTTAGGCTGCTCTGGTGCAAAATCCATTAGAGATAAAAGAAAAATGACGCGATTTTTGAAAAGCCGAGAGCTTCCTGAATCCGGTGATACCAAACATCACATGGTTTGATGACAGAGTGCGCCTGGCAGATACCATTTAACAGAGGAGGGAGGGAGTACGGATGCCGGCGTCTGAACGGAGTTAAAGAGGTTAAACTGGAATTTGACCCCCCCTAAACATGCTCAAAAACTCATCAAAATTGGCACGCATGTCAGGACTGGCGAAAAATTTTATGAAATGGAAAAATGAATCCAAAAAGTGCCAAAATGGCCTCTCTAGTGCCACCTAGCCATTTACGCTGCAGCTTGTAGGAATGACGTAGAAAGATCAAACCAAAACTGCTGTGTTCGTCTCATCGAGACCTACAAATCACGCACTGACATCCCTGACCTAAACCCAACACGAAGTGAGCTATTTGCCCTTTCAAAGTAAGATTTCGCCTCAAAAATGCTTTTTTTCCCAAACTTTTTCAAAAAACATCTTCTTTTACACCGTTTATGGCATCAGCTTCAAACTCACAACCATGACAGATCAACCCCTGGGAAACAAATCTTCTGAACTTTTTCATTACTCAAACGGTTTGGATTTTTTGGGCTCTCAAAGATGACATGTTACAAAACCTCATGACGATTTTTGCGCCACCTAGACACACATTAAAATGGCCGCTGCGACCCATAGGAATTGCGTAGAAAGATATAACCAAAACTGACTTGTTCGTCTCATCAAGACCTATAAATCACGCACTGACACCCCTGACCTAAATCCAACAGGAGAGTTCGCTATTGCCCTTCCAAAGTAAGATGTCGTTTTTCAAAAATTCTCTCTCTCAAAAAATATTTCCTCCTACACCGTTTATCCCAACGGCTCCAAACTCACACACATGACAGCTCTACTTCCTGCAAACAAAACTTGTCACTGAGCATCCTCTCTCTCTCTCTCTCTCTCTCTCTCTCTCTCTCTCTCTCCCTCTCTCTCAGTTCAATTCAGTTCAGTTCAAGCTGCTTTATTGGCATGACTGCATCCAAAGCATATTAACACAATACAACACAAACTCTCTCTCTCTCTCTCTCTCTCTCTCTCTCTCTCTCTCTCTGCCTGCATAGTGTGACGTGTGTGCTTGTCCTGCTGCTGTGGTCCTGCCAAATGCCTCCTGCTGTTGCTGTTATCATTAGTCATACTTCTACTGTTCCTATACACATATGATTATTGTCACATATGTACACTATCAGATATTAATATATACTTTCAACAAATTGTACCACAGTAGCCAGAATTATAATTATAATATTATTACTTTAATTAATGTTGTTGTAATCTATTAATATTATCGTCTGTCCTGCATCTCTCTCTGTCTCTGTCTCTGTCTCCCCTTCTGTGTCATTGTGTCATACGGATTACCGTTAATGTATTATGTTAATCTGTTCTGTACGTCATCTATTGCACGTCTGTCATCCTGGAAGAGGCATCCCTCCTCAGTTGCTCTTCCTTAGGGAGTTTTTCCTTATCTGCTGCGAGGGTCCTAAGGACAGAGGAATGTTGTATGCTGTAAAGCCCAATGAGGCAAATTGTGATTTGTAATATTGGGCTATTTAAATAAAATTGATTGACTGAGTGATTGATTGATGTCATCAGTAGTTTGGTTTTCAGAAGCCATCAAAGTTCTACTCCTAAGTCATGGGTTCATTGCCTAAAATGACGTTGCGTTCTATTGACATTGCTTGTTTTATCAACATTTCGACTCTTTCGAATAGGCTAATTCACACTGTCTATGTGAGCTGGAGGCCAACAGCGAGAGTCCGAGGTCCCGCACAATGCTGCTTGCAGCTTTAATTATTCTTTATTCTTTCTTCTGCTGCACGCATGTCAGACATGGCGAAAAATTTTATAAAATGTAAAAATCAACCCCTAAAGTGCCAAAATGTGCTCTCTAGCACACACTAAAATGTCCGTTGCGGCATGTAAGAATGTCATAGAAAGACAACACCAAACTGGCTTGTTTGTCCCATCAAGACCTACAAATCACGCACTGACACCCCTGACCTAAATCCAACAGGAAGTGAGCTATAGCCCTTTCAAAGTAAGATGCCGTTTTACAAAATTTCTTTCTCAAAAATATCTTCTCCTACACCGTTTATCGTTCAAACATGCACACATGACAGGCCAAGTCCTTCTAAACAGTTCCTCATAACAACTTTTTCATTACTTGAACGGTTTGGATTTTATGCCCTCTTAAAGGTGACATGTCACAAAACCTCTTTTGTTCAATTTTCGTGCCACCTAGACACACTAAAATGGCCACTGCGACCCGTAGGAATGTCGTAGAAAGATCAAACCAAAAGTGGCTTGTTCGTCTCCTCGAGACCTACAAATCATCCACTGACACCCCTGACCTAAATCCAACAGGAAATGAGCTAGTGCCTCTGAAAATAACATGAGCAAATGCGGAGAAATTGTCAGTTGTGACCTACACTTGTTCCACTAGTGATCAAGATCAAATTTTTGACTCCATAAACATAAAAACCTATATGTCTGCATTCAGGATGAGTGTATCTCTCTGCTGGTATGCTCAGATTGACAATTAGACCCATGGTTTGGGAATTAAAGGGAGGAGTTCGACACATTTTAAAACCATCTCAATCTGCCTTAAAATGGCCACTGCAACCCGTACGAATGTCGTAGAAAGATCAAAGCAAAAGTGGCTTGTTCGTCTCATCAAGACCTATAAATCACTCACTGACACCCCAGACCTAAATCCAACAGGAAGTGAGCTATTGCCTCTGAAAATAACATGAGCAAATGTGGAGAAACTATAAGCTGTGAGCCAGACATCAGAAATCCGCATTTTTGAATCCACAAACATAAAACCTATACAGCTATGTTCAGGACAAGTGTATCTGTCTGCTGCGGATTGACGGTTAGACCCACGGTTTGGGAATTAAAGGGAGGAGTTCAAGACATTTCAAAGCCACCTCCATCTGCCTGTTCTCACACAGCTTGTCTCTCCCTCTCAGTGATGGACTCAGCAGGAGCGTAGCCATCATTTCAGAAGTGAGGGGGCCACATTGTTCAGAGGTCTATTGAGTGATTTATCATCCCCACAGTACAGCACCAGGGGACCGACTTTAGTTCTTTAAATTATATCCTATCAAAATCTAAAGTTTTAGCAAGCTGTGAGCTAGAGTGGAGAGGAGTCTAAAATCGTCTAACCTTTTGTCTTTAACTTTCTACATGAGCTGGAGGCCAAAACGACGTGAGGCTGAGGTCCTGCCCAACACTGCTTGCAGCTTTAATTTAGGTTGTTGTCTTCCTGTAAATGATCCTTCTTCTTTCTTTTAGCAGTGCCAGCCCGTGGCATAAGCAGCATAGACAGATGCTAAGGATGCCGTCATCCATGAGGGTGCCACATATGGGGGAAGAAAAAAAAAAATCAAAATGTTTATCTTTTCCTATTTTTACTAATACTATTACTATTATTAATTTGAAATATTACATAAAGACTCAACAACATAACTATATAGCAAAACCTACTTTTTTCTTGGGCTCCTGTTGCCCCTCTCCCCCCCTCCCCAGCTTTTTACACTTTACCTGCTCTCTGGAGGAGATGGGCAAGTTGTCTGATATCAAGTGAGACCTCAAACATGCTGTATCGTTGTAATGTCAAAACAACAAAAGCGCTCTGGTGCACACTGAACTACCACTACACTACTGAGAGAAATGGATGTGATGAGAAAAAGAATAAAAAAACAAATCCATGTTGAAATCAGCAGGAGGACAGCTAGTTATCGTTACCTCTAAGCAGCCGGTGGCCACAACCAACAGCTCTGATGCACTGATTTACATTGTGAAGCATTCAAGCTCTACTCAGTAAAAATTAGTACTGGGCAAAGTTAAATTGTAACAGTCTCATGGTGTTCAATGTACTCTTGTAAAATATAGCTTTTGGTGAAAAACTTGAATAAACACAGCTGTTTGAAGAAGAAATTTTTTCAGATTTTTTTCACAGCACTCTAAAATACATATTGGAGAGGGAATTGTTATGTATCATGTATAGTCAAGAGGCTTTTTGCTTGTTTTTTTAAAAGATGTTTTTCATGTGAAAGAAGGTTTTGTTAAATGATGTTTCATAGATGTACTGCAGAATTTGTAATGAAGGACTGTTTGACTTTCAAACTGTTCATTTATTTTTTTAGTGTAGATTTCTGACTTTTCCTGGCGCAAAAGAAGAATCAATAATGACACAAAACAAAACAAACACCAATATAAAAGCATCAGTATCTGCCCAGAATTTCAAAATTATATAATTTATATAAATTCAAGGGTGCATTTGGCTAGGGCACCTAATGTGCTAGAACCGCCACTGACTATCAGATTTTTGTTTTCTTCTGGTTTTGGTACATGGACCTGCATTTCTATAGCGCTTTTCCAGTCATCCGACCACTCAAAGTGCTTTTTACATTCGCACACCGATGGAACAGCCATCGGGGGCAATTTGGGGTTCAGTATCTTGCTCAAGGATACTTCGGCATGCAGACTGGAGGAGCTGGGGATCGAACCACTGATCTTTCAATAGGTGGACAACCCGCTCTATCTCTGAGCCACAGCCGCATGATCCTCATGATAGAAATGTCATTAACACATTAACACTTGTGTGCTGTAAATTCTCCTACTAATGACCTGCTCTATTCACACATGGGCTTAACCAGACGTTATATGAACTTGTATGAGGGAGCTGGCAGGATAATGTATGTTTAATGTCCCATGATTCAAATGAATCATGGGACATGCAGTGCATGCAGTGCATGTGTGAAGGGGATAGATACAGTTAATAAGACATGCTGTAGTGCGCTTTTCCAGTACTCCAACCACTCAAAGTGCTTTAACACTACATGTCACATTCACTCATTCACATGCACATTCACACACTGGTGGCCGAGTCTACCAAACAAGGTGCCACCTGTTACTCAGTAACCATTTACTTGCACTCACACATCTGGAGCAATTTGGGATTCAGTATCTTTGCAAACTTGTTGAGGATCAAGCATTTCACATCAAACTAAGAGCTGACAGCACAGCAATACAACTATGGGGACTTGAAGTTGAAGAAGTGATATGGAACAAGTGAGGGGAAATCTCAGTCAGCTGAGTGAGACATTCAACTTTTCTCATTGGTTAAGTACCATTTGATTAATGTTTTTACAGTGATCTGACTTAGTTTAAAATAAGTATTGTCATTTTGTAGAACCAGGTGAAAGATTTCATGTGTAATAATTTAACCTTGTGGACTCTGCCATAGAACTGGTCTGCCAGTGCATGTGTTAGTATTTTTATTTATTGTGATGTCATTTCTTGGACTTTTTTCAAATGTTTCTTATCCATAAAATCTCTACAGCCTCAGCTAAAAGGTTACATAAGTCAACAAACCATAAAAATTGATAAAGGTATTGAAATTATTTTATTAGCAATTAAAATGTTTTTCCATGAAATAAAAAAAACAAACACAAAACATATTAATCCAAAAGATTTCTAACTGTCAATTTGTATGATATGTACTGTTTGTGCGATATGCTCATTTTTATGAGCAAGTTGCAAAGCTGTTGTGATAGTATTTCATATCCCTAAAATCTGTACAACCTAAAAGCTAAAAGGTTATGCCAGTCAATAAACCACAATAATTGATAAAAGTATTGAAATTGTGACATAAAAAAATCCTAAAGACCTGCTTTTTTGCTCCTCTGGTACCACTGCACATTTTCACCATCTTGGCATAACGTAATGATGTCATCACAAGCGGACCACATGATGGTGCGAAAGACAGAAGTCTTAGCTTTCTGCTACAAAGAGAGTGAATGCTGTTGCTATTAAAGTTTTTAGTTTACATCAATTCTAATCAGGGTAATGACAACAACAACCCCCCCAGCTGCTTGCAGTGCAGGAGGTCCATGTTTTTCAGAGGGTTAAGTAGGCCTGTTGATCACAAATTAGATTACTGACAAAATGGGACTTTCTGCATTGTAGCAAATCCTACTCTACTAGAAAAAGCAATAAAACCTTGAAGGATTCATGTATGACTGCAGCCACAGTTCCACAACATGAAAAATGCTGAATTAGAGAGCAAAACGTAGCAGTCCATTGTATCACAGCGTGGCAGCTGATCTAAACACTAGTCTGTCCTGTCCAGCTGAGGCAACATGGAGCCATAAACAACCCATATCTGCTTTTATGAGGAATACTTTATCACTCCAAATCAATAAGTGCTTGAATTGCCAGGTTGGCTGCACATTCAAGAGTCATGAAAATTTACTGAGCACAAAGAGAGGCACGTAAAGAGTCAGTACACAAAAGACGGTAAGGGCTGTCACAGGAAGTAGGAGGAGGACTGAAGCCACTGACCGAAACTGTCCTAAATATCAAAAGTGAAAAATCATTCCTGACATTCCTACATCGGACTGTAGCATTGTGTTGTTTGTTCACAAATATGTGAATATTTTTTACCAGTGTCAGTAACTGTCAAATATCAAAATGCTGGATATGTCTTTCTATTTCTGGTTTCAAGTGTCAGCAGCTCTGCTTTATTTAGCCATCAACCCAGTGCGTTGCTTATTTTGCATTCAAATTAGTGAAAGTACTGTGATGTTTCTCATTTGGAGGCCTTTCAAAGTGTCTGGCGAAGTTAAAAATAATCATGCTTTACATTTCCTGCCAGGTCTTACTTAACATTTCATCAGGGTTTCCCACTAGTTTTGACAGTAATTTAACTCACATGAAACACAATTTGGATAAGGGAGGGTTCGGTGAAGGGTGTGAGGGAGGACAACTTGATTGGTTGTGATCCTGATTTTGAAAAAGATGGGATGGATGTGTAGATGGATATATCGGGCCTTATGGGTGATGACAGTGCTGTTGATGTTCAAGTGCCTGGGGTGTTGAAACAAGTTGAAGTTTCATCTCTTGTTCACAGGCGAGCCTTGCTGTAATAGTCCCCAGAGTTTTTGGGGGGAAATTTCCAATCATATCAAAATTAATGGGCTTGCCAGCAGAGAGAGATGACAAACCATTGTCTAATGCCACATCTTAAAGTTAACGCCACCTTTATTTAACTACTATTAAAGTTAATGCATTTAACACACAGATTGCTGTTCATTTCTGCCTGATTTTACCAACCCCCTAAAGGTAAGCAAATATATTTATTGCGTAAGAGTTCTGTATGTATTCAGAGCATTAATATAACAGCAAACCACTACTTATGATATAAAGATATAGTGGAGTAATTGCATCCTGAGCAGAGAATGAAGTCGCACTGCCTCTGTGTGTGTTGTAGCATCTTTGTGGTTTATTGAAGAAAGTTGGTTCAGCCTCATGTACATGTTAGTGCATGTGTGTATCCAACTGGCTTGCACATCACTGCAGCTTTGCACTGTGCTCATATGGCAGTCACATCCCACTCTCATTCTGAAGTCATCAAATACCGCCGCTTTGTCAGTAATTTTGGCAGCTGACACCAACGCCAAAGCTACCTTTTGTGGTAGTATGATAGGTTGCTGGGCAGTGTCTATTTGTAAGGTGGTTGGACAGAACCTTTCGTAGTGTTATGATATGCTGCTGGTTGGCCGGATGGCACTTTTTGTGGCAGTATGATACATCACAGGACAGTGACAGTTTGAAATGCTGCAAGTAATGATGTAATATAAGGAGCTGGAAAGTTCCTATAGGGTGGGCAGGAGGGATGGTGGATGGGTCCAACAAACCCAAGACTTTCACCTGGAAGTCCGGTGTTTGCTTCCTGTATGAATGTAAAGTCAAACCATGATGTGCTTTTCTAGATATAGGGCTGCTATGAAACTGCGCCTACTTAAGGCAACAAAAGAGTTTGTCTAGGGTGCACTGGTACAATTGACAGAAGGATGGCATAGTAGATACCCCCACACTAATGTAATTGGGCTAGACAGCCGCAAAACGTACCACAGACTGAGATCAATGTAAAAATATTATCTATTTTTTTAAGACATTTGTGCACAAAAAAAAAAAAGCGTGAGTAAAATCAGCTGCAAACAATTCAGTCCTTGACTGAAACCCAAACTGTACTGACAACATGAAAAATAAAAAGACAAAACAAAACAAAACAAAACAAACAAACAAAAAAAACACCCAACAAAAATAACAACGAAATAAATTACAAAAATATTACACTAATCTTGCTTGAAATGTTGAAAAGCATGTTTCAACTCAAACTTCCTTTTGGAGATCAGTTCATCTTCTACTTACTTAACTATTCACAGTAAAAGAAATTTTAACCAAGGATGCTCAAACGTTTGCATGCCACTGTGTATATATAAACTGTTGAACAAAAGAATATATTCAGATGTAACCTTTTTAGACTCACCACCATTTTGATTAGTTACAACTTTAATTAAAAAAAATTTCTCAGTAACTAAAAAATTACATTACATTTATTTTGTTTTTTTAATTACATAATTCTATTACATGTAACTAGTCACTCCCCAACACTGCCTAGCATTGACCTTGCAGTTCCCCCCAGGTTAACACTGTTAGATTTGTAAGCACTGTTGCCATTTTTAAGCCGTGTTTATGCGACCAGCTAAGCCACCTCTATGTTGTCCAGATGACCCATCTACTCTGAACTCGCATGAGCCCCGTTTCCATCAGACACTTTAAGGCCCCGTTTATACGACAACGTGTCCAACTGAAAACAGTAAACTTTAGTTGCGTTTTGGCTGATCATTTACATGACAGCGGTGTTTTGGGTGCCTGAAAACACAACAATTCGAAAACAGGTTCCAGAGTGCAACCTTTTGGAAACGGCAGCGTCTCCGTTGTCATGTAAACTTGCAATATGCAGTTCCTCTGAAAACGGAGACTTTTCGCACATGCGCATTACGGTTCCAGTCACTAGGCATGCCGACCGTCACAACAACAATGCCGAGCTCTGTTTGTGCTGCTCACCCTGTTGATTTGAAGTGAAGTGTAGATCTGTTACTGTAGCAACTCCATCTCGTCATCCATCCAGACAAAGTTATCTGCGCATGCTTTCGCCATTGTGTCATCTTTGTTTTGGTTTGTAATCACCGCGTTGTAGAGGAAGGCCCTTCAGCACAGGCGCATGGTGTCATGCTGTGGTGTTGCTTTGCAAATTTACACTGCCACCCATTGCCCTGGCGTGCATACTACAGCGTTTCCAGTAGATTTGGCGGCTCCGTGTGAACGGGGATTGTTTCAATAACGTTGTCATATAAACGCAGAAGTTTTTTAAAACGCAAAGGACAGACTTCCGTTTTTAGAGAAACTGCTGTCATCTAAACAGGGCCTAAGTATGGTACCTTTGGAACCAAAAGTACCCTTCAGACATGATACCTAGACCCTAACGTTAAATGTGGGCGGGGTTGTTTTCACTCACTGCTCCAACCAGCACTCACTGTATTTCCTCATTACCGGTGACACAGAGGGAAGTCTGCACCTCATTTGTCATCTACAGAACGAGGCTGCACGCCGACATTTTCTGAACAAAATAAAACAGGCTGCAGTGAGAGTCTCTCTCTCCATTGGATATTTAAAAATAGTGGGTTTGTGCATTTAGTCCTAAGGCAAGCTCAGGGGTTTAGTGTTGCCTAGCCCAATGCTACACGACCCTTTTCTTTTCTTAGAGTGAAGATTAGAATATATGCAGTTCACATAACCAAAATTAATATATATAAATGCTTGAAGATCCACTCATTACTAAAACTAAAGTAATGGTCAAAGTTATGGAATATTTAAGGTGTGCTGATTGATTCACGTCTAGATCTCATGCATTAGTAGTATTACATTTGGCAGAATGGCTCTGTTTTGGGGCCTTTCTGCCTTTCCTTAGGCCTATGCAGAGAGCCTAAGTGCAGAGGCAGCTCATCTCTCTGCCCTTCCACGCGCCTGTGGGAAAGCCGAAGCTGGAGAGACCACACCTCTCCGCCCACGTGGAAAGCTCTAAGTCAGAGAGAGCACATCTCTGTGCCCTTCCATGTGCATACGAGGAAACCCTGAGGCAGAAAAAGAAAACCTTCCGTCACTTACATGGAAAACCTACGGCAGGGAGAGCAGAAAAGACCCACTGGGGGACAGAACAGAGCAAGCATCAATGACAAACAGAAATGACACTTATAAGTCAGACTGTGGGAAGCCTGGCCAGAATGGTCACAAGACACAATAGACACAACAAAGCGGTTGCAAAGCGGCTTGCAGGGGAAGCACAAACAGTAAGCAGGCCAAAGCAGTTTAAATAGGGCGCCCTGAAAGGGATGTAAGCTGAGCTTGATATCCTGTCCTGCCTGAACTGACACTATGCTCAGTTTTGTCATTTAGTCTCTCACTTCCTTAGCTGATTGACAAACTTAGCACCCTGGGCCTGACTACCACAGTCTGCAGCTGGTTATTGGACACAACAGACCCTGGTAAGTTTGGATTGGTGGTAAGGCCTTCTCCATTCCAATGCAGAACATCAGAGCCCCACACGGCTGTGTGCTCAACCCCCTCTTGTTTACAATGTTCACTCAAGACTGTTGTGGATTTTGCGGATGACACCACCATCCAGTCCCTTTTGGATTTCAGGATGTTGGCATCACAACAAAGCAAAATCAGACAATTCTTGTGAATTCTAATCACCACAAGTTTGACTATTTTAAACAGGTAACATATGCTTTTATCGGTTGCTCTTTTAACCTTCCTTTTTTTGTTCTTATGTGTTTTAATTTGAATCATGTGTATTGTTGTATTGTGTCTTGTCAATCAGAATTTATGTCACTGTTGGGACAAACAATAAAGTTTATTTACCTCTCTTTAACCCCTTTTCCACCGCAGGAACTTTTATCATTAATCCAGGATTTTGAGAAACTAGTGTAATGTACTCATTTTTTGATCTTATGCTTTGTCCTCAAGTTGACCTTTCAAGATACTTGTTAAGGCAATGTACTCTGTTCACTTACAGTCATACAATGGTTTACTATTTCATGTATTCCCATGATACACACACTCATCCATCTATGTATAGCATGTGAGCACTTAAGAACTGTAATGGAAAATACCTAGGATTCAATGTGCAGTATTTTTAAAAAATAGCGTGAGGCTGAGCTCAAACATATTGGTGGGAAAGGTTGGGGAAATTCCAGCCCGGCCTAATATGGCCTGGAAATATGAATCGCTCCCAGACTGCTCGGAAAAAGCATTACACAGTTAAAATTGGCTTCAGTGAAAAAGGGAAAAACCGTGACACCATTATGTTCGGGCTCAGGTGGGTAGGATTAAAGAAAGGAAGGTGCACAGAAAGCGAAACTTCAGTCCTGCTCCGGAGCTTGACTCATTGAGTTGTATGCTTCTGCTTCATTAAGTGATGAGTCAGCGTCGGAGTGTGAGGAGGTCGGATCCTGAGACCAGGAGCACCAGACTGCGCACCAGACGTACAGGTGGCCACCAAATAAGGTAAGCAGAGCCTTTTTTCTGCCTAAACTGGGTGCGTCTGAGGTGCAGTGCCGGGGGGCCACCCAGGTCAAAGGTATTTGACAATTTCCTCGCCTGAAGAACCTAAATTGTAATGTGATAATTGATAACTGATAAGATAAACATTGTGACATAGTTGATGATTGCTGGGGACAACTGAATCTGGTGCAATGAGCATGACCATGGTGCGGAAAGAGTGAATGAGAGTGTGTGTGGTAAAGGCATAACAAATAACTGTAAGAGGCACAGAGTACAATAGAAAATAAACGTAGTGAGTTAAAAAAGAAGAATACATAAAAGCTTCTGCGGATACCGCTGTTAATCTCGTAGCATCTCAGCCCGAAGCAGGGGTGCTACGTTAGAGAACAGGTCTGCACGGGCAGAAAGCTGACAGGCAAAGAGATCACTAGGAGCCTTAGAGGACTGCGATAATAAGAAAAATAGGAGTCGCTAGGGGCCGATAGGACTGCGACAATGATCGATCCAAGTGTAAAAATTGTAAATACTATAAAGTGAGACAGAAATTGTTGTAAATACAATAAAAGTAAACAGACGTACACAGAGATAAGAACTGACAACATAACAGATGACTGACATTTAGATCTAGAGGAGGAGAGGAGGAAGTAGATAAAAGGTGTTCAGAAACAGCAAAAGTAGGTATATGAGAACAAAGTAATAAATAGTGAAGTAAAAGTAAAATAAAAAGAGAAAATTAAGAGGGCTGCTAAAATTAGATGGAAGAAGGTGACAGTAGTGGAGACGAAATTTGGGCTGAGGAACACTGCATGACAGATGGTTCAGTAGAAACCAGAGGTATAAGAACACATTTTTGGTTAGAGAGAACTACATAGACAATGAGGGCGAGGAAGACAAGCAAGAGATTGGACTAAAACTTTGGGTAATTACTAAATTCACAAATCTAAAACAAGTGAAGGAGGAATTTCCAGGTGTACAGTGGGAGATGATTTTGAATGATTTGTGGACTCCCCTCTCATTAGATCCACTGCTGCAATATTTGTGTGACAATTATAAGAGCAGACCAGTAGCTTCACTTCCTCTGAACCAGGTAGTATTTCAAGACCTAGAGAACAGAGTGGAATTTAATCCGCGATTGCAGATTGTTGGCGTGCCTGGAAAATTTGACTGGGAGACAGGAAAATTTGGCTACTTAACCAAAGTCTCCCAAGGAGACGGGTCACATAAATTAGAATATAACCCCTGGAGAGAGAAGAAATACAAAACTGCCATCACAGTAGGAAAAATACTAGTGTTAATACGCACAAAAGAAACAGACGAGCAACCACAAATTACAAGAGCCAGTGAAGTTAAACAGGGCTTCATGGGAGCCAACCAAGGAAAGATGGAAAAAGGGGTTTTGACACCCATGGAGATAGTGATGCAGCAACACCCAAGTCGGAGGAACCGAATCCAACGCTGTGTGATCAAGTGGCACAAAAGAGCATCAGGGAAAAATCGTTGGCCTAAAGATGGTACCTTCAACCTGGCATGCTGCGACGAGGTGGAGACAGAACTAAGACACATTGAGGCAAAAGACACTAAGGGCAGTTATAAGCAAAAGAACAAAAGGGCTATAGAAAGGGAGGTATTAGGATGGTTTAGGCAAGTAGGGGGTAGAGAGGAAATGATGCATGTAGAGCATAGCAAGCCGTCCAGAAGACCCCCAGGCACCGGTGGATGTGGTACCCACAGCAAAACCCCTACCAGTACCACCACCACCATACCCACAAGACACACCCCCGTCACAAATTGATGGAACAGACCGGCGCCAGGGAACCGCAACCCAGGTCGTCAGAGACAAGGGCTCAGGAGCAGGAGCTGTTGCAAGAATGGGGTGAGGCCTTGGGCAGACATGAGCAGAAAATACAGCAGATAAGTCAAGACATAGACCTATTGGAGATGTACCTGCAAAACAGAGCCAGCGACCAAGAAGCCCAACAAGAAGGCACATGACGATAAAAAGAAGAGGGGTTACCAGAGCGACGGGGCCCGCGGGATGTTGTTGAGAGGAGGAAAAACAGTCAGACGGCCCACCCTTTCTGAAGATGAGAGCGACTCTTCAGATGTCGTAACCCCCTTCGCAGACCTCATGTGCCCCCTGGTGACGAGAGCCTCAGGACGAACCCAATATGAGCCATGGCCTTTCATGGACATGATAGATCTGGCGGAGCACCTGCCCGTCCTCACCGACGGAGCTGATAAGTGGATAATGGTGTTGGAAGAGACCACAGCTGGCATACGCTTGGCACTGGGGCTCTACTCAAATATGTGGCAGGCAAACAAACCACCCATGAGATGTTCAACGAAGCCCATCTGGGCAACACGACCACCGACAACACCTTTGATGATGTTGACTTCGGACAGCACTGCAACAGGCTGTGGCAGCAGCTGAGAAAGCAGTACCCCGAAAAAAGAGACCCAACCAAGCTAGAGGGAGAGACCCTGTCCGAGGACGAGTGTCCCTCGAAGTTACTGCATAGCTTCCAGCAAAGATGGAAGGAGGAGACCGGAGAAGCATGGAACGCCAACCAAACCACTCAAAGTCTGTTCAAGATGATAGTCAAAAAGGCAATGCCAGAAGAAGTGCAACGGCGTTTGGATGGTGTGGTGGGACTAGGGTTGGGTACCGAAACTCGGTACTTTTTGTACTTGGTACCGATTCATGTCGGTACTACTGAGTACCAATTCACTTAAAATGAAACGGTGCCAAATTTCGGTACCTGAGGTGGAGGCAGAGCAAGAGTGCATGATTGGCACCTCAGACTCAGCAACAATGGTGACAAAAACAATGTGCAGACAAAAGTTAACATGCAGCACTGTTCCTAAATGTTCTCAATAAAATGTTGAAACTGAGAAGTTTAGATTATGGGCCCGAACAACGCATAGTGCGTCCAAATTTCTTGCTTTCTGACAAGGCCAAGCACTTGTCGGTAATCCAATGTTTTCACAGCGAAAAAAATTGATAAAATTACAATAAAATGATGTATAACAGAGCTTTCGTACAGCTCTGCACACACATTATTCTTGGATGGATTACTCGCGAATGCAGGGTTGCACAGAAATGCCACGCATATCACATGAAAGCGCAGGACCACACACATCATTGTGCTGTCATCCCATCACGCTATAAATACAGATCAATTGTCTACAAAGTAAAAACCTGACGAATTTCTTTACAATCCATTATACAGATCTTGTTATTAGTCACTTCATATAGTGAGGAATATCGTATCTTACCACGTCTTGGGCTTCCGTGTGTTTCTCCCTGTCTATCCACATTTGTAGTCCGGCTTTCAAGATGCAAATATCTCCATATTGTCCAGTTGACACTCCTGAAACTTTGTATGACAAGACCAGCCACTTCACCTTTGCGCACCCAGACAAGTGCAGCGTAATGCATGCTGACAGGGCCGTAGTCACCCCCACCAATGCCCAAAATGCCCCCCCCCAATATATAACTGAAACTGACAAACAAATATTATCTTGGAGGACATCATTGCACTTGGCTAACTATATTTCTATGATCTTAGATGTAAATACTGCATGATTCTTTCAGTTAAAACACATTTTTGACTTGTGAATGAGTCAATGGAATTTCTTGCAATAATGAAAAAATACTGGCAATCATGTCCTGGCACAAACCGCATGTTTTGGACAACTGTGAAGTGACAGAGAGTCTCCCCTCTTCATATATGGCAGAATATGTCAACTTCCAACTTGCTATGGTGAGATGCATGTGAAAATGTAAGAATTTAGTTACACGGATTTGTTTTTTTCATTGATATAAAAATTAATATAAAATACAGGCACACAGAAGGACATGGAATGATGGCAAATCTGGTTAGCCCAGATTGTCCTGAAAAAAAAAAACAAGATATAGCATGTGTATGTAGCCTTTATAATGACTGTGATATGAGCTTAAAAGTAAAGGCAGTAAAAATACCCCAAAAACGAGGGCCCATAGGGTTAAAAATACCAAAATAAGGTACCGTTTGGTACCGGTACCAAATTCCAGATACTGGTACCGGTACCGTATCGGTTCAATTATGAACGGTACCCAACCCTAGGTGGGACTGATGAAGATGGATTGGCCTACGTTCTCAGAGCATATCGCACATCATGTGGAGCACTCCAGGAAAGAAAAGAAAAAACAGGAAGAGGACAACAAACAGCTAGCCACCAGGCTGACGCAACTGCAGTTGGGGGAACTGAGTAAACTAGCCAAAAAGGAAAAAGAGAAAACAAAGATCCAAGGTAAGGTCTAAGGTAAGGTCCAGCAGAGAACTGGCCTAACACGGAAACAGGGCGTCCATGGTAGGGCTGCCCAGAGGAGCCTGAGGGGGAGCTAATGTCACCAGTCATTTCGCTGCAGCCACACGACAAACCATCCATACCCGTTGTCATCCATGAACAGGTGTATCCTTTCATGGTGGACACAGGGGCTACATATTCATGCATTGGAAAAGAAGGCTCCAAACTCCCCCTCTCTAAGTCATCCATAAAGACCATAGGCTTCTCTGGGAAATCACAAGTCATACCACTGATGGAGCCCGTTCCAATGCTCATTGCAGGAAAGGTTATATTTGCACCTCTACTCTACTCAGCTCATACGCCAGTGAACCTTTTAGGCAGAGACATATTGTGTCCTCTCAAAGCTAAGATCATGTGTACTCAAGATGGACTATATCTAGACTTCCCTGAGGACCCCCCACAACGCATGATGCCACAGCTGCCCGTGAACGCCACAGAGACACCACAGGCATTGGTCTACTAGCTCCAGCTGACCCCAAAAGAGTCTCATCTCAAACAAGCATGGACTGAATAGGAACCATGGGTCAGGTTACATTTTGACACAGCACACACTCCCACTCTGCCACTGCACTGCACACTCATGTACGACGCAGATCAGACTCATGTAGATTATCACGCAATGCTCAATAAAAAACCATGTCTGATCACAAGTGAGGACATGTATTTGGGACCTCAAGGCATAGCAGTGGCCGTCCGCCTCCCAGAAGAATTAGCTGGGTGGTTTCAGGTGCCAAATTCTACACCACATGTTACACTGTTGATAGCAGAAGGCTATGAGTCTCATCATCTGGGTCTTATGGTCAGGCATGCACTGCAGGTGCGGGAGTGGTTACCCACCAAGAACAAATACATCCACATTTCTATCCACTTTTGTCTCCAAAAGTAGATCAGGAGCCAGAGGCTTTAGCTATCAGGCTCCTCTCCTGTGGAATCATCTTCCTGTTACGGTCCGGGAGGCAGACACCGTCTTCACATTTAAGACTAGACTTAAGACTTTCCTCTTTGATAAAGCTTATAGTTAGGGCTGGCTCAGGCTTGCCCTGTACCAGCCCCTAGTTAGGCTGATTTAGGCCTAGTCTGCCAGAGGACCCCCCTATAATACACCGGGCACCTTCTCTTCTTCTTCTTCTTCTCTCTCTTTCTCTTTCTCTCTCTCTCTCTCTCTCTCTCTCTCTCTCTCTCTCTCTCGTATTCTATTACTGCATCTTGCTAACTCGGCCATTCTGGATGTCACTAACTCGGCTTCTTCTCCGGAGCCTTTGTGCTCCACTGTCTCTCAGATTAAATCATATCGCAGCGGTGCCTGGACAGCGTGACGTGTGTGGTTGTGCTGCTGCCGTGGTCCTGCCAGATGCCTCCTGCTGCTGCTGCTGCTGCCATCATTAGTCATTAGTCATACTTCTAAAGGGTTTTTCCTTATCCGCTGCGAGGGTCATAAGGACAGAGGGATGTCGTATGCTGTAAAGCCCTGTGAGGCAAATTGTGATTTGTGATATTGGGCTGTATAAATAAAATTGATTGATTGATTGATTGATTGATTTCAGACGATAAACAATACATCAGAATCTCAACTAAGTGATGAGGCAATCGCAGACAAGGTGCTGGTAGATAGTATTACTCCCACACAGATGGCAGTCACAGAGGAACATGCACAGTTGCTGAGTAAAGTTCCACCACAGCTATGGACAGCACATAAAACAGATGTAGCATTGGTAAAATCGGCACAACCTGTCCGCATCACATTGAAACCACATGTCAACCTACCATACCAGAGACAGTATCCTCTCCAGTAACATGCCATTGACGTATCCAACCCACAGTTGAGGGCCTGGTGAAAGCGGGGGTGCTGGTTAAAACCAGAAGCCCCTGCAACACGCCCATTTTTCCTATCAGGAAACCAAATTCCTCAGACTATCGCTTAGTGCATGACTTAAGAGCAGTTAATGCAGTGGTGGAAACAGAGACACCACATGTGCCAGATCCACACACGTTGCTTTCGAACATACTAACCGACACACAGTGGTACACAGTCATTGATAAGATAAGATAAGATAAGATAAGATAAGATAAGATAGACTTTATTGTCCCGAAGGAAATTTGTCTTGGATACATGCAGTATCTGCTGTTAAAAGACACAAAAAGTTGACACATACAGTTTCTACATATATACAATCCACAAACAGAGCTGTCACTGTTCACACTCTCACACACTCAGTATCTACAGTACATGTACAGACTACCATCAGCCAACAAATTGCACACTGCCCATTGCACACACACGTTAATTTGTGTTGCGCCTTTTTTAGTGTGCCACTACACCCAGACTCTCAATATTTGTTTGTGTTCACCTACGAAGGTCAGCAATATGTATATTCATGTCCCCCTCAAGGATTTTTAACCGTGTGCTAACGCAAGACCTTGCTAATCTGGCCATACCAAGCACTGTACTACAATATGCAAATGATTTGTTCGTCTGTAGCTCCTCAAAAGAGCAATGTCAAAAAGACTCCATTGCAGTACTCACAGCATTAACAAAGGGAGGACACAAGGTCAGCAAGGACAAATTGCAGTTCTGCCAGCAGTCTGTAGAGTACTTGGGCAGACAGTTGAGTGGGGATAAAAAGTGTATTGCCCCATCTCAAATAGAGGCAGTAAATAAGGCTCCTCAACCACAAGTCAAATGCTGTCTTTTCTCGGCATGGCAGGATACAGTCGGCCATGGATTTGTGACTATGCTATAAAAACTGCTCCACTCAGAGCTCTAGTAATAGCGGCAGAACAGACAAACAATACAACACAGCTAGCCTGGACGGAGGGAGCAGAAGGTGCGTTCCAAGCTTTAAAAGTAGACATGCAGTCCGCCCCAGCGTTAGGCACCCCCAACTACTCCAAGCCTTTTCACCTCTATGTAGCAGAGAAATCTGGGTTTGCCTGTGCTGTCCTGATGCAAGACACACCCACAGGTAAACAGCCGGTAGCATATTATGGCACCAAGCTCGATAACATTGAGGCTGGTTTGCCTCCCTGTTATCAAGGGCTGGCCGCAGCTGTCTTTGCATTTCAAAAAGCATCCTCATTAACAATGGGACATCCTGTAACTCTGTATACCTCTCACCAGCTTCATGCCCTTATGACAAGTCCCAGATTCGTTTTGACACAGGCCAGACGCACTGGTTACGAGGTCATCTTGTCCGCACCCGAGCTCAACATCCAACGCTGCACCATCATTAACCCGGCTACCAAAAATGGTCCTAGCCACAGAAGGTACACCATATGATTGCCTTCATGACACAAACAAATTTATGCGCGCCCAAGAAGACTTGCACAATCAGCCCATTCCGGCCAACCTCACATTGTTTGTCGATGGCTCCTGTTTTCGGGATGCCACAGGAAGTCACGCGGGCTATGGAGTTGTGCAACTCAACAACGATCAAGATTTTGTGACTATACAATCATGCAAACTTACTCAGCCCTGCTCAGCCCAACTTGCTGAAATAAAAGCTCTAACAACAGCATGTAAATTAGCATAGGGAAGGTTGCTAAATGTATACGCAGACTGAGCATATGCATATGGAGTATATATACATATATATATATATATATATATATATATATATATAAATATATATATATATATATATATATATATATATAAACCAGTCAGTATCATTTGCACCATTTGCCTCACGCAGTGCAACACATCTCCTTCGCATAGAGTTGATCAGGATGTTGATTGTACGCTGTCATATACGCCGAACCAGAGCATTCCAAACATGCTCAATGGGTGACATGTCTGGTGAGTATGCTGGCCATGCAAGAACTGGGATGTTTTCAGCTTCCAGGAATTGTGTACAGATCCTTGCAACATGGGGTTGTGCATTATCATGCTGCAACATGAGGTGATTGTCGTGGATGAATGGCACAACAATGGACCTCAGGATCTCATCACGGTATCTCTGTGCATTCAAAATGCCATCAATAAAATGCACCTGTGTTCGTTGTCCATAACATATGCCTGCCCATACCATAACCCCACCGCCACCATGGGCCACTCGATCCACAACGTTGACATCAGCAAACCGCTTACCCACACACGCTGTCTGCCATCTGCCCTGAACAGTGAAAACCGGGATTCATCTGTGAAGAGAACACCTCTCCAACGTGCCAGACACCATCGAATATGAGCATTTGCCCACTCAAGTCGGTTACGACGATGAACTGCAGTCAGGTCGAGACCCCGATGAGGATGACGAGCATGCAGATGAGCTTCCCTGAGACGGTTTCTCACAGTTTGTGCAGAAATTCTCTGGTTATGCAAACCGATTGTTGCAGCAGCTGTCCGGGTGGCTGGTCTCAGACGATCTTGGAGGTGAACATGCTGGATGTGGAGGTCCTGGGCTGGTGTGGTTACACGTGGTCTGCGGTTGTGAGGCCGGTTGGATGTACTGCCAAATTGTCTGAAATGCCTTTGGAGACGGCTTATGGTAGAAATATAAACATTCAATTCACGGGCAACAGCTCTGGTGGACATTCCTGCAGTCAGCATGCCAATTGCACGCTCCCTCAAAACTTGCGACATCTGTGGCATTGTGCTGTGTGATAAAACTGAACATTTTAGAATGGCCTTTTATTGTGGCCAGCCTAAGGCACACCTGTGCAATAATCATGCTGTCTAATCAGCATCTTGATATGCCACACCTGTGAGGTGGGATGGATTATCTCAGCAAAGGAGAAGTGCTCACTAACACAGATTTAGACAGAATTTTGAACAATATTTGAGGGAAATGGTCTTTTGTGTGTATAGAAAATATTTTAGATCTTATATATATATATATATATATATATATATATATATATATATATATATATATATATATATGTACATATACACACACACACACACACACACACACACACACATATGTATATATATATATATATGCAGTATCTCACATAAGTGAGTACACCCCTCCCATTTTTGCAAATATTTCATTGTATCTTGTCATGGGACAACACTATAGACAGTGTTGGGAAAGTTCACTTTCTACAAGAACTAGTTCAAAGTTCAGTTCACAAACTTTAAAATGAACTAGTTCAGTTCATAGTTCATAATTCAAAGTTTTTGAACTAAGTTCAGGTTCCAAAAATGAACTAGTTCATAGTTCTTTTATAATTTTTTTCAATATGTTGTTGCGGGCTATTATTTTTCAAAATTATTGCCACAGACTAACTTAACTTAAACACTTAAACTATGCATCATACTTCATCTTTGTTAGATTAACACTTTGTTGCAGCCATTCAATCCACTACTTGCCAGCTGCAGCTTTTACCCCTGCAGTTTATTCTCAAAAACATAAGGACAATCTTACTGCTTGAATGGTCTTTTTTTAATTAAGAATTATTCAAACAAACAAAAACAGGAGAGTAGTTCTTAAAGTGCTTAAATTTTCCAAAGCTGGAACAAAACTCCTCAAGGAGATCATTCTAAACTGTAGTAACAAGTCAAAAAGATATCAACATACCAACAGAAACACAATCTGAGGTAGAACTGATGCTGAGGTAGGAAGCAACATTGGCATATTAAAAGGCTCAGTAAGAAAAAAAAATGAAGCACTTGGTTTGATACAGAGATGCCCTGCTGCTAGATATATTTTAAATTGAGAAGAATGGAGCTGCAGCCTCAGTCAGGATCCCAAAGACTTCTGAACTTAAATATTTGTTTTGAAAATCCAAATAAAAATATAGCTCCATTTCTCTTATGTGTAGGAAACTAAGATTGTACTTCAAAGTGCAATATTCAAAGTGCAAACATGACATGCAATGAATATCTGTTTTTCTTCAATGTTTCATTAAGTCTCTTTTCAGTTTTTGCTGAATGTATTTTTTGTGACTTTGTCTTCAAAATCTTGTCTTGTTTGCATTCAAGATGAGCTGCTTTTACATTTTCATTGAGTCCCTTTTCAGTTTTGGGTGAATGTATTTTTTGTGACTTGTCTTCAAAATCCTTTCTTGTTTGCATTCAAGATGAGCTGCTTTTCAAAATTGGCATCTCCCAGTCTGTTTCTCCTGGGCCTGAAAGAGAAGAGAGAAGAAAGAAAGAAAGAGAAATATTAAAGGCATGATTATTGTGGCCATAATGATAACAATAATCTGGGTATTACTGTATTTATTAGCAAAGCATAGTAAGTGTGGATTATAATCACAGTTCATCCCTACCTGAATATTAGTCCACCAATGCTGAAGAGCCTCTCTACTGGAGCGCTTGAGGGCAGGGCAGTGTTGTGCTTTATGAACAGCTTTTTAAGCTTTGGAAGCTGCATGTATTCTTCAAATCCATTCGTGGTTGGGGCATCCAAATACACGTCAACTTCTGCTTTTGTAACCTGAGTGTTCCTCGAAAATCTGAAGAATGATGCTGCAGGGTCTTTGTCACTTTCACCACTGGACTGAGCTTGACCTGGGTCTCTTGCAGCTGAGTCATCAGAGGTGAGGGCTTGAAATTCTCTTTTTAGCATCAGTCTGTACTGAACCCGTTTCTCTTCACCTTGAACCCAGTCAAGCTTGAACCTTGGAATCAGCATTGCAGAGAGTATATGCTCCTCTTCTCCAGAAGACCGTCCAGCCTTGTGCTTAGTGAGTGCAAAATACTCTCTATGAGAGGGCGGCATGTGACCAGAGCCTCTGGAGCAGTGGGCTGTATGCTCTCATCCAAGAGGTCTGTCATGTGGCATTGCAGCTGTACAACTGTTGGAGCCAGGTACCCGAGAAAAATGTTTTTCTCTGCTTGTAAGATGTTAAGTGCAAGGGCCAAAGGCCTCATCACTTCCACAAATGTGTGTATGAAGTTGATTTCAGGTGGAGAGAATCTACGGAACCCTAACTCATCACTCACAGTGTGCAGAATCAGATCGTCATAAATGGAGGCAGCATCATTTGCAGGGGTGACATCAGCCACATTCATCTCTGCCTTGGTAGTTAGCCTTGCTATCCGAGAAAGTCGTTCCATGGCAAGAAATACTGAATTCCATCTGGTGTCGTTTGGCACGACAAAGCCAAGCCCAAGTCTTTCTTCCACGACATCAGATGCTTTTGGACTTCGTTTCACCCGGTTCCAGAGAGCGGATGCTTTTGTAAAAAACAGCCCTCAGTGTTGTTTTGTAGCGTCGTTCAGTTACCTTTTCTGTGTCTTTGGCAACTAGATTCAGGGTGTGAGCCATGCACCTTCTGTGAGGGGGGAGGGAGGGATGGTCCAGACCTGAGAGAGGCGCAGGCTCCATCTGATCTTCATCTGAGGTGTCACTGGCAGCATGGGCTGATTCTGGTTCATTATCTTCTTCATTTTCAGTTTCATCGAAGTTGACCACTGTCTCTGACTCTTCACTGTCAATAGCAACATCTGCCCCAAAACAGTTGAATGCCTTGACAAAATTTGCAGCGTTGTCTGTTACTGTACATACAACCTTGTTGTGGACTTTGAATTCTTTATTAACATCTGACAATAATTTTGCCAACACATCATGTGTATGTGCTCCTTTAATCCGCCTACATGCCAGCACAGCAGAGTGTCTCTTTGAAACATCATTTTTGTTTAGCCAGTGGATAGTGATGCCCATAAATGCCTTGTTCACAGCTGACCAGCAATCTGCTGTTGTGCACACCACATCAACGTCAGAGAGTTCAGTCTTCAGGTCACATATGTTCTCTTCAAATTTCTTGTTTAGCATTGTCTGTATTTTTTTTCTTGATGGCACATTTCTGGATGGCTGCAGCCCCTTAATTAGGTTTGTGAAAGCTGGGCTTTCTACTTTACTCAAAGGCTGCAGGTCTCCGACAATATACTGCAAAACAAGGTTGTCCAGCTGCGGCTGAGAGATGCAGACAACAGAGCCGCTAGACCTACTGTATGACGTAAGTGGGATTTGCGTAGAGGATGTGGTTTGGCTTGATGTTGATGTTGCCGTATCTTTTGATCTTTTATGCACTTGCACATACCTTGGCAGGCTACCCGGGTGCTTTAGCTCGATGTGCCGTTTCAGATTCGCTGTTGAGGTTGCAGATGTACGGATTTGCTTCTTTAAACCCGGCGGGCAAAGTTTACACAAAAAGGTAAGATTTTTCCCACCCGGATCATCACTCGTCTTTTCATAAAATTCCCTCAGGTAATCGTACGAAGTTGACTGAATGGTGGGTGTTGTTTTAGCGTCTGACTCCCCATGCTCTGTGGTAGTGCTGCCATCATTTGTTTTTGCCTCCATGCTTTGCGCATTATGATGACGCACGCGGCGATGTGACTCTGGTGGCGCGGGTTGCCAGATGAGTGTTTTTTCCGCTGCATATGAACCCGTGTTTGCGGTGAGTTTTAGCGGGTTTTCTACAGAAAATCTGGCACACTCTTGAACGAAATTGAACTGCGAAAGAACGCCGCTCACAATCATCAGAATGAACGTGTTCACAACAAAGTTCATCAAGCAGAAATTCAGTGCGTTCAGTTCACGTTCGCCAGAAATATGAACGAATTCATGAACGATCGTTCATTGAACGCGTTCACGCACAACACTGACTATAGGAGTGACACTTTGATATAACTTAAAGTAGTCAGTGTACAGCTTGTATAGTAGTGTAGATTTACCTTCCTCTGAAAATTACTCAAAACACAGCCATCACCATTTAAACAGCTGGCAACATAAGTGAGTACTTATCCACAGTGAACATGTCCAAATTGTGCCTAAAGTGTCAATATTTTATGTGCCAACCATTATTATCAATCAATCAATTTTATTTATAAAGCCCAATATCACAAATCACAATTTGCCTCACAGGGCTTTACAGCTTACAACATCCCTCTGTCCTTTGGACCCTCACAGCGGATAAGGAAAAACTCCCCCAAAAAAACCCTTTAATGGGGAAAAATGATCTAGCACTGCCTTAACCCTTTTGGGCATGGAATTCACCAGAGCTCACAGGTTGCTTCAGGGATCCTCTCCCACTCCTCCATGATGACATCATGGAGCAGATGGATGTGAAGACACCTTGCGGTCCTCCACCTTCAACTTGAGGACGCCCCACAGGTGCACAGGTGAGTTTAGGGCTGGATACATACTTGGCCAGTCCATCACCTTCACCTTCAGCTTCCTCAGCAAGCCAGTTGTCATCTTCTAGGTGTGTTTTGCATCATTATCATGCTGGAAAACTGCATTGTAGCTCAGTTTCTGAAGAGGGGCGATCATGCTCTGCTTGGAATTCATGTTTACCTAAATGAACCGAGCTCCTCAGAGTCAGCATCACTCATGCAGCCCCAAACCATGATACTGCCTCCACTATACTTGACTGTAAGCAAGGGACAGCTGGGTATTTGTTGGTGAAGGAATTAATAATGTCTTCTAGTTCCTCCAATAAGGAGCAGTTTAAAGAGTCTGAATCGTAACTGTAAATGTTCCCTAACAAAATAAGTGTGGATTTCTATCACCAAAAATATCCAGTGTCCTTTTCAATCCGATTTTATTTCCAGCACTTTACCTTTAAAGTTGTCCTTTAAAATAGCGACACCTGCTGATTTTTTGGATCCATCAGATAGCCTTAAGTCTTTACCCCATTGGTTCTTCCAAAATGATTCATCCTCTGAGCAGGAATGACTTTCTGGAAAAAAATAAAATCTGCCTTTACCTCCTTAGAAAATAGAAAAAAAGCTTTTCCCTTTTTAATATTTCGCAGACCCCTTGTGTTTACAGATAATAAAACTAAATCCAGAATAAACTTTGAATAGAAAACTTAAACAGAAAAATCCTTCGAAAAAGGTCAACCATTTATAAAGACTCCTGTGTTATTTTGAAACCTTACAGGCTATAACAGATAAACTTTATAGTCAACTTTATGAAGGTGCTTATCATATCTATCTATCTATCTATCTATCTATCTATCTATCTATCTATATATATATATATATATATATATATATAAATTATTTTTTTTAAAGATGTGTGGTAACAGTCTGAACTGGTAACGTAAATGTCTGCAAGCAGCTTTTCTTTGGACTGTTTAACTCTCAGCTGCAAGCCAGACTTTTTTTCCATCCACAAACGCAGTACTTCCAACAAAATAAGCTTTGATCCTGTGTTTGCGTGCTCTTTCAATGACTGGCCAAAGAGCAGCTCTTTTCTCTTTATCCTCTTTGGTCAAATCTTCTCCGAAGCTAAGCTTTTTCTCTCATAGATAGGTGTTGTTTATCGCCCTTCTCCAGATTTCATCTCTTACTGTGCGAAAAGCGAAAGAGAATGATGATCCCACTGGTCTTGTTGCTGTCACGTCTTCCCAGCCTATGAGCCACATCGATCCCATCTGTAGCTCTGGTTCCCAGGTCCGGTGCAATCGTCAGACAGATGTCCGAAAGTCTGTATTTCACATCCTCGTTGTCATGTTCAGGCACACCATAAAGCTGAAGACACCATCTTCTCTTATACCGTTGGGCCTCTGTGATTCGCTCCTGCAGTGACTCTATTTCCATCTGATGTTTCTCGCATTGTTTTTTCAGCGCAGCATTTTCTGTTTTGATGTCACTGATTTCTCCATGGGCAAACTCAAGAGAATCTTTCAGATCCCTGATATCTGAAGCATTGCTTTTGATCATTTGTGCCAGTTCATCTGCTCTGTTGTTTATTGTTTTCAGGATGGTCATTTGCAAGTCATACATGGAGGTCTCCAGTTTCCTGCTGAAAACTTTCTTGGCAGTTGGGCTGTTAACAGGGGTATTTGATAGAGGAATGACGTCTGCTTCTTTGTCAAGTGCACAATCTGTGGTCATCTCTGCTATCCTCTCTGCATAATTGTGTTCACTTGACTTACTGTTCGGTGTGCTCAAGGCCATGTCTTTTCTTTTATCTCCCTTATTCCTTTGGCCACTCATCTTTTCTTTGAAGATTTTTGTTGGAAGCATTTGCTAGCTTGAAAAACTCTGAAAAACTTTTTTTTTTTTCCTTTTTCCTGTGTGGCGTCTTAGACATGCAACTATAACTTCAAACTAGATCTTGCCTTTAGTTAATAACTTGATTAGCAGGTGTATTTTGATCGGCTTCTGTTGAGGCGTAAATTTGCAATTGGAGTCAAAATTATCAGGAGACGTTTCAAAGAGCTTGTGACACCGTCGCCATCTTGGCTCCGCTCCGCCTCTACTATATTGTTGTTTTGCGGCAGCCTCCAGAGGTGAAGTCAGATAAGGTAAGGGGAGTGACGTTTCCGATTCACGTTCTAAGTGCTGCACCAATCAGAGCAGACTGAGCAAGCTGACCAATCAGAGCAGACTGGGCTGCTGGGGAGGCAGGACATAAGCCCAAACAGTGTTTCAGACAGAGGTGCTGCAGAAGTGAGCAGTATAAGACAAAAAATGAGTGTTTTGAACAGTAAAGCACATAAATCTATGCTATTAGACCCCAATATTACATATTTATATGAAAATGACAATGAAAAAAGCATAATAGGTCCACTTTAAAAATTTTGTTGGTTAATAGTGAACTAGCAATGACAGTTACAGTGTGCTGTGCACCACTTTGTTCTGTGTGCAATATAGGGCCTACAATATTTATAGAGAGTATTATATAATGAGACGGGTAGAAAAGACAAAAAATTTACTAGAAATAATAAATGGCAAAAAAATGTTTTTGAGTCTTCAATTTCTAAAAATTATTGTCTCAAAAAAAACCTCCCTGTTAGCTTGGAGTGCAGAATTCGCTGTTAGCTCTAGCAATGTGGTCAAAGCCCTAGTACACATACTGGAAGGTGGCGGATAAATGTACACAGAACCTGGTGAAGAGCTGATTAAGCTCACATTTCATGAGTCTGTTTGACATAAGTTTTGTCTGTTTACGCTGCACACACACACACACACACACACACACACACACACACTTACAGGAAATGACAATTACAACATTTGACCACCATTTAATAGCAAACTGCAACTGGACACAGCAGTACCGCCAACATTTGACCACAATTGTTGCCTGCCAAAATATCTGCCAGCTTGCTTGTTCGCTGGAACACCTTCAACCGCTACATCTTCCTTGGCCAACATTTTCACAAATTTGACGGTTCCCTCCCTTCTGCTGGATACCCAAGATGGAGAACACTGAGGATTAAAATGGTCCAGTATTCCACACTCAACTTTTTAACCATCCATCTGGATACTCAAGCACTGCATTCCGTCATACTTGTCGGCGTGAACACACTTATGCACCCAAAAACCAAGTATTTAAAAATGCAAACTGAGACTCAAATCATGTTAGCTGATGGGCTAAGACGGCATGCAGTAAAATGTTTTGAAAATGCAAGGACAGGTGCTGCATACAACTATATCTTTTACACAGCATTGTGATTATTTTCCAGCAAGTTGCTTCATTTCTGAAGACTGAAAATGTCCATAATTAAGTTATGACAGGTTTCCTGTCCCCTGCTGATCACACTTCCTGGAGTTTTATACCTCCAAACGGGCAATAGCTGTAACCAGAGGCATTATGTTTTCAGGTTGTTTGTCCGTCTGTCCATCCTTACGTATGTCTTATTCTCTAGAACATCTTGAAGCAATCTCTTCAAATGTGGCACAAACATCCACTTGGACTTAAAGATGAACTGATTAAATTTTGGTGGTCAAAGGTCGAGGTCACTATGACCTCATCCGTTGCATTATTGTGAGTGTTGTATCTCAATAATACCTTGAGGGAATATTTTTAAATTTGGCAATAACATCTACTTGGACTCAAGGATGTACTGATTAGAATTTTGTGGCTGAAGGTCAAATGTCAAGGTTAACCTTACAAAATGTATTTTTGGTCATAACTCAAGAATTCATATGTTAATTATGACAAGATTTCACACAAATGTCCAATTGGACAAAATTATAAAGTGATGACATTTTCTATCCAAAAAGTAAAAGGTCAACTTCGCTGTGACATCATAACATTCTGTTTTCTGGACATTAGTCAATGTAATATCTCAGTAACAGAAGGGGAGACATTTGGTCAGATACTGAATTGGTAACACTAATATTGGGTGCCCATCTTGAAACTGTGCTGATTGTGTAGATCTTCTATGCTGCCTCGGGGAGATGTGTGTGACACGGATGTAAATTGTAACTGCAAAATGACAAGTTCGTGCTGCAGTATTTCTAGTTTGTAAATGGAAAACCCCTATACTACTGATAAAACAGCTGTAATGATACAAGTAACTGGCATTATGTTTGCTATAGCACCTCTGAAGTGTTATACTTATTAATTCAAACTTGTAGCTTTGTGGCCCACTTTTATGGCACTTTACATACCATAATTGCACCCTAAACTCAAAAAGTCCAACTTCATTCATATTGTATTTTACATCTTAATTCAAAGCAGAAAATCGCATTGTAAGCTTTCTTACTTTTTTAATTTAAAACCAAAGCCCCCATCGCCTCCCTGCAGTGGTTCTTTTTGTGTGTGCACTGCAACAGAATACATAAGCAGTAGAATTTTATTCCACTCTGTGCCACTGTGTCCATTTCTTGTACCTATCCAAGCCAAATGCAAGACCTTTAATTTCTCTGTTCAATTCTTACAACTCCAAGTACAAACTTTGGTCATCTTAGTAAGAGGGAAAAATAACTTTATTTCACATCATCATTTAGAGCTGAGTCCCAGGTTGCTGACCCACAGCAGTTCAGCCTGCATGCGTAAACAACACAAAGCTTCCAACTGTTTAATTCACTACCAGGGTCTATTAAAGCAATGAACCCTGCTGTACAACACACACACACACACACACACACACACACACACACACATACACACACACTCACACTACTTAATGTCTGTCTTTCATGGCATCTCTCTCTCACACACAAACACTCACAAATGCTTTTTGCACTCATATTACACTGTCACACGCGCACAATCCCTTTCATTCAAGCACACCTCTTTCCTGCTATAACTTTTTCTTCCTCGCGCACACACATGCGCACACATGCACGCGCACACACACACGCACACACACACACACACACACACACTCTCCCCTTTCTGCTCAGTTCCCTGCAAGTGTGGCTGGGCCAGATAGGACTTAATTTGTCCTGCCTCTAGATGAAAACATATGCTATGCCTCCCCTTTGTAAACAGACTGGGCAATAGAGTAGAAAGAGGAACTTAAGCTTCAGAGAGACAGACTACTGAGGCGAGCATTGAATACCAACAAAGATTACAAAGCCACAATACAAGAGCTGAATGTAAATGGTTACTGTATACAGCAGCTGAATATAGGAGTGGGTATTTAGAGAGGGAGGACGGGGCATACATCACAGAGACAGAGTGAATCAAGTTTCAGCAGGAGGGGAAAAGAATGAGGCAGGAGGAGATAGTGAGGATTTAGAGCATTAGTTTTGAATTATGCATTTATTATTCTAGACTCAGAGAGGGGAGAGATCATGTGGGTTAAGTTATGCATTGTTTATCGCAAAGTTTTGTCAAAATATAGAGAACACGAGAGAAGGAAGAGGGAGGAAGACTATTAGATTAGGTCCTTCACTGGTAAGGTGCAAAATGATTTTACAATATAACATTCCTGCAAAATCTTGACAGATCATAGAAGAATATCTAACACAGATGGAAACTTAACATTTTGAGTTTTATGCACCATTTGAAAGAAGAGATTCTAAGCTTTCTAATAATATCACTATTGAAAATGGTCCTCCCATGGGCAGTTGCAGGGGGGTTATTGATTTCATGATCCTTATCAAAATATTTTTAAAAACCCTGTAAAATCCAGAGCATTCAGTCATTTTGCAACAGAAGGATTTCTATCATTCATGGCATCATGTTGTCTATGCACCATGATGTCATTATGTTATGTTGCTACAAACAATCCAATACATGGTGAAAACACATGGTCTCACCACAGTATTGTCCCTTCATGGCTGCGGGAGATCGTTTAAGTGATCCTGTAAAAATGATCTCAAATAAAAAAAACTATAGGTGCTAAAGAGTTCTCTTTTTTCGCAGCAGAAAGCCAAGACCTCCTTCTTTTGCGCAATTATGACACATTTTAAATATATTTATTAATTTTCATGATTTATTGAGTGACATAACCCTTTAGCTTTTAGGTTACACAGACTTTAGGGATATGAAATACCAAAAAAATACCAATGCAGGCACTGGAGAAATATTTCCACTGCAGGTGCAACTATCCAAATGCCTTTGCACTTTGCTCATAAAATTGAGCATATCTCAAAAACATTTTTTTTTTTTTTACATAGTTCAAATAACTCAAGGTCACAAAAACAAGTATACCTAACAACACAGAGCAGAAAGATGAGAAAATAGTGTTTTGATTAGCAGAACTACAGTTTGTTTGACCATAAAAGTTAGCATACAGTTAGCAATGGACTTAACATGACAATATTCACGACTTGGATAATTTAATGAAATCCCTTTAAAATGACTTGATTGTTGAACCCTTACAGATGAAAGGAGGATAAACAATTGAGGAATGGACATATATTCAGACTAATGACAAAAGTTTAAACCTTTAAAGTTAGCTTTAAAGTTAGCTTTTGACACACAACGCTAATTCACTTAGAACTAAGTTAGCTTAACCAGGTCAATGGCAACCCGATGGCTTTTAAGACATTTTGATATTCTGACAGCAAAGACTGTTCTTTAAATCAAACAAAAACCCACTATCCGAAACCTGCTTTGTTACTTTCATTCATAATTTCATGGAGAGATAGTGAGATAGAGTGGGAGCGGTGTTGAGGAGGACCAGAGTGCAGTTGACAAGTGTTCCCTGATAGCTGTCTGAATTTGGCGATAAAAGTTTAATATTCTGAAAGCCAAAGATTTCTGTATTCAGTATCAAACAAAGATGTTGACAGAAATCTATGTTCATGAGCTTTTGCACCACTGACTGATTTTGATAGAATACCATCAATCAATCAATTAATTTTATTTATAAAACCCAATATCACAAATCACAATTTGCCTCACAGGGCTTTACAGCATACAACATCCCTCTGTCCTTTGGACCCTCACAGCGGATAAGGAAAAACTCCCCAAAAGAAACCCCTTTAAAGGGGGAAAAAAACGGTAGAAACCTCAGGAAGAGCAACTGAGGAGGGATCCCTCTTCCAGGACGGACAGACGTGCAATAGATGTCGTACAGAACAGATCAGCATAATAAATTAACAGTAAAACAGTAATCCGTATGACACAATGAGACAGAAAGAGAGAGAGAGAGACAAACACCCCATCGAAATCCTGCATACAGAGATTTGCAAGAGCATCCTCAGAGTGCACAGGAACACCCCCAACAACGGGTGCCGAGCTGAGCTAGGCCAATTCCCCCTTTTAATTAGAATTCAAAAAAGAGCCATCAAATTTTATAAACACCTTAAAACAAGTGACCCCAACTCCTACCACTACAAAGCTCTGCAATGCCAAGAGGAGAACATGGAGAAGAGCCCCCTCAGCCAGCTGGTCCTGAGGCTCAGCTCCTCTAACAACACAAGACCTCAGCACAGCCCTCACACAATCTGGACCCACCAAATTATAGAGAAACAAAAAGAACATTACATTAACTATTGGACATCGACCACAAAAACGCAAAGCAAACTTCAGTGTTATTTGGCTCTAAATAGACAGTACACGGTGGCAGAATATCTGAGCACCGTGACTGATGAGAAACTGAGGAAGACTTTGACCATGTACAGACTCAGTGACCACAGCTTGGCCATAGAGACGGGCAGACACAGGCAGACCTGGCTGCCCAGAGAGGACAGGTTGTGTGAGCTCTGTCCACACAGACAAGTGGAGACAGAGACACACTTCCTGTTGCACTGCAGCAAGTATGAACACATCAGAGCCGACTTCCTCTCTAAAATAAAACATAAAGTCACTGACTTTGATTCTCTGCCTGATCAAACTAAAATGCAACACATCCTTGGAGAGAACAGAGTCAGCAGCTTAGCAGCAGCAACATATGTCAGGTTATGCCACAGCCTGAGGGACAACCATCACAACACCTGACACACCTGTCTATATTTACAGTCCTTGTAACTCACCATCTACATTTTTCTTTATTCATTTTTTTCCCTATATTATATATTGGTGTATTGTATTGTAGATTGGTGTATTTAGTCTTATATAACATATATTTAATCTTTTTTTTATAGTTTTCTGACTTACTTTTATTATTGTACTTTATTTGTAAATTTTTAATGTCTTTGGCAATATTGTTAATCTACAGTCATGCCAATAAAGCTTATTGAATTGAATTGAGAGAGAGAGAGAGAGAGAGAGAGAGAGAGAGAGAGAGAGAGATGCAGGACAGACAGTAATGACAGTAGCTTACAACAACATTATTGAAAGTAATAATATTATAGTTATAGTTCTGGCTACTGTGGTACAATATGTTGAAAGTATGTATTAATATCTGGCAGTATACATGTGTGACAATAGTCATATGTGTATAATAACAGTAGAAGTATGACTAATGACTAATGATGGCAGCAGCAGCAGGAGGCATCTGACAGGACCACAGCAGCAGCACAACCACACACGTCACGCTGTCCAGGCACCGCTGAGATATGAGTTAATCTGAGAGACAGTGGAGCACAAAGGCTCCGGAGAAGAAGCCGAGTTAGTGACATCCAGAATGGCCGGGTTAGCTAGATGCAGTAATAGGATACGAGAGAGAGAGAAGGAGAGAAGGGGCCCGGTGTATTATAGAGGGGTCCTACGGCAGACTAGGCCTAAGTCAGCCTAACTAAGGGCTGGTACAGGGCAAGCCTGAGCCAGCCCTAACTATAAGCTTTATCAAAGAGGAAAGTCTTAAGTCTAGTCTTAAATGTGGAGACGGTGTCTGCCTCCCGGACCGTAACAGGAAGATGATTCCACAGGAGAGGAGCCTGATAGCTAAAGGCTCTGGCTCCTGATCTACTTTTGGAGACTTTAGGGACCACGAGTAACCCTGCGTTCTCAGAGCGCAGTGTTCTGGTGGGATAATATGGCACTATGAGCTCTCTAAGATATGACGGAGCTTGACCATTTAGAGCTTTATAAGTTAACAGTAGGATTTTAAATTCAGTTCTGGATTTTACAGGGAGCCAGTGCAGCGAAGCTAAAACAGGAGAAATATGATCGTGTTTCTTAGTTCCTGTTAGTACACGTGCTGCTGCATTCTAAATTAGCTGGATAGTTTTTAAGGACTTATTAGAGCTACCTGATAATAGAGAGTTACAGTAATCCAGCCTTGAGGTAACAAAAGCGTGGACCAATTTTTCTGCATCTTTTCAGGTCAGGATAGGCCTAATTTTCGCAATATTACGCAGATGAAAAAATGCAGTCCGTGAGGTTTGCTTTAAATGAGAATTAAAAGACAAATCTTGATCAAATATTACTCCGAGGTTTCTTACGGTAGTGGCAGAGGCCAGAGCAATGCCATCTAGAGAAACTATGTCATCAGATAAAGAGTCTCTGAGTTGTTTGGGGCCAAGAACAATAACTTCACTTTTGTCTGAATTTAACATCAGGAAATTGGTGCTCATCCAAGTTTTTATGTCTTTAAGACAGTTATGGAGTTTAGTTAATTGATTACTTTCTTCTGGCTTCATCGATATGTACAGCTGAGTATCATCCACATAACAATGGAAATTTATAGAGTGATTTCTAATGATGTTACCTAAAGGAAGCATATATACAGTAAATAGGATTGGTCCGAGCACAGAACCTTGCGGAACTCCAAAACGAACTTTTGTATGTAAGGATGATTCATTATGAACGTCAACAAACTGAAAACGATCAGATAAATAAGATTTAAACCAGCTCAGTGCAGAACCTTTTAGGCCAATTAAGTGATCCAGTCTCTGCAGGAGGCAGGGTACACCCTGCACAGGTCACCAGACTATCACAGGACTGACGCATAGAGACAGACAATCATTCATGTTCACATTCACACCTACGGCCAATTTAGAGTCACTAATTAACCTGCATCCCTTTAGATTGTGGGAGGAAGCAGGAGTACCCGGGGAAAACCCACCAAGGGAGAACATGCATACTCTGCACAGAAGGGCTCCTGAACTCCAAGGTTTGAACCCCCCTTCGTGGGTTTGAACCATGTAGTCTGCATGCAGAATTTGTTTTCATGTAAACAAATACAGTGAAATAATTAACTTCCACATCATGAGAATATGTTGTGAGCATAATTACTGGGAGACAAACATCTGTCAATCTTACCATAACACAACATAATAAGATTTACTGTCATTTGCATTCAGAAACAAGTCTTCATTTCAACAGTGCATGTCTCAGATGAGTTTTTTCATTCTTTGTTTGCCCCTCTGAGCCTCAAATACAGCTGTTAAATAGACTAATGCGACAAATGTCTTTTCTTGTCTAATTTTCTTTTTTTCTAACTGGACATTGTCCTCTTGACTTGTTTCATGTGTCTTTTTTTCATATCTGTACTCCTTTCCCAATAATTGTTTCTTCTCTTAAACCCAGCTCTTTTATCTTTCACTTTCAGCTTCTGTTTCTATTATCCCCCCTCTAACACTTCTACTAAGTACACTACAATGATGTATGTGTGTATATGTTCCTATGCATAAGTAATAGATATCATGTAGGGCATTCTTTATCATTCCAGAACATTTTGGATGAATTTATTTTATTTATTTTGGTAACACTTTATATTAAGGTACTGTAATAAGCGTTAATTGATGCCTAATAAGCACCAATGAACATTAATGACTTATAAGACAGAATAAGATGTTTATTACCATTAATAAGACTATATAAGTTTTAATTATAGCATAATTAACAGTTATTATTGCATATAGGAGCATTATAAGCAGAAACTTGATAACAGTTTATAAAGCTATCCTAAATATTAATAAGATGTCTATTTACATTAATTATGATTTATAAGGGTTAATTATAGAATAATAACCACATTTATTACGAGTTTATAAGACACTATAAGACCCTATCAGATTAAATTAATAAGGTGTTATTAATAGTTAATAATGGTCCTTTTCAGCTACCGGATCTAAAGTGAGAACAGTGTCGTACAAAGGTTTAATAAATTATTAATATGCTCTCAGGGCTCGAAACTAACGGTGTCCCGATGTCCTGGGGACTATAATAATTGCTACTGGGACACAAAGATGATGTGGTTGGGACAATTCCGGGACAGCAAAAAAAAAAACAAAAAAACAAAAAAAAAAGCCAAAGAAATATCAAAATGGGTGTTATTTACAATGTCATTACATATGGGTATCTGAATGTCGCTTTTTATTGATTTCAGTAAAAACTGAACAGCAAGAATACAGTGGTTTTTGCTGCACCTGATCTGGTTCCACACGCGCGCATGCACACACATGGAATTCAACTCACTGCATGATGGTCATGCTGGGTCCCACTCGCCACCTATGCTCACCACAGAACCTAGCAATGCTGAGATGGTTGAAAAAACTGATGAAAGCTCCTCCATGGCCTTGGATGCGACACTTGGCTTCGGGACTCTGAAGACGATGTTTCATCTGTTTCTGCCCCTGTGGTAAGTTAGTTTGTTAAAGTAGCCTATAGGCTAATGTTAGCTTGTTGATTTTTAACTAGTTCGAGTTCGTTGCGATAGCTAACACTAGCAACTCAGCTAATCATGTACATGATGGCCTTACAAAGTTATAAAATGTGACTGCGTTCTAAATTTTGATGTCTATGATACTGACAGTACAGTTAATCAGAAGAGGTGTACTCGGTTCAGCTAGCAACTTACTACAGAGATGAAGGCATATATATAAATATATATATATATATATATATATATATATATACACATATGTATATATACATGTATATATATATATATATATACACATACATACATACATATAGATATAGATATGTATATATATTATGGCATATATATGGAAGGAATGAAAGTCTGAATATATGGAATGAACCTTGAATATCGAGGGCTGAGAACAAAGAGGGCGTAAGTGACATTTCACCAACTTTACAGGACAGCCAAAACAAAAAATGACCGTATTTTGCTCTTACTTTCTGTACTGTTTTCACCTTTTTAAAGCACATTTATTGACACCTATTGAGGCCTATGCGCAACAGTATCCATGAATCAATGACATTGACTAAACTAATCATGTGAACAAAACGAACAAAATATTAAAAACTGAATGTAATCTACATTACTCGTCAGTGGTGTGCACAGGGGAGGGGGGTGACCGACCGCCCTCTTGGGAGCCAAAACGCGTGCTAAAGTGCCCTCCTGGGAGCCAAAACACGCGCTGAAGTGCCCTCTTGGGAGCCAAAACATGCGCTAAAGTGTCCTCTTGGGAGCCAAAACGCGCGCTAAAGTGCCCTCTTGGGAGCCAAAACGCGCTTCATCATAGTTTGTTTCTTTTGAGGTGTCAAATAAATATTTCAAATGTGTATTGTTCCCTGTGTGTTTTTATCACAGAGCCATCTTGGGTGAAGAAAACACACTAAACTAAAGAAGACTATTAGGACCAAGAAATACTATGAAACATTACTGTAATGACTTTTATGTTGGACCCTTTTTTGATCTATATTGAGCCAGAACTATATCTCACAGAACCAATTCAGATTATCTGGTGCTAATATGGTGTTAAAATGCACTAGAATACAGGAAATGGCATCTACTTAATTGAAAATTTTCACATATAAACATGTATAAAGTGCCCTTGAAAACACACAGAACTTAGTTCCCTTTTTTTTCTTTTTGCCCCTGCCCTTCAAAAAGTTTGTGTAAGCCACTGCACAACACCACTTGGACAAATCGTATTCAAGCACCATATGTGGGGTGTACCCCCAATATATATTTTAATAGCCCTTTTTAGATAGGAACTGTGTAAATTTGCAGGAAAGCCCAATCATTCCTTTTTCAGCATTGGCAGTATAAAAACAACTGTTAAAACTTATCCTCATCAGTCTGACTCACGGTATTTTCTATAATACATAAACACACTATGTAAACTGTTTCTGTAATGATCTGCAGAATTTCCCCCCATAATAGTTAGCCCCCCTTCACCTGTCTTATAACTAAACATGCTACAGGCTACTAGTTTAGTAGGCTAGTTAGGCAACTAGCTTCTGCTCGCTAAAGGCTAAACTAGCCAGCTAAAGGCTGAAGGATACCTTTACTGAAACAATGTGGAGTTAAAAATATGTATCTATATATATATGTATATATATATATATATATATATATATATATATATATATACATATATATATAACTATTGGTGTACTGAGCAAAGGGACATCAAACAGGCGGGCCCAGATCAACAACAGCAGTTGATGACAGAAATATTGCAAAACCCCCAAAACAACATTCAGTGACATCACCACCAACATCTACAGGGGTGAAGGTATCACAATGCACTGTTCGAAGAAGACTGCAAAAGGAAAAATATAGAGGCCATACCACAAGATGCAAACCACTCATCATTTTATACACATACAGAGATGAGCCACAGAAGTTCTGGGACAAAGTTTTATTGACTGATGAGACCGAGATTAACCTCTACCAAAGTGATGGAAAGGCCAAAGTGTGGAGAAAGAAGGGATCTGCCTGTGATCCAGAACATACAGGCTCATCGGTGAAGCATGGTGGAGAAATTGTCATGGCTTGGGCTTGCATGGCTGCTTCAAGAACAGGTTCACCAATCTTTATTGACGATGTAACTCATGATCTCACAGAAATATGTGAAATGACCATGACCTCTTAAAGGGATAGTGCACCCAAAAAACCCTCATGCCGAGGGAGGCTCTGGTGAAGTTTTAGAGTCCTCACATCCCTTGCAGAGATCAGCGGGGGGAGCAGCTAGCACACCTAATGGCTCATGCTTTCGCTGGTCTTGCGCAAGCGCGCACACGTGAGTGCAGAGCACAGAGAAGCAGTCAGAGCTACAGGCTACAATGAGGCTAAAAACAGTTCATATGACGTTTTTCGAAACAACTTTTTATGTCGGGGCTTCAGGACACTTGGATCACTACAGATGAGCATGTTGGAGATATTTTGTGGTTTCAATTTTGTGTTTTTGGACGTTGGTCTGGGGCGCCGTCAGCCATTAGGTGTGCTAGCCGCTCCCCCCGCCAATCTCCACAAGGGATGTGAGGACTCTAAAACTTCACCAGAGCCTCCCTCGGCATGAGGGTGAGTAGATAATGGTTGAATTTTCATTTTTGGGTGCACTATCCCTTTATCACCGCATTCCATGGAGGCAGCACGTAATGAGTTAAAATTACGTGCTACCATGGAAACAATGCCAATGCAAAGTCAATTAGGATCATTTGTCCTGGTGGACACACAGATTCCCTCGTTCAACAACATCACGTCAACCTCGTTTTCCTCAATGATATCTTTAAAATTTCTGTATACACACAAAAACACTTTCCTTGATAACTCAAAAATATGATAGATTAATGTTAAGGCCATGAAATTAAATAAATGTATTTTGCCAGCTTTTGATAGCCTAGGGCTTTAAGAGCATTGTGCTGTGTGTGGATTTGGCGTGTCCGACTACTATTTTGTACTGTACTATGGGCTTCATTCCATTTCAAATTGCCACCCGTCTGCCGCAACCAAATCCAAACGCCACTATCTCTGTTAAGAAAAGATTGTTTGTGTGTGTGTCTCTGTGTGTGTCTGTGTGTGTGTATGTGCATCAAATCTTATACTATGGCAATATAAACAGGATGAAGATGGGATTTCCGGACTATTATCAATCAATCAATCTTTATTTATAGAACACTAATCATACAATAAAATGTAGCCCAAAGTGCTTTACTTGTCAAAAGCAGAGCCCCCCATCCCCAACAGATCCCCCACAGACCCCCTCACCTCCCTCACCCTCTCCCGATGTGATTAAAAATAAAAAAAAAAAGAAAGAAAGAAAGAAAAAAATATATACCATCACATGGAGCCGTCTGCATCGGGAGGCGGCTGCCACCCCCAGCAACCCGGCCACCCTCCACCCCACCAGGGGAGAGCAGACCCCAAGCCAGCACCACAGCAGCCAGAACCAGCAGCTGCCCCCCGGTGCAGACAGCTCCCACTGAGGAAACACTGGAGTTAAGAACTAAACTATGATAAATGACATAAAATATTAAGATGTAGGCCTTACATAAAATAAAATTGTTATTAAATAAATTAAAACATATAGCCCACAATAGATAAAAGGAGAGCATGCTAAAAGTAAATACAATAATAGGCTAAATAGTATCTAAGCAATAATAAATAGTGTCTAAGTTGTCTATTAGGCTACCATTCCACTCTGTAAATAGATTTAAATAGATTATTTTTGCTTATTGCATTATTGTTATTATTGGTTTACTTTTTAGTAGTACTGTATTCTCCGAGGATGATTCATTTTAGTAACTATTTACAGTAAAAAAGAAAAAAAAAAACAAGCAAACAAAAAAAAATCATTTTATACAAAGTGCTCTCTGGTTTAGCTCTATGACAAAGTTTTGATTTTTTAATTTTTTGGACACAAGCCATGCCAGGTCTAGTGTCAAATACATCATTGGAAAGGTCTCAACCTTTCGTTATATCTTGCCTGCCTGCAAGACTAACCGCCGATCAAATTCTTTTATTGCTTCAGCCATTCGTCTTTTAAGTTCTTCATAATGCACTTTATTGACATTTTATGGGCCAATATTTATTTATTAACCTTGCCACTGTTTCTATTTATTGATTCCTGATTCCACTGTATCCCTAGCATCTTTGTATTTTTATTCTACCTGTTTATTGTATGTGTTGTGTTCACATGTTGTTGTGCTGAACTGCTCAAACCAATTGCCCCTTGTGGGATTAATAAAGTTGTCTGAGTCTGAGTCAACCTGGAGAGTAACATATGTCAGTGTAAAGATTCTACATGGCTCCTGCTTTGAAATACTGACCTTTGAACCTTGACCTCAGTGTATGTTTGAAGGCTTATAATTCAGCAACAAAAGGGGGTACAGACATGGGACCAACTGTTATAGAGAGCTCTTGAACTCAACTATCATGTGAGTGTAGTCAACAACTGGGGGTGCTGTCAGATATGGGTAAAATATGGATAAAATTAATTTTCACCCATTTAGAAATTAGATATTTAAAATCTGATTACACAAATGTGTTTACCATCCCCTGAAAGTCCACAGTGTACTCTGAATTCAGTATTTACAACTTCCAAATCTAGGAAAAACACTTATATTTTTTAAAACCTTCAATTCCAGAGGGCCGCGCCTGTTAGGATTGCACCTGGTTTTTTCCTTTCCTTCTTCCCTTCCCCACTCCTTTCTGTGTGAGTGTGAGCAGGTGAGGCAGGCTGCAGCAATCATCTCCACACCTGCAATCATTCAGCAATCCACCTGGAGTATTTGAGACCGGCTCTTCTCTGCAGTCGTCACCAGTTTGTTGTCAACCTTTGTATGATAAAGCTCTTGGCACCCGTCTTGCACCAGGTTTTGTGCATGTTTGTTTGTGGCTGTTTACCTTGCTCCTAACTCTGATCTCCTCGGTTTCCAGTTTGCATCTCCGGAACTTCAGCTGCTGACCTGCCTCGACTGCTGCTGTCTTTTCCCGCTGCAGTCCAGCCTCAAGCTGCATCCTCCTCAGCCAGCTCTGCTCCTCTGCCTGCTCCACTCCTCTGACACCCAATCCTGGATTGCCCCCCACCCTGCCTCAGTCCAGCTTCGTCCTCTCCCCAGTCCTCGTCCATGTGGTCCAACAGTAGTGTTGCTGCCTTGCATGCAGAAGACCTGGGTTCAAAACCCACTCTGGACTACTGGTATTCTCTCGGTGGAGCAAATAAACCCTTTTGAACTAAGCTCTGCGGTTGTCTGCATTATTGAGTCCACCTGTCGTTCTTTAATCTAACAGTGCCATGCAGCTTGATACATATCAGCAACATAGTTGTAGTTCTTCTGATTTGCAAAGTAGGGTTCTAAATAGGGTTGTTAAAAGATCTATCTACTGAATACATCAAATATCTAGTAAAGCTGAACGAGTAATTACACTGCACCTAGATGAACTATGTTAAGAAAAAGTAAGGATGTTGGTTAATTTTTGATATTTTAGCTAGTACTCTAGAAACGGCGTTTTTAGGAAGGTAGATCATCCGGTTGTAGAGTTGTCAAATACTGTCGTAAAAAGTAAATCTACTGAATATATCAAATATCTACTACAGCCGAACTATCATGTTGTTGTTGTTGTTGTTGTTGTTGTTGTTGTTGTTGTTGTTGTTGTTGTTATTATTATTATTATTATTATTATTATTATTATTATTATTGATGGGAAATTATGACAGAGGAATATATTTGCCATTTTAATATCAAGAACACTTTCGTGTTTTTGTGTGTATTTTGTGTAAACTTGCATTCCAATAGTTTTGAAATGCAAGGCCTTCAACCTGAGCCTGAGGCTGGGGAGAGTACCACAGCTGTGGAAGACATCCTGCGTGGTACCTGTGCCCAAGACTCCGCACCCCAAGGACTTCAGCAGCTTCAGACCGGTGGCATTAACATCTCACCTCATGAATACGTGCTGACGTATTGCGGTAAGCAAGTTGTGTCATTTCCGGTGTTTCTGTGACAGCGTCTCTGTACTGCTCTGGTGAATTCCACTTGCCTGCTTTCTCGCCTCAGTTGCTTTAACGTCTACTTCAAGTCATAACCCACACTGGTTCTGTTTAAGCACCTATAGCTCTCCTCCTTTCTATGACTTTCTCGCTAATCTCTTAGCTGTTGTTTGCACGCTCTTAGCCTTGTTAGCTACATTAGCTTAGCCATGACTTCTCCTTCTCCTGCTCTTTCCTGCTCCGCACCATGGAAAACCATTCAGCAGCTGCGGTAGTTAGCCAGTCCCCTGTAGCCGGTGCGGAGCCACATAGCATAGCCTTAGCCTCTGCTAACTGTCCTCCGGTAACTCCCGTTCAGCCGGGAGGTTGGGTTACGGTTCGCCAGAAGCACAGCTCCAAGCCGAAGCCCACGGCTCACCACCAGCCTGTTCACGTTTCCAACCGCTTTTCCCCACTCAGCGACACACCCGCTGAGGATAAAACTCTGGTTATTGGCAGCTCTATTCTGAGAAACGTGAAGTTAGCAACACCAGCGGCCATAGTCAAATGTATCCCTGGGGCCAGAGCGGGCGACATTGAATCAAATTTAAAGCTGCTGGCTAAAGCTAAACGTAGATTCAGTAAGATTGTTATTCACGTCGGCGGCAATGACACCCGGTTACGCCAATCGGAGGTCACTAAAATTAATATTGCCTCGGTGTGTGAATACGCAAAAACGATGTCGGACTCCGTAGTTTTCTCTGGACCCCTCCCAAATCTGACCAGTGATGACATGTTTAGCCGCATGTCATCATTTAACCGCTGGCTGTCCAGGTGGTGTCCAGCAAACGATGTGGGTTTCGTTAATAATTGGCAAACTTTCTGGGGAAACCTGGTCTTATTAGGAGAGACGGCATTCATCCCACTGTGGATGGAGCTGCTCTCATTTGTAGGACCCTGGCAAAGTTTATTAGTAGTTTAAACTGACAACCCAGAGTTGAGACCAGGACAGAGTTGCAGTCCTAAACGCCTCTCTGAGCTTCTAGTTCAGTTACCCAGCCATAGTTTTAATAGTTTTATACAAACGGTGTCTGTCCCCCGACCGCCTAAATTATCTAAATCTAAAATTAAACAAAGAGGAGTTGTGCATAACAACCTCATAAAAATTAAAACCTCTTCTGTGACAGAAAGACAAAACAGGAGAATTAAATGCGGACTGTTAAATATCAGGTCTCTATCGTCTAAAGCAGTGTTAGTAAACGAATTAATATCAGATAATCATATTGATTTACTCAGTCTCACTGAAACATGGCTGTGTCAAGATGAATATGTCAGTCTAAATGAGTCCACTCCTCCCAGTCATAATAATACCCACATTCCTCGAGGCAGCGACCGAGGAGGGGGAGTTGCAGCCATTTTTAACTCTAGCCTGTTAATCAGTCCTAAACCTAAACTAGATTATAATTCATTTGAAAGCCTCGTTCTTAGTCTTTTACATCCGACCTGGAAAACCTCGCAGCCACTTTTATTTGTTATAGTGTACCGTGCTCCTGGCCCGTATTCTGAATTTGTATCTGAATTCTCAGAGTTTTTATCCAGTTTAGTTCTTAAATCAGATAAAGTTATTATTGTAGGCGATTTTAACATTCATGTCGACGTTGATAATGACTCCTGGCTACCGCGTTTATCTCATTATTAGACTCCATTGGCTTCAGTCAGGCTGTACATGAACCTACTCATTGTTTTAACCATACCCTCGATCTAGTTCTGACGTATGGAATTGAAATTGATAACCTAAAAGTCTTTCCACAGAATCCCTCGCTATCGGATCAGTATCTGATTACTTTTGATTTCTTTTTACTCGATTACACGCCACTCAGCAACAGTTACTATACTAGATGTTTATCAGATAGTGCTGTCGCAAAACTTAAGGAAAAGATTACTTCGCCATTAAATTCAATACCAATACCTTCAGTAACAGAGGTTTCCCGTGCCGACTTTAACCTCTCCCGAATTGATCATTTTGTTGATAGCACTGTAGGCTCGCTACTTAACAACGCCGACTCTGTAGCTCCTCTTAAAAAGAAGTTAAACAAGCAAAGAAAGTTCGCTCCTTGGTATAACTGTCAAACCCGTAAGTTAAAACAAATATCGCTAAAATTTGAAAGGAATTGGCGACAACCAAACTGGAAGAATCTCGTTTAATCTGGACAGACAGTCTCAAAACTTATAAGAGGGGCCTCCGCAATGCCAGAGCAAACTATTACTCAGCTCTAATAGAAGACAATAAGAACAACCCCAGGTTTCTTTTCAGCACTGTAGCCAGGCTGACTGAGAGTCAAAGCTCTATTGAGCCTTGTATTCCTTTAGCCCTTAGCAGTAATGATTTTATGAGCTTTTTTTAATGACAAAATTCTAACTATTAGAGGCAAAATTCATGACCTCCTGCCCTCAGATAGTACCTATCTAACCTCAAACACAGCTGTAAAATCTAATATATATTTAGATTGCTTCTCCCCAATTTCTCTTCAAGAATTGACTGCAGTGATTTCTTCATCCAAATCATCAACGTGTCTCTTAGACCCCATCCAAACTAGGCTACTTAAGGAGGTCTTTCCTTTAGTTAACACTCATATATTAGATGTGATCAATATATCCTTATTAACAGGCTATGTACCACAGTCTTTTAAGATAGCTGTAATTAAACCTCTACTAAAAAAGCCCACCCTGGATCCAGAGGTGTTAGCCAATTATAGACCAATATCTAATCTTCTTCCTTTATGTCAAAGATCCTTGAGAAAGTAGTCGCAGACCAGCTGTGTGATTTTCTCCAGGATAATAATTTATTTGAGGAATTTCAGTCAGGATTTAGAGTGCATCATAGCACTGAGACAGCTCTAGTTAAAATTACAAATGACCTTCTGATTGCTTCAGACAAAGGACTCATCTCTGTACTTGTTTTATTAGATCTTAGACGCTTGACACAATTGACCATCAAATTCTACTGCAGAGACTGGATCACTTAATTGGCTTAAAAGGTTCAGCACTAAGCTGGTTTAAATCTTATTTATCTGATCGTTTTCAATTTGTTGACGTCGAATGAACCATCCTTACGCACAAAGTTTGTTTTGGAGTTCCAAGGTTCTGTGCTCGGACAAATCCTGTTTACTCTATATATGCTTCCTTTAGGTAACATCATTAGAAATCACTCTATAAATTTCCATTGTTATGCGAATGATACTCAGTTGTATTTATCAATGAGGCCAGAAGAAAGCAATCAATTAACTAAACTCCATAATTGCCTTAAAGACATAAAAACTTGGATGAGCACCAATTTCCTGATGTTAAATTCAGACAAAAGTGAAGTTATTGTTCTTGGCCCCAAACAACTCAGAGACTCTTTATCTGATGACATAGTTTCTCTAGATGGCATTGCTCTGGCCTCTGCCACTACCGTAAGAAACCTCGGAGTAATATTTGATCAAGATTTGTCTTTTAATTCTCATTTAAAGCAAACCTCACGGACTGCATTTTTTCATCTGCGTAATATTGCGAAAATTAGGCCTATCCTGACCCGAAAAGATGCAGAAAAATTGGTCCACGCTTTTGTTACCTCAAGGCTGGATTACTGTAACTCTCTATTATCAGGTAGCTCTAGTAAGTCCTTAAAAACTCTCCAGCTAATTCAGAATGCAGCAGCACGTGTACTAACAGGAACTAAGAAACGCGATAATATCTCTCCTGTTTTAGCTTCTCTGCACTGGCTCCCTGTAAAATCCAGAATTGAATTTAAAATCCTACTGTTAACTTATAAAGCTCTAAATGGTCAAGCTCCGTCATATCTTAGAGAGCTCATAGTGCCATATTATCCCACCAGAACACTGCGCTCTGAGAACACAGGGTTACTCGTGGTCCCTAAAGTCTCCAAAGTAGATCAGAGCCAGAGCCTTTAGCTATCAGGCTCCTCTCCTGTGGAATCATCTTCCTGTTACGGTCCGGGAGGCAGACACCGCTCCACATTTAAGACTAGACTTAAGACTTTCCTCTTGATAAAGTTTATAGTTAGGGCTGGCTCAGGCTTGTCCTGTACCAGCCCCTTAGTTAGGCTGACTTAGGCCTAGTCTGCCGGAGGACCTCTATAATACACCGGCCCTTCTCTCTCTCTCTCTCTCTCTCTCTCGTATCCTATTACTGCATCTAGCTAACCCGGCCATTCTGGATGTCACTAACTCGGCTTCTTCTCCGGAGCCTTTGTGCTCCACTCTCTCCCAGATTAACTCATACTGCAGCGGTGCCTGGACAGTGTGATGTGTGTGGTTGTGCTGCTGCCGTGGTCCCGCCAGATGCCTCCTGCTGCTGCTGCTGCCATCATTAGTCATTAGTCATACTTCTTCTGTTATTATACACATATGATTATTGTCACACATGTATACTGCCAGGTATTAATACATACTTTCAACATATTGTACTGCAGTAACCAGAACTATAACTATAATATTATTACTTTCATTAATGTTGTTGTAAGATACTGTCATTACCTGCATCTCTCTCTCTCTCTCTCTCTCTCTCTCTCTCTCTCTCTCTCTCTCTCTCTCTCATTGTGTCATATGGATTACTGTTAATTTATTATGCTGATCTGTTCTGTACGACATCTATTGCACGTCTGTCCGTCCTGGAAGAGGGATCCCTCCTCAGTTGCTCTTCCTGAGGTTTCTACCGTTTTTTTTCCCCGTTAAAGGGTTTTTTTTGGGGGGAGTTTTTCCTTATCCGCTGTGAGGGTCTTAAGGACAGAGGGATGTTGTATGCTGTAAAGCCCTGTGAGGCAAATTGTGATTTGTGATATTGGGCTTTATAAATAAAAATTGATTGATTGATTGATGGGAGTTTGCCCAACCAGTCTGCATGTGTTTTGTCGATTTGGAGAAGGCTTACGACCGTGTCCCCAGGGGCATCCTGTGGGGGGTGCTCCGGGAGTATGGGGTTGGTGGCCCCTTGCTAAGGGCCATCCAGTCCCTGTACCAAAGGAGCATGAGCCTGGTTCGCGTGGCTGGCAGTAAGTCGGACCTGTTCCCGGTGAGGGTTGGACTCCGCCAGGGCTGCCCTTTGTCACCAGTTCTGTTCATAACTTTTATGGACAGAATTTCTAGGCGCAGCCGACTGGTGGAGGGTGTCAGGTTCGGTGACGGGAGGATCTCGTCCCTGCTTTTTGCGGATGACATGGTCCTTCTAGCTCCATCGAACAGTGACCTCCAGCTCTCGCTGGGGCGGTTCGCAGCCGAGTGTGAAGCGGCTGGGATGAGAATCAGCACCTCCAAGTCTGAGGCCATGGTCCTCAGCCAGAAAAGGGTGGATTGCCCACTCCGGGTCAGGGGGGAGGTCCTGCCTCAGGTGGGGGAGTTTAATTATCTCGGGGTCTTGTTCACAAGTGAGGGTAGGATGGAGCGGGAGATTGACAGGCGGATTGGGGCGGCGTCAGCAGTGATGCAGGCGCTTAACCGGTCCGTTGTGGTGAAGAGGGAGCTTAGCCAGAAAGCGAAGCTCTCAATTTACCGGTCGATCTACGTTCCAATCCTCACCTATGGTCACGAGCTCTGGGTAGTGACTGAAAGAATGAGATCGCGAATACAAGCGGCCGAAATGAGTTTCCTCCGCAGGGTGGCTGGGCTCAGCCTTAGGGATAGGGTGAGGAGCTCAGACATCCGGGAGGGACTCGGAGTAGAGCCGCTGCTCCTCCACATCGAGAGGAGCCAGTTGAGGTGGTTCGGGCATCTGGTAAGGATGCCTTCCGGACGCCTCCCTTGGGAGGTGTTTTCGGGCATGTCCAACCGGGAGGAGACCTCGGGGCCGCCCCAGAACACGCTGGAGGGATTACATCACCCGGCTGGCCTGGGAACGCCTCGGGGTTCCCGCGGAAGAGCTGATGGAAGTGGCTGGGGAGAGGACTGTCGGGGCTTCTTTGCTGAGGCTGCTGCCCCCGCGACCTGGACCTGGATAAGCGGAGGACGACGACGACGACAACTGTAAGCATTGCTGTCCCCCATGTTGTTGTTAATTTGCACATACAATATTCACTTTGCACTAAATATGTTCACTTTAATCCACTGCTCACTTTTTATCCACTGCTCATCATTATTATTATTATTATTATTATTATTATTATTTCTTGCTGTTTCTCGTATTTTTTGTACTTTTTTTACATGCCTAGTTTTTAAATATTGAAATCTTTAATCTGACTCTTTCCCCCTGGCTGCTGTAACACTGGAATTTCTCAATTATGGGATCAGTAAAGGTGTATCTTATTTCTGTTTATTTTCTGCTACATGTTTCTAATCATCTAATCCATTGGAAAACAAGACTTCCTCCCCACTGTGTACTTATCAGTGTATATTGACAATGCTCAATCACCAGACAGATTGGACAAATTTGAGTGCAGACAATGTCTGAAAGTGTGAACACTGTCACCCCTGCATGTGAAGGCCCCCAGGTGTGTTGCTCTGGGACCTTCAGCTTTTCCAACTGCCTCATGGGTCCACTCTTATAGCCTGCTGGGGGTGATTACAGAGAAACCATATCAGAGGGAGAAACTACTCCCAAAGCCAGCAGGAGAAGGAGCAGATAGCATACTACTGATAGCATAATACAAGACATAACAACAGCCCTTGGCGGCAGCAGTAGGTAAACATCTTCCACTGTGTTTGTCCTCAGGTCTAATTGTCTAATGTTAATGCAACATGGTGACATGCTTACTCTTGCATAAGTATCCTAATTCCAACAATTTATCAGCACTCACAAAGTTCATGGCAGACATAACAAATAACTTTTCACATTACAACAGATTTCTGTGGACCAGCAGGCTGGAGGGGCACTGCTACTGCCGGTATATGTAGTTACATTTGTGACTGACTATCTTCAGCTTTAGGTATAGGCATACAGAGCTGCTAAGTATGGCTACAGATGCCTGCGTGGGTGAGTTAGGTTATCATAGTTTAGGATAGGTTAGGTTAGATTAGATTCAGTTATTTTAGATTAGGTTAGGTTAGACTATGTTAGGTTCAGTGTTGGGTAAGGGTTACTTTAAAAGTAATCAAAGTACGTTACTGCGTTACTTTTTTAAAAAGTAACCACTTACTTTACTGCGTTACTCCCTGAGTAAAGTAACTCAATTACTTTAAAAGTACTTCCAACGTTACTCCCTGAGAAAAGTAACTCAAGCACTTTTAAAGTACTTTTGAGTATTCTACATTTCCTATTGGGCAATGGACCACAGGGCACTAAGCCTACATTTTTTTTGTCTCCAAAATTAAAGTTATGGACCACTTGCCCTTCACTGAGATCCAATTCTCCCATCAGAGCTGTCACTTTGACCAGTAGAAACTCAGAACGATCTGCTGCCGTAGACAACTGTATGACAACAACACCCCAGCATTTTTAATATTTCCTCTAGGGATGTTACCACACAGAGTAACAGGGGGAAATGATGGTGTGAAACAGCAGAGGCACTTTGTCAACCCGCTGAGTTAACGTTACTGTCATTAGCATCAAGCTAGCAAACAATGGTACATCCTCACGGTCGGACGTAAAGTAATAACATTAACAAATAGCGGCGTGGCTTTTACTCACCACAACTGCAGAGGCTCCCAGCTTCATTTTAAACAAACTACATTATAGACGGTCCGTTATTTATTAATTCCTCTGTGTGTTTATATATTTACTTTTTGTCTGCTCCGTTGTCTTTATAAAGATAACATATCACACCGTGATTTCAAACTCAACGCTTGTTTCAAATTAAAAGCCCCTTATAACCTCAGCTGAGAGAATCCCTCCATTTTCTAAATAGGCTTTTATTCTGAAACATTTGACAGAACTTCCTGTGGAAGATACAGTAGCTGGATAGTTTACGTATGGTGCTTCAAATGTAGCTCCTGCCATCTGCTGACGCTTTTAGGTGACTACAACAACATGTCGGCTGGTACATGAACAGACACAGTTCTGGCAGTGACTCAAATAATAGTCAAAGTAATAAAAATAGGACAAGAATAACCCGATGACATCACACACGCCATGAAAGATGACCGGGGATAATTGGTGAGTACCAGTGTGTAGCGTGTACCAGGCATAATGCAAGTCCTGAGTCTGAAATATGTCTGTCAGCGAGTCCTACTCCACCTATTTAGACTCCACCGTAGAAAACGACAGCATTTCTCCGACCACGTAGCGAGCCCACAAGCTCCGTGGCTTCTTTCAGACTGATAGGTTTAACGTCATCTCTGTTATTAGAACCAAACGACAGCCGTTGCTGTTTCTGAGCTGAAGGACCAGCGTTCTAAAAGTAACGGAAGTAACTGATGTCTTGTTTGAAAATGTACTTAAGTATTTGATTACTCAAACAGCAAACTAACGCGTTAGGTTACTCGTTACTGCAAAAAGTAATCAAAGTACTCTAACACTTTACTTTGTAGCTTTGTAACGCATTATACCCAACTCTGGTTAGGTTAGATTAGATTAGATTAGATTAGATTAGATTAGATTAGATTAGGTTAAATTGGGTAAGATTACGTTAGGTTATGTGAGGTTTGATGAGGTTAGGCTGGGTAAGATTAGGTTAGGTTAAGTTAGGTAAGGTTATGTTAGGTGAGATTAAATAAATTAGGTTAGTTTAGGTTAGATTCGATCACGTTAGGTTAGGGTAGGGATGGCCAATGGTTAACAAAAGTAAAGAATGTTGGTTTGTGGGGGGGATGTGAACTCTGGTCTCCAGCCCAGCATTGGCGTAACTGGTGATTTTTCAGTTACTTTGATCTTTAAGATGTACTGTACAGTGTTTCCCCAACCCTCACTGGCAGTGAAAGAACTCTGTTGTTGTTGTTGACATGTCTGAGGAGGGAGGGGTATTCCAGGAAGGCTCTTTCCTTGTAGCCTGTGATTGTGTTGGCTGCCAGCCATCCATTCTGAGTCATTGTTGGCAAACTGGTTCTTCACCCTGACAGCCTTGTTGAGCTAGCTTTTGACCAAACAGTATTAATCTCTGTTTCCCTTCCCATGTGCCTACATCTTGAATTTCCACAGGGTCCTGCCCTCTGCAGTAAACCTCGACTTAAAGCTGATCAACTTAGCTGTGATTTTCTTGGTAAGGCAGGTAACACAGGAAGGCAGGTGTTGCAGGAATAGAAAGAAGAGAGGAGATAGCAGGTGAAGGTGTGAAAAAGCTTTCATACCTACATCCCTGTCTAGTGCAAAGGCTGACTTCAAACTTTCACAGCTGCCTCAGGGATCCCACTGGAGACTGCCATGCAAGTCGTTCTGAAATCTTCTTAATTTATTTATAATTATTTTTTAAAAAGACAATAAAAAGTGAATTAAACCTTCACAGCATGAATAAAATAATCTATCAACAAGCTTAAAGGATGTAGTACAGTGACATCAAAAAAGCGTTTGGTTTTTTTTGCATCAGAAAAAAAAAGTATAAAGTAATACTTTACCCTCCAAAATATTATTTGCACATCAATCAATGTTGAATTTGAGAAGAAAACATTGTTTTTCTCATTCGCCTCCATGGTGAACAAAGAATTTAGACACAGGGGAAATTCCTGATGAATTGAAGTTACATGCGATCGTGTTTAACAACATATCAAAACATTACCAACTCTCACAGAGCTCCTGCTGTATAATCAAAGTCTCTTTTATCCAGTCATATGTGCAGTACATCCCTGACAGCCCTTTGCAACAGGGAACTGAACTAAAAGTTAAATTTATCTAGCCTCTCTTCAAAGCCAGACTCAATTGACAATCAAAGTACTTTACCTCACTGATAGCAGGTGCTGCTGGTCTACCACTGCCCTAATTGGTAATTTGTTTGTGTCATTGTGTGACTTTGGTCAAGATTAACTGAGGGACTGTTTGTTATTTATAAGGGTGAGGGGCTGGTGGAAAAATGAAAGGCATGTCAAATAATTTTCTAAGCACTGTGGAGGGACTTGTGTTTTTTTATTTTGGCTTAGAGGAGGGGCATACAGGTTTAAGGGATAATTGTTTCTGTGTATGTGTTGTGTATTTATTACTGTCTATTTCCTATTGTTTTTTTTATATATATATATTTCAGGAATGGCACAGAAAATTTTGTTGTACTTCTTGTGCAATGACAATAAGATCTATTCTATTCTATTCTATTCTATTCTATTCTATTCTATTCTAAATGGTTGTGATTTGTGTTTATTTTACTGCTGATTTAAAAAAAAATTCAGAATCTGTAAAAAAAAAAAAAAAAATAGATTGAAAAAAAAAAACAATTGTTGGATTTTCACATTTCCGATGGTCCTTGAACACATCATGTCAGATGAATGCTTCCATCAGGGAAAAAAAAAAAAAAAAAACCAAATCTGAGCTTAAAATTGTGACATTTAATCAAAATCACTTTATTCCATGTCTCAATCAAAATTTGGCCAAAGATAAACCATTTGCACAAGCTAACATGCACAACAATAGTGAAAAACCAAGGTTTTTTTTAAACTCAAGAATTTCAATACTCTGTAAAAGTAACAGTAGTAATCATAGTACAGTAGAGACACAAATAAAATAAAACACCAAACGTTATTTAAACTATGTGCATTATTTAGCTTCTGAGATATGCTCAGAGCGCAAAGGCATTTATTTGTTGTTGTTTGTTGAAACACAACATCAGTCAATCAATCAATTTTATTTGTAAAGCCCAATATCACAAATCACAATTTGCTTCAGAGGGCTTTACAGGATACAACATTCCTTTGTCCTTTGGACCCTCACAGTGAATAATGTTGAAAAAAAAGTGTGTGTGTGTGTGTGTGTGTGTGTGTGTGTGTGTGTGTGATTTCTTGCCATTTCCCAGAAATGACATGTTTTTTTGTGGTTTTGCACCACACGTAGCACAGTGATGTTATTAAATGTGTACAACATAATGACACAGAAGGCAGAAACTTAAGCTTTCTGCTGCAAAAAGAATGAATGTTCTATATTTTATGATTTTTATTTTACATTAATATATACAGGATTATAAAAACATCTCCTGCCACCATTACAGGGGAATTCCTTGGGGAGATCCAACATAACTATGGCAAAAAACTACATTTGCACCACCCTTAAGGTAACATCAGGTAATGTCCTAATGATGGGGAGGACAGAATCCTTATCTTTCTGCTGCAAAAAGAATAAGTGTTCTATCATCATGGTTGTTAGTTAAAATAGATATTCAGGATCATGGAGACAGCGATTATGGGGAAATACCTGTGTCATTACAGCGAAATATCACATTTGCAGAGCACGAAAGGTAAGGTTACATAAGGTCATGATATGATGACAGTGAAGATGGAAGCTTTTCTGTTGCAAAAAGACTGAATGATCTAGCTATTATGGCTCTTATTTTAGAGCTATTTAAACAAAAGCATGTAGACATCAGTGGCCTTTTTTTAATGGGTTACATGCATGACTGTTGCATCCTAAAAGTCTGCTTCTGTTTCTGCATATTTACATCAAATGGAGAGAAAGGTGTTATGGGTAACTCACAGAGGCTCACAAAGGAGCCGATATGTAGTGCAGACCCCCTACATACAGATTAAACAAGTATATAAGTACTTGTATGAAATATCTCAGAGTGACCCAAGTACAGTTTACCTGTGTGCAGCCCACAGAACCATGTTTCAACCATAAGCAATGTGATGGGCTGCAGAACTGCCCTGGTGTACCCGCCTTTCACCCAATGTGAGCTGAACTCCCAGCAGCCCTAATATGCAGGGGTCAGGCTGTTCTCATAATCTGTTCAAATGTTTTCCTGTGAAAAGTAATACACCCAAATTCATACATATCCATAGTATTTTGAAAGGCTGAGATCATGACCAATGCAGAACTCAATGAAGCAGTCCAGAGCGGTCTTGTAAGGAGCAAGGTTGGATGGGTCACAAAAATGCAGACTTTCCCCCAAAACTTTCCCCTGGGGACACATGTTCAGAATCATGAGTACTTTGAGTAAACTTTAAGTCATTTTAAGGTATGTCCTCACCATGTTTTTTTTCCTAAACCTAACTACAGTAACTTGCCTAAACCTAACATCTGTAATTTTACATTAATTATGTGATTGAAAGTTAAAGACATAACATCATTCATGGGGTGCTAATTTGTAGGATACCATACAAAATGTTGGGTCTGCAATTTCTTATTGTACATTTTCTTTTCTATGAGGATACGTTGCAGGGGTATAACATGAATGGATGGACCTTATATCCAGTAAAGCTCATTGTTTCCTATCACACAGAAGATCCTTCTTGATGTCCTCCTACCCTTTCCTTGACTTTGACCCAAGAGCTAATTACTGCCCTTGAAAGAAGCCAAGACACCGTGGAATAAGGTTTAAATCATGTGCACAGAAGGAGGTGATCTGATTTGTTGTTATGAAACAATCTGTATCATAAAAAAGGAAGAAATGCTGCCAAATGCGACTTGTCAGACATTAGTTCTGAGTAAACAGTGCTAATGTCTCAGTGCTAATGAGGGGGCTGATTAATTGATTCTGAAATGCTATAAGAGGCAACTTTCAGGAAATATTAGTCAGTATGGAAACACTTTCTATCTTTCATATTTAACCTGTTTTTGCTCTACCGCTCTGTATATAAGTTTTCTTCCTGCACCAAATCTCTTCATTACTGTCTATTTTTTTTTCTCCACACCTTTCTTACAGTCCATCTTTTTTTTCCTGGTATTTATATACAGTATCTTCGCTCCTCTTTTTTTCTTTCTTTCTTTTTTCTTTCTTTCTTTCTTTCTTTCTTTCTTTTTCTCACAGCACTATGGACTTATTTCAGAGCCAGTCATCCAGTCTGAGGGGCAACAAAAGAGCCTGAAATCGATTACTCTTTCAGGTGGAGAGTACAGACACCCTCTTTGCTGGTATCACCCTCTTCTATTACTGACAATCTTTCAACCTATTAATCTATCCACATCTCTGTCTCTCCTATTTGTTATCCTCCCCCCTTGATGCACCTCTCATTCTTTCACCTCTTCAACCCTTCTTTTACTCTCTATTATACAGGCATACTACAACATTTTGGGAAAATGTGTTCATTTCATGCTTTAGCAAAAGTTAGAAAGGGTCAATATTAATTTCAAGTTTGTACCTCAGTTCGATACTGGAGTCAATTCGTGACATCTTTAGCCTAGCTTTATACCAGGAGTGAGAGCAGAGCTGATGGAAAATCTGCTCACCACAGGAAAATAAATGTAGACAGTGGTGAGAAAGCTCCAGGAACATCTTGTGTAGAAAAAATTGCTGGCTCTTTGGAATGTTGCTCATCTTTAAAGCAAGTTTTTATATATTTTATACATCGAGTGTGTGCAATGACTGCCATGCATCAATGCAATTTCATTTATATTTTATTTTATTTTATCTTGTGTTAGTTGTTGTATGAGTGGGGGTGTGTATGGGTGTGTATGTATGAATTCACGTAATGTATGTAAAATCTTAAATGTCACTGTGAGGGCACTTGAAATTTCACTGTATCACTGTATATAGTGACAATAAAGGCATCTTATCTTATCTAAGATGATGCAACTTTTAAAGTAATAACTCATAAAAGTATGAGTATCATCGGAGTAAAATGTGTTAATATTCTTACTGGTGATGAAGGAAAATTCTAATTTGGGTAGTTGTGTTCAGGTTTGAAATAACTTCCAATTAGGTCCCACCTGGTTTGGAATCTGGTTTAAACTGTATGGCCACAGACACAGATGATTTCATTGGCTGAACAGATACAGATATGGTGTACTTGCTCATCCCTAATTTTAAAAACACTCAATTTTACAAATGAACAGTTGGCATTGTAAGCAACTACACTCTTTCAATACACACAGGAATTTGACTTCTATAGCCTGCCTTAATCTGGTGTGACCAGAACAGGATTCCAACACATTTGTACTATTGAATTTTCAAAACCATAATATTTTACTAGGTGGCACGGTGGTACAGTGTTTAGCACTGTCACCTCAAGGCACCTAAGACAGGATTTGTAGCAAAAATGTAGCATTGGAATGGAATTGATTAGAAAAGCAGTAATGTCATGGGGCCTGGCTATGGCAGGCATAAAATATGTGCTAAGGCTGGCAGTCTGCTGAGGGGCCTTTTGGTTGTCTTGATGTCTTTTCCCTGTAGCATACTAACCGGAGCTGCTTCCCCCATGTTGCCTACTTCAAATGTTTTCAAATTTGCTTACATCCAGCATGGCTAAGGTCTACATCTCTGTTGCTCTCCCAAGCCATGTATTATTTGAATTTGAATTTGAATTTGAATTTATTAAAGGATAGCCCCTTGAGATGTAGCATCTCATTTTCAAGGGGGTCCCTAGACAAACATATACATAGAACACAAGACAACATTACACTCCATTACATTATAGACATATATAACATATAACAAATACAAACTACAAATTTCTTGCTCACCCACTCCCACACACAACCCCTACCCACACAGGTCTAACATACAAAATAGGCAAATTGAATAACAAGGATCAATGATGTGAACATAAAAACATAAGAAGAATAAAGAAAACAAATTAGAAACAAGAGCAATTTGTTTTGAGATGGGAGTGTAGTGACATCCTGAAACAATGAAAAAAGGTAATAGAACGCAAAAAAGGAGGGAGGTTATTCCAATCCGATGGCGCTTTATACTGGAATGACCTTTTGCCAGCTTCTTTTTGAGATTCGAGGAACAAAAAAAAATGGGCAGTTCATATGTCTAGGTGAGCATGGAGAATTGTTTGGAGTCATAAGTTCTTTTGAATATGAAGGACAATGGCAATAAACACATTTAAAAAGGAACTGAAGCCAATGAGATTGGCGTCTTGATTTGGGTTGTAGTCAGTTCAACGAGTCAAACATAAAACAATGATGAGTTCTAAAAGGACATCTCAGAACAAATCTACATAAAGAATTAAATAATACAGTCAGAGATTTAAGATGAGTGTCTGAAGTGTTTTGGTAAACAATATCTGCATAGTCAACAAGTGGTAGTATCAGTTGTGAGATTAGCCTTTTTCTGACATGAAATGTGAAACAATTGATTGAACGGTAAAGTGAAACAAGACAGCCATATGCTTTTTTAACAATGTAATCAATATGAGGTTCAAAGGAGAGTTCTGGGTCAATCCAAAGTCCAAGATATTTAAATGTGTCAACTTTATCGACAGGAGATCCATCAGAAAAATAAATATGAAAATCAACTAGGTGGGATCGGAGGTGACATATACTGAAGATCATACTGCAGGACTTCTTTTTGTTCAATACAAGTTTGTTCTTACAAAACCAGTCTTGAACCATATCAAAATCAAACTGTAAAGAGTTCTGGATTTGAGATATATCGGAGTTTGAGGTGTATATAACAATGTCATCAGCATATAAGTGGGTATGGCAGTTTGAACAAATATTAGGTAGATCATTGATAAAAACAGAAAAAAGAAGTGGACCCAATGTGGAGCCTTGTGGAACACCCTTTTCAATAACTAAAAAGTCAGACTGATGACCCTGAAAAACAACACACTGACGACGATTGTGGAGATAAGCGTTAAACCAGAGAAGAGCATTTTGATCGAGACCAATAGCATAAAGTTTATCAAGAAGTAAATAGTGGTCAACCCGATCAAAAGCTTTAGACAGATCAATGAAGATTGCACCAGTAAACTGACCCTTATCAAAGGAAGAGAACACATCATTTGTGAATTTCAACAGAGCTGTGGTAGTGGAAAAATTTGATCTGAATCCTGATTGAAATGGCGATAGAATATTGAATGAATTTAAGTACTGTGACAGTTGGTTAAAAATAAGCTTTTAAAAAATTTTTGCAGTCTTGCAAATAATAGAAATAGGACGATAGTTATTTACATCAGAGGAATCTCCACCTTTGAAAAGGGATTATTATACTTGTTGTGTGAAGGCCATACATCATTAAACATGCACTTCCCATACATTCACTGATAAGCAAAGTGCTAGTGTTTGCTAACTTAACTCACTTGTTAGACATTCCCACCACCACCAACTAGCTGCATACACCAATGTGTATCACATAATACTAGTAATGTTTTAGTGTTCACACAGAGCAGTGTCAGATTTTAAATTGGGAATACCAGGAACATATTTTGTGCAATGTTAGACATGCTTTAGGACTTTAATGAATACATTTAAACAATGCATATTCAGAACTTTTTGCTTTTTCAGCTTTTTGGTCTGTTAATTCCAAACCATTTCCAGACCTGGAACAAAGTGTTCTTCTAATTACATAACATTTCCAGAAATTTTAGAACAATGTGAACCCTGCCAGGAGCTCATGGTGGCTGAAATAGCTGAATTCTTGCTTTTCAGACCTATGGTCAGTCTTTTTTATCAGCCTTTTTTTTTTTTTTTTTTTTTTTTTTTTTTTTAACCTTTATTCAACCAGGAAGGGTCCCATTGAGTTACGGTAACTCTTCTTCCAGGGAATCCTGGCCAAGACTGGCAGCAAAAGTTACAAGTACACAAAAGACAAGACAATGAACACATACTAAGACCACAAGAACGCAAGTCTCACATACTAAACATACTAGAACACAAAGTCAATGACAACACATTACACTCAGTAAGACACATAACAAGGCAAAACAGACATACTATTGAAAGGCACCAAGTTAGAAGCAGTGACACTGTTCAGTAAAGGTTGATTTTAAAAGGTTTTTAAATATGTTGAAAGGTGGAAGTGACTCCAGATTTAAGGTGTTTTGGAGTCCATTCCAGGCGTATGGTGCATATGAAGAAAGTTCTCTTCTTGTTGAAGGAGTGGTTAATAGTATTTTTTCTGAAGAATGTGTGCTGTAAACACTAGTATGATATGTAAGCAGATTTAAAATGTAGAGAGGTAATTTACCCATTAGTGCTTTTTACAGATAGATATAAAAATAGGAAGAGACAGGGTTTGACATGCAGCCAAAAGAAGTGGGTCAAACTCAAACCCTGGCTGCTGCAATGGACTCAGCAAGTGATGTAGTGAAGGGTATGCGCAATACAGGGTATACTCTCCTCTTTTTCTGACCATTTACAGTGTACGTACGAGAGATGTACAGTTTTTTTGCCACTATCCAATATGCTGGTACATAAATCTTATCTGGCCGACAAACAATACCAGTACTGATACATCCACTTTTTTTCCCCAGCTAATTTTAGTGATCATTAAGTCTATTCTGTAGTGAAATTAACATCATATTATGCATACATACTCTTATCATGATGGTCCACCAGCAGAAGGACAAATGAAATAGAAAGCTTTTCAATGTGTGTAATAATTGTTTTAACCATACCCTCGATCTACTTCTGACATATGGAATTGAAATTGATAACCTAACAGTCTTTCCACAGAATCCCTCGCCATCAGATCATTATTTATTAACTTTTTATTTCTTTTTACTCGATTACACGCCACTCAGCAACAGTTGCTATACTAGATGTTTATCAGATAGTGCTGTCGCAAAATTTAAGGAAGTGATTCCTTCGTGTTAAATTTAATACCATGTCCTTCAGTAAGATAGTTTTCCCGTACCAACTCTAAACTCTCCCGAATTGATCATCTTATCGATAGCGCCGTAGGCTCACTGCAAACAACACTCGACTCTGTAGCACCTCTTAAAAAGAAGTTAACAAAGCAAAGAAAGTTCGCTCCTTGGTACAACTCTCAAACCCGTAAGTTAAACAAATATTGCGAAAATTTGAAAGGAATTGGCGATTAACCAAACTGGAAGAATCTCGTTTAGTCTGGGCAGACAGTCTCAAAATGTATAAGAGGGGCCTCCGCAACGCCAGAGCAAACTATTACTCAGCATTAATAGAAGAAAATAAGAACAACCCCAGGTTTCTTTTCAGCACTGTAGCCAGACTGAATGAGAGTCACAGCTCTATTGTTGTTATTGAGCCTTGTATTCCTTTAGCCCTTAGCAGTAACAATTTTAAGAGCTTTTTTAATGACAAAATTCTATCAGAGGCAAAATTCATGACCTCCTGCACTCAAATGGAACAAATCTGCCCTCAAACACAGCTGTAAGACCTAATATATATCTAGATTGCTTCTCCCCGATTTCTCTTCAACAATTGACCGCAGTGATTTCTGCATCTAAATCATCAACGTGTCTCTTAGACCCCATCCCAACTAGGCTACTTAAAGAAGTCTTACCTTTAGTTAACACTCACTTATTAGACATGATCAGTATATCCTTATTAACAGGCTATCTACCACAGTCCTTTAAGGTAGCTGTAATTAAGCCCACCCTGGATCCAGAGGTGTTAGCCAACTATAGACCAATATCTAATCTTCCCTTTCTTTCAAACATCCTTGAGAAAGTAGTCACAGACCAGCTGTGTGATTTTCTCCATGATAATAATTTATTTGAGGAATTTCAGTCAGGATTTAGAGTGCATCATAGCACTGAGACAGCACTAGTTAAAATTACAAATGACCTTCTGATTGCTTCAGACAAAGGACTCATCTCTGTACTTGTTTTATTAGATCTTAGTGCGGCATTTGACACAATTGACCATCAAATTCTGCTACAGAAACTGGAACATTTAATTGGCCTAAGCTGGTTTAAATCTTATTTATCTGATCGTTTTCAGTTTGTTCATGTTCATGATGAATCATCTCTAAATACTAACGTTACAAGACATAAAAACCTGGATGAGCTCAATTTCCTGATGTTAAATTCAGACAAAACTGAAATTATTGTTCTTGGCCCCAAGCAACTCAGAGACTCTTTATCTGATGACATAGTTTCTCTGGATGGCATTGCTCTGACCTCTAGCACTACCACAAGAAACCTCAGAGTAATATTTGATCAAGATTTGTCTTTTAACTCCCATTTAAAACAAACTTCATAGACTGCGGTTTTTCATCTGTGTAATATTGCGATAATTAGGCCTATCCTGACCCGAAAAGATGCAGAAAAATTGGTCCTCGCTTTTGTTACCTATAGGCTGGATTACTGTAATTTTCTATTGTCAGGTAGCTCTAATAAGTCTTTAAAAACTCTCCAGCTAATTCAGAATGCAGTGGCATGTGTACTGACAGGAACTAAGAGGCGAGAACACATTTCTTCTGTTTTAGCTTCTCTGCACTGGCTCCCTGTGAAATCCAGAATTGAATTTAAAATCCTACTGTTAACTTATAAAGCTTTAAATGAGTAGGCTCCAGGGCTTAATTTGTAAAATTCGAAGAAGGGGAACACTTTGGGCCTCTGAGAGAGCAGTGTTCCCCCACTCCCAAAAGTGGGGCAACACTTTTTTAAGCGGCACCCGAGCTGTCTCACTGCACGACTCCGAATGGAATGGTTGTGACATCTAGTGTTGTCACGGTACCAAAATTGGGACCCACGGTACGATACCAGTGAAAGTATCACGGTTCTGAGTAGTATCACGATACCACAGCAAAAACGAGGCAGATGTGCCTTTTGTCATTTATAAAAAGATAAATCACTTTTCTATAATACATCACTGATATTTCAATGGAATAAATTGCTTATTGACTTTTTCATACTTCAAAAACAGCATCAATAAGTGATTAACATAGGGGAGATCAAAATAAAATGAATAAATAAAATAAAAATCAACCAGCCACCCTCCTCCCCTGACAAGTAAAGAACAGTCCCTAAAGTGCGGTGAGGTTTGTGGACCGTTATCTGCCACAGAGAGAAATGTGAACGGCACGGTTCTCCTCTGACACATCACATACCTGTGCTCGGCTGTCTCAGCTGTTCAGGTACTTCTGGGCAGTCATGACACCAAGAAGAGGGAATTACTGGACCTGGAGTCGGACTTCTGTCGCCAGTAAGCTGTTATGTTGCGGTGCGGAGCACTATGAGCCTCCGCCGTATTTGACCGCCGTATCCTGTCTGTGACCCCCGTTCAACCCACAACCGGCAGGATTTGATTTCCTTTCTGCTGCTGGTTGAAATCTGTACTCACACAGCGAGCTGACTGATTTAATTTGCATGCACAAAACTATTTTAGTCGCAAATGTGAGTAAAATGCTCGCACATAGAGCTCTGTGGAAAACAAATCACTGCTGACAAGCAGACATAAATAATAACTTACACTGCTCAAAGATACTCACATGTCTGGAAAACAAACCACTACAGCAGCATACTGAGTGCCAGATGGCCGGCGCGTGCATGGACACTCACCGTCTTGCGATTGGACTTTGAACTATCATAGGCTACTGTGGAGTTTTAGTACCACGGTCTACCGTTAGCAGTATACCCTGCAACACTAGTGACATCAGCCAATACTGTATTTAGTTTTTAGATGCGAAAAGTTCTAGACCCATGCAAATTAGTTCCGGAACGCACCAGGGCCTTTTCTGAAAAGATCCTGGTACGCGTTCCAGTACGTTCCGGCTCAAATTAAGCACTGGCAGGCTCTGTCATATCTTAGAGAGCTCATTGTGCCATTATCCCACCAGAGCACTGTGCTCTGAGAATGCAGGTGGTCCCTAAAGTTTGCAAAAGTAGATCAGGAGCCAGAGCCTTCAGCTATCAGGCTCCTCTCCTGTGGAATCATCTTCCTGTTGCGGTCCGGGAGGCAGACACCGTCTCCACATTTAAGACTAGACTAAAGACTGTCCTCTTTGATAAAGCTTATACTTAGGGCCCGTTCAGGCTTGCCTTATACCTAGTTAGGCTGAGTTAGTCCTAGTCTGCTGGACGACCTCCTATAATTCACTGGGCATCTCTCTCCCCCTCTCCCTCTCCCTCTCCCTGTCCCCCTCCCCCTCTCTCTGTCTCTCTCTCTCTGTCTCTCTCTCTCTCTCTCTCTCTCTCTCTCTCTCTCTCTCTCTCTCACTTTTGCGAACACTCATGTCCTGTTACTGCATCTTGCTAACTCGGCCATACTGCATGTCACTAACTCAGCTTCTTCTCCGGAGCCTTTGTGCTCCACTGTCTCGCAGGTTAACTTATATCACAGCGGTGCCTGGATAGTTTGACATGTGTGGTTGTGCTGCTGCCGTGGTCCTGCCTGATGCCCCCTGCTGCTGCTGTTATCATTAGTCATACTTCTACTGTTAATATACACATATGATTATTGGCACTATATATATTAATATATACATTCAACGTATTGTACCACAGTAGCTATAATTATTATTATAATATTATTACTTTCATTAATATTGTCGTAAGCTACTGTCATTACTGTCTGTCCTGCATCTCTCTCTGTCTCTCTCTTATTGTGTCATACGATTACTGTTAATTTATTATGTTGATCTGTTCTGTACAACATCTATTGCACATCTGTCCATCCTGGAAGAGGGATCCCTCCTCAGTTGTTCTTCCTGAGGTTTCTACCATTTTTTTACCCATTTTTTGGGGGGGAGTTTTTCCTTATCTGCTGTGAGGGTCCAAAGGAAAGAGGGATGTCGTATGCTGTAAAGCCCTGTGAGGCAAATTGTGATTTGTGATGTTGGGCTTTATAAATAAAATTGATTGATTGATTGATTGATAATCATTCATTGTGCAAAATAAGTAAAGCATGTTGGCCCATTCTAATAATTCAATGCAAAGCCGATACTGGCCAGTATCAATGATGTATCAATATTATTAGTATTTTGGCCATTTTAAAGCCAATATATACCGATGAAATGTCGCTGTTATTGTTCATCCCTAATATCGACCCAACCAGCCAAAAAGCCACTGGAATATATAAAGGAGTATAGAGTACCCCAGGGATTTTGTTTTTCTTCAAGATAAAATCCATGCCTCTTAAACAGCAATTCATCCATCACTTCAAAATGAATGAAACCCAAACCCACTGAAACAAAATGACTTAAAATTTAAGGGGTACATGATCCCTTAGTGAACTTAACTTATTATTAAAGCAAAAATGAAATCCCTTAAAATACATTTAATAAAATAGGAAACTTAAATCATCAAATTAAATAGATTTTATAGTGTACATGACTTTCCCCTTAATTTACACTGTCATTTGCTGAATGAACAGAACGATTTCAATAGGGTCCTCCGCGGACGACTTCGTCGTCGCTCGGGCCCTAATAACAGCTGTGATCGGGCCCTTGCTCCTCCATGCAACCGTGGGCGCCTGGGCCACGTGGGGGCTGTGGCGCGAAGGGAGGAAAAAACCTGGCAGGAGCGAAAAAAAGCAATGATTCGTTCATCCATCAGGTGCCGCTACGAGCATAACCAGATGTGGCCAGGTGCATTCAGGGGTGGACCCTCATCACACATCTGAAATTTTGAGCAAATCGGACAATGCATTAAGGATTTATACCAAGTTGATGTTCCGTGGCGATGGATGAAAAGTCGCCACCACCACCGTGGCAGCCTGCAACATGACAGGACACGTGTGTCACTGTGGAGATTCATCAACTTGATCGTCATGTGGCCACAAAATGGAGTTGATCAGGTCAGGAGCTTGAGGTTGGTGTTTGTCAGTGTAAAAGATGGAATTTCCTGTTTCCACAAGGGGGTGGCATTAACAAGATTGCCTACGAGCATATGGAGGCGTTGAGGGCGGGACTCTTATCATGTATAGAAATTTTGAAGCAGTTTGGATGAACTATGTGGGAGAGAGAGCTGCTTGAATATACATGGCAATGGATCAAAAATAGCATCGCCATAGCAGCCACGCCCTTTGACCTACAGACATGCAGAGCACAACTTTTGATCAGCATGGTCTGTAAAAAAACTGAAGTCGACTGGATGAAATCCCTAAAACTCTATTGAGCCTTGTATTCCTTTAGCCCTTAGCAGTAATGATTTTATGAGCTTTTTTAATGACAAAATTCTAACTATTAGAGGCAAAATTCATGACCTCCTGTCCTCAGATAGTACCTAGCTAACCTCAAACACAGCTGTAAAACCTAACATATATTTAGATTGCTTCTCCCCAATTTCTCTTCAAGAATTGACTGTAGTGATTTCTTCATCCAAATCATCAACGTGTCTCTTAGACCCCGTCCCAACTAGGCTACTTAAGGAGGTCTTTCCTTTAGTTAACACTCATATATTAGATATGATCAATATATCCTTATTAACAGGCTATGTACCACAGTCTTTTAAGGTAGCTGTAATTAAACCTCTACTAAAAAAGCCCACCCTGGATCCAGAGGTGTTAGCCAACTATAGACCAATATCTAATCTTCCCTTTATGTCAAAGATCCTTGAGAAAGTAGTCGCAGACCAGCTGTGTGATTTTCTCCTTGATAATAATTTATTTGAGGAATTTCAGTCAGGAGGGCGGCACGGTGGTGTGGTGGTTAGCACTCTCGCCTCACAGCAAGAGGGTTGCCGGTTCGATCCCAGGCGTGGGAGCCCTTCTGTGTGGAGTTTGCATATTCTCCCCGTGTCAGCGTGGGTTCTCTCCGGGCACTCCGGCTTCCTCCCACAGTCCAAAGACATGCAGATTGGGGACTAGGTTAATTGGTAACTCTAAATTGTCCATAGGTGTGAATGTGAGTGTGAATGGTTGTCTGTCTCTATGTGTCAGCCCTGCGATAGTCTGGCGACCAGCTACATCACCCGATGTAGCTGGGATAGGCTCCAGCCCCCCCCCCCGCGACCCTCAAGAGGATGAAGCAGTTAGAAGATGAATGAATGAATGAATGAATTTCAGTCAGGATTTAGAGTGCATCATAGCACTGAGACAGCACTAGTTAAAATTACAAATGACCTTCTGATTGCTTTGGACAAAGGACTTGTCTCTGTACTTGTTTTATTAGATCTTAGTGCGGCGTTTGACACAATTGACCATCAAATTCTACTGCAGAGACTGGATCACTTAATTGGCTTAAAAGGTTCTGCACTAAGCTGGTTTAAATCTTATTTATCTGATTGTTTTCAGTTTGTTCACGTTCATAATGAATCGTCATTACGTACCAAAGTTTGTTTTGGAGTTCCACAAGGTTCTGTGCTCGGACCAATCCTATTTACTCTATATATGCTTCCTTTAGGTAACATCATTAGAAATCACTCTATAAATTTCCATTGTTATGCGGATGATACTCAGTTGTATATATCGATGAAGCCAGAAGAAAGTAATCAATTAACTAAACTCCATAATTGCCTTAAAGACATAAAAACTTGGATGAGCACCAATTTCCTGATGTTAAATTCAGACAAAACTGAAGTTATTGTTCTTGGCCCCAAACAACTCAGAGACTCTTTATCTGATGACATAGTTTCTCTTGATGGCATTGCTCTGGCCTCTAGCACTACCGTAAGAAACCTCGGAGTAATATTTGATCAAGATTTGTCTTTTAATTCTCATTTAAAACAAACCTCACGGACTGCATTTTTTCATCTGCGTAATATTGCAAAAATTAGGCCTATCCTGACCCGAAAAGATGCAGAAAAATTGGTCCACACTTTTGTTACCTCTAGGCTGGATTACTGTAACTCTCTGTTATCAGGTAGCTCTAGTAAGTCCTTAAAAACTCTCCAGCTAATTCAGAATGCAGCAGCACGTGTACTAACAGGAACTAAGAAACGTGATCATATTTCTCCTGTTTTAGCTTCTCTGCACTGGCTCCCTGTAAAATCCAGAATTGAATTTAAAATCCTACTGTTAACTTATAAAGCTCTAAATGGTCAAGCTCCGTCATATCTTACTATAGAGCTCATAGTGCCTTATTATCCCACCAGAACACTGCGCTCTGAGAACGCAGGGTTACTCGTGGTCCCTAAAGTCTCCAAAAGTAGATCAGGAGCCAGAGCCTTTAGCTATCAGGCTCCTCTCCTGTGGAATCATCTTCCTGTTACGGTCCGGGAGGCAGACACCGTCTGCCTCCCGTCTCTCTGTCTCTCTCTCTCTCTCTCATTCTATTACTGCATCTTGCTAACTCGGCCATTCTGGATGTCACTAACTCGGCTTCTTCTCCGGAGCCTTTGTACTCCACTGTCTCTCAGATTAACTCATATCGCAGCGGTGCCTGGACAGCATGACGTGTGTGGTTGTGCTGCTGCCGTGGTCCTGCCAGATGCCTCCTGCTGCTGCTGCTGCTGCCATCATTAGTTATTAGTCATACTTCTACTGTTATTATATACGACCATTGTCACACATGTATACTGCCAGATATTAATACATACTTTCAACATATTGTACCACAGTAGCCAGAACTATAATATTATTACTTTCAATAATGTTGTTGTAAGCTACTGTCATTACCTGCATCTCTCTCTCTCTCTCTCTCTCTCTCTCTGTCTCATTGTGTCATGTGGATTACTGTTAATTTGTTATGCTGATCTGTTCTGTACGACATCTATTGCACGTCTGTCCGTCCTGGAAGAGGGATCCCTCCTCAGTTGCTCTTCCTGAGGTTTCTACCGTTTTTTTTCCCCCGTTAAAGGGGTTTTTTTGGGGAGTTTTTCCTTATCCGCTGCGAGGGTCATAAGGACAGAGGGATGTCATATGCTGTAAAGCCCTGTGAGGCAAATTGTGATTTGTGATATTGGGCTGTATAAATAAAATTGATTGATTGATTGATTGATTGAAAACAAACATGTGGAAATCACGCCAAAATGACAAGTCAAAATCAAAATGGCCAACTTCCTGTTTGGAGTAGACCATTGTTGCCATAGACTTTTATGTGCGTCTGGACAACATACACGTGTACCAATTTTCATGTTCCAACTCCAAAAAAAACCCTATGGGGAGGGGTTTTTGAAAATTTCAAGGGGGCGCCATAGATGCATTTTGTCCCCCCCATGGGCGACACCCCTATCAGATGCAAGAGCTTGCCATTCTTGACCTGTGTATCAATTTTCATGAGGAGATGAGGTCACTGAAGCCATCAAAATGCCAAACGTATTTGGTGGCGAGGGATCGATAGTCGCCACGCCGCCACATGGACACCATTAGACGTAGCTTCACAGCATTCATAAGGTAGCTTCACCAACTTGTTCTGCATGCATTAGAAGTGGAATGAAGTTGATGCGGTCATGTTTGTGGCATTAGTACATGTTAAAGTAAAAACTGGTCACTTCCTGTTACCACCGGGGGGCGCTATGAGTAAGGTGGGATATTAACATATCGGGGTATTCGGGGCGGAGCCATCATCATGTCCAGCAAGTTTGAAGGTGCTGAGATCAAGTATGTGGGCGGGAGAGCCGTTTGAAATTCGATGGCAAGAAAACGAAAAGTCACCAAGATTTGTCACATCCTAGCGGCTATGCCCCTTGACATAGAGAAAAGCTTTTAATAACTTTTGATCAGCATGTTATAAGGATGATCTGTACCAACTTTGAAGTTGATAGGATGAAATTCCTAGGACAAGTTTGTTCAAATGTATGTTGTGGAAATCGCCATAACAAAAAAATTAAAAACAAAATGGCCGACTTCCTGTTGGGATTTCACTATGACGTTAAGAGACTTTTTGTGCATCTCGGTATGATACATGTGTGTACCAAATTTCGTTTTCCTACGACAAACTAACCCCAATGGGGAGGGTATTTTGAAAATTTGTAGGGGCGCTATTTTGGCATTTCACATCGACCATGTGCACCTGCCCAAAAATATCGAATTTCGGATCCAGCTGGAAGAATGTAGAAAGTCAGAAGCATTTTGAAATTTGGGAAAGGGGCGAAATTGGGACACGAAATGTTGGAATAATAATAATAATAATAATGAAAGCTGCAAGCAGCTGTGATCGGAACCTCACTCCCCCATGCAACCGTGGGGGCCTGAGGCATGGGGGGCTGTGGTGCAGAGAGAAGGGACAAACACCCTGGCAGGAGCGAAAAACACAATGTTTCGTTCATCCACCAGGTGGTGCTACGAGCGTAACGAGACGTGGGTAGGTGTGTTCAAGGGTGGACCGTCATTACACGTGAAGTTTCGAGCAAATCGGACAATGTCAATGTATAATAGATGGCATTTCCTGTTTCCACAAAGGGGTGGCATGAGCAAGATTGTCTACGAGCATATGGAGGCATTGAGGGCGGGGCTCTTATCATGTACAGAAATTTTGAAGCAGTTTGGATGAAGTATGTGGGAGGGAGAGCTGCTTCAATATGCATGGTGATGCATCAAATATGGTGGTGTCATGGAGGCCACGCCCCTTCGCATAGAGACAATCTTTTAATAATTTTTGATCAGCATGGTCTCTGGATGATCTGGAAGAAATTTGAAGTCGATTGGATGAAATCCCTAGGACTAGTTCGGTAAAATACAACATGTGGAAATCACGCCAAAATGACAAGTCAAAATCAAAATGGCTGACTTCCTGTTTGGAGTAGACCATTGGTGCAAGAGACTTTTATGTGCATCTGGACAACATACACATGTGTACCAATTTTCATGTTCCAACTCCAAAAAAAACCTATGGGGAGGGGTTTTTGAAAATATCAAGGAGGCGCTATAGAGGCATTTTGTCCCCCCCCCATGGACGACGCCCCTATCAGATGCAAGAGCTTGCCATTCTTGACCTGTGTATCAATTTTCATGAGGATATGAGGTTGCTGAAGCCATCAAAAAGCCAAACGCATTTGGTGGCGAGGGAGGCGCCATAGCAGCCACGCCTCTTGACACAGAGAAAAGCTTTTAATAACTTTTGATCAGCATGGTCTCTGGATGATCTGTTAAAAATCTGAAGTCGATTGGATGAAATCCCTTGGAGTAGTTTGTTAAAATACAACATGTGGAAATCACGCCAAAATGACAAGTTAAAATCAAAATGGCCGACTTCCTGTTTGGAGTAGACCATTGGTGCCATAGACTTTTATGTGCATCTAGACAACATACACATGTGAACCAATTTTCATGTTCCAACTCCAAAAAAACCCTATGGGGAGGGGATTTTGAAAATTTCAAAGGGGCACTATAGACGCATTTTGTCCCCCCCCATGGGCGACGCCCCTATCAGATGCAAGAGCTCACCATTTTTGACCTGTGTATCAATTTTCATGAGGAGATGAGCTCGCTGAAGCCATCAAAATGCCCAACGTATTTAGTGGTGAGGGATCGATAGTCGCCACGCTGCCACATGGACACCATTAGACGTAGCATCACAGCGTTCATAAGGTAGCTTCACCAACTTATTCTGCATGCATTAGAAGTGGAATGAAGTTGATGCGGTCATGTTTGTGGCATTAGTACATGTTAAAGTAAAAACTGGTCACTTCCTGTTACCACCGGGGGGCGCTATGAGTAAGGTGGGATATTAATATATCGGGGCATTTGGGGCGGAGCCATCATCATGCCCAGCAAGTTTGAAGCTGCTGAGATCAAGTATGTGGGCGTGAGGTCCGTTCGAAATTTGATGGCAAGAAAACGAAAAATCGCCAAAATTTGTCATGCCCTAGCGGCCCCGCCCCTTGATGTAGCGAAAAACTTTTAATAACTTTTGATCAGCATGTTGTCAGGATGATCTGTAGCCAATTTGAAGTCAATCGGACGAAATCCCTAGGAGGAGTTCGTTCAAATTTAAGTTGTGGAAATCGTCTTAATGAAAAAATTAAAAACAAAATGGCCGACTTCCTGTTGGGATTTTACCATGACGTTAAGAGACTTTTTTGTGCATCTCGGTATGATACATGTGCGTACCAAATTTCGTTTGCCTACGACAAACTTACCCCAAGGGGAGGGGTTTTTGAAAATTTGTAGGGGGTGCTATTTTGGCATTTCGCATCAACCATATGCAAACGCACAAAAATAGTGAATTTCGGATCTGGCTGGACAAATGTGAAAAGTTAGTAGGGATGCACCGAAATGAAAATTTGTGGCTGAAGCCGAAGCCGAATATTATTGAACGCTTGGCCGAATACCGAGTACCGAATACCGAATATCATTGTTTAGTTTTTCATTAGTTTTTGTAGATGAACCCCCTCGAAATTAGTGTTGTCACGGTACCAAAATTGGGACCCACTGTGCGATAGCAATGAAAATATCATGGTTCTGAGTAGTATCACGATACCACAACGAAAATGAGGCAGATGTGCCTTTTGTCATTTATGAAAAGATAAATTACTTTTCTATAATACATCAATGATATTTCAATGGAATAAATTACTTATTGACTTATTCATACTTCAAAAACAGCATCAATGAGTGATGAACATGAGGGGGATCAAAATAAAATATAAATCAACCAGCCACCCTCCTCCCCTGACAGTCCCTTCATAAGTAATGAACAGTCTCTCAAGTGTGGTGAGGTTTGTGGGCCGTTACTGACACAAAGACAGAAATGTGAAAGGCTCGTTTCTCCTCTGACACATCACATACCTGTGCTTGGCTGGCTCAGCTGTTTAGGTACTTCTGGGCAGTCATGACACCAAGAAGAGGATATTATTGGAGCCGACTTCTCCGTCGCCCAGTAAGCCGATGGCCGCCTGCTGAATGATTTAAGCCTATTTTGCTCGCTCAAAACTATTTTTAGTCGCAAATGCGAGTGCCGTGACGGACGGATGGATCACCACACTGCCGACATTTTATTCCACCCGTCACGGGACGCCGTTTGATCACGTTATCAAAACACACGCTATTATTCGGCCTTGCTTTTAACTTATTCCACCAAATACCAAATGTGTGGTTTTTTGCAAAATTCAGCCGAATATATTTGGTTACCGAATATTCGGTGCATCCCTAAAAGTTAGAAGCATTTTAAAATTTGGGAAAGGGGCGAAACTGGGACACAAAATGTCGTAATAATAATAATAATAACGATAATAATGATAATAATAATAACTAGAACTGCAAGCAGTTATGAACGGGGGCCAAGCCTCCCTGTGCAACTCGGCCCCCGGGTGTTGCGAAGCCCTTGGAAGTCGGCCCGACCAAACATCACTAAGCTTTATGGCTGGCCTCAGGAGCGACTCTGCATCACGCTCACCAAATTTCATGCGAATCTGATCAACTCTCATGTCACTTGATGTTTCTCTGTTTATAGCGCCCCCTACCGGTTAATTTGTGGCAAATTTGGCACAGAGCCTCTGGTTGATGTCTGAAACAAGTGACTTGAGTTTGATGTTGATAGCTTTTACTTTGACAAAAATATGCAACGGTATGTGTTTTTTAGCTAGTAGAAAAAAATTGTTTATTTATAAGTACCGCATTTTTTGGAGTAGCAAAATTCTTTTGATAACTTTTGATCAGGCCAGTCTGGAGATTGTATGTGTAAAGTTTCGTGCAGATGGAGCTTAAACGCTAGGAGGAGTTTGAAAAATTAGGTTTTTGATGTGTAGTGACTTACTAAGAGACATATGCAGTGGGAGTGGGCGTGGCCTATGTCAGAAGATGCAACTCTATTTATGGAACACGTGGATATAAAGTTTATGAAGATGTGTTTTAAAATGTGGAAGTTACAGGCCAAAACGCGTTTGCCTCCGTTATAGCGCCACCTAGTGGAGTAGACACACAATTTTTGGTATGGGTGGTCTGTGTGCTATTCTATATATACCCTGTGGATTTCAAAGCCCTCAGTATAAAAATAAATGTTTGTTGTTGATCTTGTAATAAGCCACGCCCACTTTGACCAGTCGTGATAAACTTCAAGTTATGGCCTCAGGAGTGACCCAGCATCATACTCACCAAATGTTGTACAAATCGGTGCTGCCATTTGAGAGATATAAATTTCCCATATTTGCAGCGCCCCCTAGTGGCCAACATTAGTCAAATTTGGCTCATACCCTCAGAGTCACATGCCAAGCAAGGATCTCAGATTTAGTGTTGTTAGCATTTATTTTGACTGAGATATGCAACAGTTCGTGTTTTTATAGGTAGGGGAGAGGAGACCGGATGGCAGCGTGAGACCGCGAGACCACTGTGGGATTTTGAGATTCAACATGGCGGCGCTTAGCTGCTAGATTAGATATCAACAAACTAGCCAAATAAATATAATTACCTAACGGGTGACAACTCCAGCCTGCACCATCAGCCAGAGTGGAGGACCTAGAAGAGTTTATCGATCAATACTACTATGAGTGCGTCATGGAGGGTCCTGCCGACAACCCCAATAAGAGGAAGAAGACCGACTCAGCCACCGACACACAAGACTTGTTATCCTCCGAATTTAGCGTCTTGGAATCCATCAACAAGAAGCTAGAAGTGCTCGGTATGCTCCACCAGGAGATAAAAGACCTGAAGGTAAGCTTGGAGTTCACTTACCAGCAGATTAGCGACCTGCAGCAAAACAACGCTGAACTCCGCTCCACCTTAGCAGCGGTTGCTTCAGATGTAGATCTTCTCAAAAAGGAAAATAAACTCCTTAAGGAAACTGTCCTCGACGTGCAGTCCAGAAGCATGAGAGACAATTTAATCATTTCTGGCATCCCGGAGAGCACACCAGACAACCCAGAAGTCCAAGTAAAAAAGTTCATGGTGACTGCCCTCAAGATCCCGACGGAGACTGTAAACAACATCACCTTTCACCGCGTCCACAGGCTCGGACCCCGAGGAGGCCAGCGTCCTCGTCCGATCATCGCCAAATTCGAACATTATCAGCAGAAAATGCTCGTTAAGAGTAAAGGACGAGAGCTAAAAGGCACTTCGTTTGATATGAACGATCAGTTCCCCAGGGAAATCAACGAGGCGTAAAGTGTTATATCCCATTTTAAAAGAGCACAGGCAGAAGGGAAATAGGACCTCTCTTGTGGTCGACAAATTATACATAGATGGGCAGCTGTTCCGCCACTCTACCACCACCCCATGGCTCTTCTAAGTGAGATAAGTGCCCCTAAAACCACAAAACAAAGTAGAACCATAGCTTAATTGTATCATAAAAGGAATAAAAAAAAAAACAAAAAAAAAAAACAAAAGATGTGTGTATACATGTATACATATATATTGGGGCTGCACTATTCTTGAAATAAATAAATAAATATATGTATGTACTGTATATTTCATTCAAAATGGTACTCTGACACATTTCTCCTGCAACAGATAATTAAGCATTCCTGCGATTGCAATGCAATTAATCATGCGGCCCTGGTATATATGTATGTATATATGTATGTATGTAGATGTATATGTATGTACATGTGGTTATGTGGATATGTGTGTATGTGTGTGTGTATATGTGTATATATGTATATATGTATGTATATATATATGTATATATATATATATATAATGAACACAACACTGACTTATTGAAAAGAAGAAAAAAAAAAAAAAAAATCTCACAGGGTGTGAATGTACACTTCACATACTCCACCCAGCATTCTCCCTTTCCTTCTCTATTTTTTTCCCTCTGTCATGTCCCCCCCCCTCTCCCTCCCCCTATCCCTCTCACTCATTCCCCCTCCCTAACCTCACACACAAATACACTCCATGTAACCCCTTTGTTTTTTCAGGTTTGTAAATACCTCAAGGCACAGGCGCTTCTGGTTGTTGAACATGCTTGTATATATTCTAATGCTCTGCTCCATAACTCTACGGTGCTTCACCATGACACATCGGTTGACTGTAATACATACACTTAACAATTACAAATACTAAAGCAAAATCCACACAGATAGAAACTCACTTAGAAACAACACACAGATCATTCTCCATACCCACACACAGTATGATAAAACCCCCACTTTGTCAATGTCACACCTAAACTTGGTTTCCTGGAATGTACATGGCATCCGCTCACAGGCGAAAAAAATTAAAGTGATGGGCTTTGTCACAAGATTGAAAACAGATATTTTTCTCCTACAAGAAACCCACTTGCTAAAGTCAGAAGAAAAATCTCTTAAAGATCCAAATTTTAATCAAATTTTTCATCCTGCTATAACAACAGACAAAGAGGTGTCTCTATCATGGTCCAGAGACTACCATTTACTTTAAACAGCACAGTAACAGACCCAGAAGGCCGCTACATCATTATTCAGGCAACAATCTTTAACAAATTATATACAATCATTAATCTGTATGCCCCTAATAATGATGATCCAGCCTTCTTTCACACAATCTTCTCTTTACTATCTAACCTATCAGACAGCTCGACAACTATAATAGGAGGAGACTTTAACACAGTCCTAAATGCTTCATTAGACCGATCTAGCAACTCAGCACACACAAAGCAATCATAATCGGCTAAGGTAATACAGGAATATATGGATGATTTTGGGCTTGGCGATGGCTGGAGACTCAAATACCCATCGAAGAGGGAATATACTTTCTTCTCTCCTGTGCATCGCTCATTTTCAAGAATTGACTTTTTTCTCTTAAACAACTCCATCTCACAAAAAATTACCACAAAAATACACCCGATCATTATCAGCGACCATGCACCAATATCACTCAATCTGCAAATAGAAACCATCCATAAACGGCCCCCAACATGGCGCTTTAATATCTCTTTACTCAAAGACCCAGACTTTGACAAAATGGTGAGACGGGAGTGGGCAAACTTTCTTGAAGACAATGACTCTCCAACTTTATCTCCATCTTTAATATGGGAAACTGGGAAGGCAGTAATCAGAGGAAAAATTATATCGTACTCCTCCTACAAGAAGAAAAAGGAATTGCAAGCAGAAAAAAACATTGAGGAAAAAATTAAACAACTAACACAGGAATATGCAAACAATCCAAGTGATCAAGTATGGACCCAATTACAGTGTACAAAATCGCAACTGGACAATATTCTATCAAAGAAAACTGAATTTATCATACAGCAACTAAGATATAATAATTTTGAACACAGTAACAAATCAGGAAAATTTTTGGCTAATCAGCTCCAACGCAATAAAGAAAAATCTCTGATACCAACAATCCAGGGGCCGTCCGGAAATTATACACAATCTCCTCAGGAGATCAATCAGATTTTCTATTCTTTCTACCATAACTTATATTCAGTAAACAGTAAACAGTAAACAATCCAAACCCAGAAGATATTCAGGTTTTTCTCGATAACCTAAATTTACCTCAGTTATCCACGGAACACAGAAATATGTTAGACGCCCCCCTGACTATTAATGACCTGCAGAGTGCATTAGACAAAATGCCAACAGGTAAGGCTCCAGGTCCAGACGGCTTTCCTGCCGAATTTATAAAACATTTCTGGACAATATTAGCACCACTTTTCATCAGGACAGTGACAGAGATCAAAAAGAACGGAGGTATAAGACCTCACATGAATACAGCAGCAATCAAATTATTACTAAAGCCAGACAAAGACCCCACACTTCCTTCTAGCTACCGTCCTCTATCACTAATTAACAGTGATATCAAAATTATCTCAAAGGCACTCACTTCTAGACTGGAGAAAATAATCGCATCAATAATTCATAATGATCAAACGGGCTTCATTAATGGCAGACACTCAAGCAATAATGTCAGAAGAGTTCTTAATCTGATAAGTAAAGCACAACGCGTTAATACAAAAGCAATTATTTTGTCACTTGATGCAGAAAAAGCCTTCGACAAGGTCAACTGGTCCTTCCTATTTGCCACCCTGAGTGGATTTGGCTTTGGAGAGTCATTTATCCAGTGGGTTTCAGCCTTATACAATTCCCCTAAGGCCACAGTCACCACCAACGGGATCACATCTAAAAGCTTCATTTTGCAGAGAGGAACCAGACAAGGGTGCCCACTCTCGCCTCTACTGTTTGCAATATTCATCGAACCATTGGCTATAGCAGTCCGTCAGAACAGCAAGATCATAGGTATCCATTCCGCCAATTCAGAACATAAAATTAATCTATATGCTGACAACATTTTACTTTACCTACAAGAACCGAAATCGTCTTTACATGAAGTATTTAATCTCATAACACATTTCTCGAAACTTTCGGACTACTCCATCAACTGGTCCAAATCGACAATAATGCCAATAACGGAGAACTCTTGGAATCCTGCAGACCAAAAATTTTCTCTCCTGTGGGCAACATAAGATATCTAGGCATAAATATTTCACCCAAACTATCAGACCTGGTCCACCTGAACTTTAGCTGCTAGATAAGATCTGTGGTGACCTGAAGCGCTGGAATAATCTTCCTATCTCCCTCCTGGGACGAATAGCCACAGTTAAAATGAAAATTCTACCCCAAATTAACTATTTTTTTTCCATGATTCCATTCACACCCACATCAAAATGGTTCCTGTCATTAGATTCTGCAATTATAAAATTCTACTCAAAGAACAAGACAGCAAAAATTAGCCTAAGCACCCTTCAGAAAAACAAATTGGAAGGGGATTAGACGCTCCTAACTTTAAACATTACTATTTAGCTAACCAGCTACAATACCTATTGAAATGGTTATATCCTAACGAAGACTACAACTCCTGGCTCGAACTAGAACAGGTTGACTGCAACAACATAAAACTCTCTGACCTCCCGTTTATCACCACTATACTCAGACGTCATAACTGTTATAAGAACCCAGTGATTGCTTCCACCTTGCTTGCTCTCTCCAATTTGGCACAATCCGGATTTTGAAATTAACAAAAGACCTCTCCATTTTAGCACATGGGAGATGAAGGGAGTAACTCATCTCCATCACCTTTTCCAAGACAATATACTTATGACATACACAAACTTATTTCAAACTTTTGAAATAAGAAATGGCAATTTTCTACAATATTTACAATTGATAAAAACAATCAAGAGGAGAATTCCAGCGCCTCAGGACACTTTGCAGCCACCAGAATTTGTCAAACATATTACAAAGCTTTCTCCGAGCAATAAGAAGAACCTTTCTAAGATTTATAAATTACTGTCAAAGACCAGTTCTATACATTTACCAACTTTAAAATGGGAAAAAGAACTGGGTGTATCACCGGACCCTGACTTCTGGACTCAGATATGCAAAAATACATTTAAGATGACAAGACACACTAATATACAACTTATCCAATTTAAAGTACTCCACAGAACACACATCACCCAACAAAAGATGAATAGAATGGGCTTTAGTCAATCTGACACATGCACTCAGTGTACTCAGAACACTGCAGACACCTACTTTCATGCACTCTGGTTATGTTCACCCGTCCAGCACTTCTGGTCTACAGTCACTCAAAAACTCTCCTCCATTTTGGACTGCAGGATCCCATTATCTCCCAACCTGTGCTTAATTGGTGACCTGATGACAATTGACCTCCCAAACAGCCACTGCAACTCTCTTCTTGTAGCTCTCGCCATCACCAAGAAAACAATCCTAGTCAACTGGAAAGATAAACAGACCCTCAACATCAAACATTGGCTGAATCTCCTTGTAGAACATATTTCGCTGGAGAAAATATCTGCTGGCCACAGAAACCAATTAACATACTTTACAGAAAAATGGTCACCATTTATTCACTCACTAAACGTGTCTGTATAGTGCCACTCAGCCTGTGAGCATATGCCACCTGTACATATAATTATTACAACTCAAGAAAGACTGTTGTGTAATATGTAATGTGTTTCTGTTAATGATGTAACCCCTAATCCCTCTATCTCTCTCACCACAATACACCACAGCGGTTCATCAGAACTCAAGGTCTTAAGCATGTGTTAGGTGCACCTTCTTCCCTTTGAATCCGGGCCTGCTCCCTAGCTCTGTGGGGGATTGCGGGGCCGGGCGGTTTTCCCCTGGGAGCGGATGCGTCTGGACTGCTCGCCCTGTGTGCCTGGGGGGGGCGGGGTCTCCTCGTGCTCCCTGGGCCTGGGGCGGCGTGGCCGGTCCCCCCTGGGGGGCTGTTTCCGCCCCTGGTGGTGTGGGGTGGGTGGGCTCCTCCTCCCCCCCCCCTTCGCTCCGCTCCTGCCCTTCCCCCTCCCTCCTCCCTCCCCCCTCTCCCCGTCCCTCCCTGCTCCTTCCTCCCGGCCTCGGGTGGGCCCGGGGTCCTCCCCTGGGTTGGGGGGCCTGGCGTGGGGGCTGGGTGCTGCCCGCGGGGGGTGTTCTGGTGCTGCGCAGTGTGGGCCTGCCCGTTGGTGTGCGGCCGCCGGTGGGGGGCGGGTCGGATGGGCTGGGGGTCCGGCTTTGGGTCTGTGGCGGTCTGGGGGGGTACTGGCGGGTTGTGGGTTGGTCTGTGCTCCTGCGCGTCGGGGTTCGGGGGGGCTGGGGGGTGCCCGTCGTCCGTGCATCCTGGTGGTGCGCCTTGCCCTTCTGCTGGGGGCCGATTTGCTACGGGCGGTGTGGCCCAGGTCGGGACCACTGTGGGGGCCTGCCACTGCAGTTGCCAGTGGGGCGGGGTTAGGTGGGGGCCCGTTGGGTTTCCCTGGGGCCCGCCTGGCCCACTGTCCATGGGTGCTGGGGGCCTCGCGGCGCCGGGGTCTGGTTGGTGCCACCTCCTAGCCCCTCCCATCCATTCCTCCGGCCCTCGGGCCGGGCCTACACTGGCCTGGCCTCCTAAACCACATTTAGTTCACTCACCACACATTGCACAGTTTTAATGCACCACATACACTCACTCTTCGAGGTGCGGACCACGGATGGATTGGGGGGCTACATGATGGGGCAGGCTATGGGACAGTGGTGTCCGGTAGCCCTCCATGCCGCCCCCCGGCCCATCCTTATCTGCTCTCCAATTTTAAAGCACCACATACACCTACATCTTGGGGGACAGATGGGAACAGGTTCCAGGTGCCTTATGGCTGCACGGGCTGCAGGACAGCAGTGGGCTGTAGCCATCAGCCTTGCCCCCACCTGTCTCCTATGTCCCTCAATTTTAATGCACCACATCACACTTATGGGCACTCACATTCACATTCACGCTGTAGGGTTAATGTTTCTCCGTCAGGGATCGGAGAATCATAGTAAGAGGGGGGGGTGGTGGGTTTACACACACTGTAGATATCCATGGCGTGGCTAGTGGGGCCCGGCCCGGGGGTGGGTGGTGGTTGGGGGTGGTGGGGGCGGTCCGCGTCGGGCGGTGGGTGGGCGGGCCCTCCTGCCCCGCCTGTCTGGGGTGTGTCTCTGGCTCTCTGGGGGTGCCGGCCTTCACCGCCCTGGGTCCTTGGGCCTGCGTGGTGTCCTGCAGCCTCTGCGGCTCCCTGGTCTTGGGGTCTGGGCGCTCCTGCGTTCTTGGGGTGCCATACCGCCCCCCAGCCCTGGACCCTGGTGATGGTTTTCATAAACACATTGGGAGGGTTCAAATACATGCATGCATGTTCAATACTTCAGCTCCGTGACGCATCGCAAAGAACCGATGGGATCACTCCAAAGGGGCCCACTTGCGTCTCAGACCTACCACACCACGCTGGCAACTCTTCTCTGCAATCGGGCTTTCCCCCTCCACCAAGACTCTCACATTTTTGGTGTTCAGTATAGACTTCTCTTTTGTTTTTGTTTTTCAGTACAGTATAGTAGACATGTATATGTTTATTTTTGATAATCTGCATGAAGCACAACCACCTCAAGGCTACAATACATCAGCTACACTGCCTGTTTCTCCCCTGTTTTTTTTCTTTCGTTTGTTTGTTTATTTGTTTGTTTTTCCTCCTTCTTCTCCGCATGCACTGTCACTATATAACTCAGGACTTAAGCACCTACCCCCTCCCCCTTGCTTGTTTCCTTACTTTCCCCCTGACACACTTTGGTGTATCACGGCCCTCTCTGACTCATATTAGGAAGTTTTTCCAATAAAGGCTGTTAGGCTAGTCTCCAGGGAGGGTGGGTGACGGTCACAACCACGCATTATGGGTATAAAATACTTGACTGCAAGATTAACAGTGCATCAATCTTCACAAGAAGCTTACACCCTTTAGTGGCGCTAAGCTATGAAGACCAATGCAGACAAGTATTAGAAAAAAAAAAAAAAAAAATTATAGGTAGCTAGCAAAATGTATTTGTTAATAATTTGTGCATATTTGTACCGAACAAAATTCTTTTGATAACTTTAGATCAGGTCCAGCTGACGACTGTCTGTGCCAAGTTTCACGCCGATCGGACAAAATCCCAAGGAGGAGTTTAAAAAAGCAGGTTTTCCAGTTTTCATGATTTTGTGAAAAAAAATTATAGGCGGAAATGGGCGTGGCCCAGCCCAGGTGATTCAGCACTATTCAGGGAATCTGGGTATATGAGCCTGTTGAATGTGTGACATACAGTGTGGGAGTTATAGCCCAAAACGCGTTGACCTTGGTTATAGCGCCCCCTGCCTACGGACCTATGTAATTTTTTGCGTCTGAGGTATGAGCAGGGGTCTGGACCAACCCTCCAAATGGCACCACCCTCCCTTGCACGGTTTAGCCTGCAGCATCACTTTTACCAACGGAAAAATAAAAATAGAGAAAAACTATAATAATAATAATAAAAACCCGAACAAAAACAATAGGGTTCCCAGCACCGCTGGTCCTGGGAACCGCGTTCCCAGGACCAGCGTTCGAGCACGGCGAGTTGTAGAAAATGCCTTTGGCATTCTGGCTAATAGGTTTAGAGTATTCCGCGCTACAATTATGCCTTCACAACTTCCTTTGTCAGCGTCGTTCAGAGGCCTACATGCCACCAGCGCTGGCAGACTGGGAAGATGCAGACCACAGGGTCCATAGAGGAGCTTGGAGGAGACATGGCCTGGGGGCCATGGAGTCTGTGCAAGCAGGAAGGGCACGGAACCCCACCCTCACTGCCAAGCACCAGCGCAATCTCCTGAGAGACTTCTTTGTGTCACCTGCTGGCCAGGTACCATGGCAAAAAGATTACATTTAAAAAAGAGAGGTTTTATGTAACCATATTCTGTTACTGTGTTGCCTATGTTATGTGTAAATATGTGTTTTCAGAAACATACTTACTGTTTAGCTGTAAAATGAGATTGTTTGTTACCCGGCTGCCATGTTGAAAACTGCAGAATGAGGATCAATCACCAGCCAACTCGCGGTACGTCACCTACTACATCATCCACCAGCTGGAGCGTGAGTGGTCCGTTGCGTCCAGATCACTCTGTTTACCATTATGGAATGTAGCCAAGAACCTTTAGCTACTTATTTGTTCCTATTTTAAAGGTACTTAAATATTTTTGTTTGTACTACTAAGATTGCTTTACTGTTTAATACTGCTTTTTTTTTAGTATTTTGAAACTGAAAATGTAAATGATTATAAATCAAAATAGTACAAATGATTATTTATGATGAAAATAAAATGACTATCCAGCACATTTCATATATTTATTTTAGCCTTTTCAACATATAAAGGCATTACAGTGCATCTCAACATTACAAATGTAAAAGATTTATATTCATGTCATTTTAGAAACAAGGATGCCTGAGAACACAATATCACAAAATAGAATTTTATCAGTGATAGAAAGTAGACAAACTACATGTAGCCAGCTATAGTTGTCACTGCTACTACAAATCGTGTAACATTCCTTTTTAAAAGATAAGATTCTTTAATTCTCATTGCAAACAATGAAATTTTGTTCGGCAGTAATCCACCCCAATTAGCAGCATATCAATCAATCAATCAATCAGTCAATCAATCAATCAATCAATTTTATTTATAAAGCCCAATATCACAAATCACAATTTGCCTCACAGGGCTTTACAGCATACAACATCCCTCTGTCCTTAAGACCCTCACAGCGGATAAGGAAAAACTCCCCAAAAAAACCCCTTTAACGGGGAAAAAAAAACGGTAGAAACCTCAGGAAGAGCAACTGAGGAGGGATCCCTCTTCCAGGACGGACAGACGTGCAATAGATGTCGTACAGAACAGATCAGCATAATAAATTAACAGTAATCCATATGACACAATGAGACAGAGAGAGAGAGAGAGAGAGAGAGACAGAGATGCAGGTAATGACAGTAGCTTACAACAACATTAATGAAAGTAATAATATTATAGTTATAGTTCTGGTTACTGCGGTACAATATGTTGAAAGTATGTATTAATACCTGGCAGTATACATGTGTGACAATAATCATATGTGTATAATAACAGAAGAAGTATGACTAATGACTAATGATGGCAGCAACAGCAGGAGGCATCTGGCGGGACCACGGCAGCAGCACAACCACACACGTCACGCTGTCCAGGCACCGCTGCGGTATGAGTTAATCTGAGAGACAGAGGAGCACAAAGGCTCCGGAGAAGAAGCCGAGTTAGTGACATCCAGAATGGCCGGGTTAGCTAGATGCAGTAATAGGATACGAGAGAGAGAGAGAGAAGGAGAGAAGGGGCCCGGTGTATTATAGAGGGGTCCTCCGGCAGACTAGGCCTAAGTCAGCCTAACTAAGGGCTGGTACAGGGCAAGCCTGAGCCAGCCCTAACTATAAGCTTTATCAAAGAGGAAAGTCTTAAGTCTAGTCTTAAATGTGGAGACGGTGTCTGCCTCCCGGACCGTAACAGGAAGATGATTCCACAGGAGAGGAGCCTGATAGCTAAAGGCTCTGGCTCCTGATCTACTTTTGGAGACTAGGGACCACGAGTAACCCTGCGTTCTCAGAGCGCAGTGTTCTGGTGGGATAATATGGCACTATGAGCTCTCTAAGATATGACGGAGCTTGACCATTTAGAGCTTTATAAGTTAACAGTAGGATTTTAAATTCAATTCTGGATTTCACAGGGAGCCAGTGCAGAGAAGCTAAAACAGGAGAGATATGATCGCGTTTCTTAGTTCCTGTTAGTACACGTGCTGCTGCATTCTGAATTAGCTGGAGAGTTTTTAAGGACTTACTAGAGCTACCTGATAATAGAGAGTTACAGTAATCCAGCCTTGAGGTAACAAAAGCGTGGACCAATTTTTCTGCATCTTTTCGGGTCAGGATAGGCCTAATTTTCGCAATATTACGCAGATGAAAAATGCAGTCCGTGAGGTTTGCTTTAAATGAGAATTAAAAGACAAATCTTGATCAAATATTACTCCGAGGTTTCTTACGGTAGTGGCAGAGGCCAGAGCAATGCCATCTAGAGAAACTATGTCATTAGATAAAGAGTCTCTGAGTTGTTTGGGGCCAAGAACAATAACTTCAGTTTTGTCTGAATTTAACATCAGGAAATTGGTGCTCATCCAAGTTTTTATGTCTTTAAGACAATTATGGAGTTTAGTTAATTGATTACTTTCTTCTGGCTTCATTGATAAATACAACTGAGTATCATCCACATAACAATGGAAATTTATAGAGTGATTTCTAATGATGTTACCTAAAGGAAGCATATATAGAGTAAACAGGATTGGTCCGAGCACAGAACCTTGCGGAACTCCAAAACAAACTTTAGTACGTAAGGATGGTTCATTGCGAACGTCAACAAATTGAAAACGATCAGATAAATAAGATTTAAACCAGCTTAGTGCTGAACCTTTTAAGCCAATTAAGTGATCCAGTCTCTGCAGTAGAATTTGATGGTCAATTGTGTCAAACGCCGTACTAAGATCTAATAAAACAAGTACAGAGACGAGTCCTTTGTCTGAAGCAATCAGAAGGTCATTTGTAATTTTAACTAGAGCTGTCTCAGTGCTATGATGCACTCTAAATCCTGACTGAAATTCCTCAAATAAATTATTATCCTGGAGAAAATCACACAGCTGGTCTGCGACTACTTTCTCAAGGATCTTTGACATAAAGGGAAGATTAGATATTGGTCTATAATTGGCTAACACCTCTGGATCCAGGGTGGGCTTTTTTAGTAGAGGTTTAATTACAGCTATCTTAAAAGACTGTGGTACATAGCCTGTTAATAAGGATATATTGATCACATCTAATATATGAGTGTTAACTAAAGGAAAGACCTCCTTAAGTAGCCTAGTTTGGATGGGGTCTAAGAGACACGTTGATGATTTGGATGAAGAAATCACTGCAGTCAATTCTTGAAGAGAAATTGGGGAGAAGCAATCTAAATATATATTAGATTTTACAGCTGTGTTTGAGGTTAGATAGGTACTATCTGAGGGCAGGAGGTCATGAATTTTGCCTCTAATAGTTAGAATTTTGTCATTAAAAAAGCTCATAAAATCATTACTGCTAAGGGCTAAGGGAATACAAGGCTCAATAGACTCTCAGTCAGCCTGGCTACAGTGCTGAAAAGAAACCTGGGGTTGTTCTTATTGTCTTCTATTAGAGCTGAGTAATAGTTTGCTCTGGCATTGCGGAGGCCCCTCTTATAAGTTTTGAGACTGTCTGTCCAGATTAAACGAGATTCTTCCAGTTTGGTTAATTGCCAATTCCTTTCAAATTTTCGCGATATTTGTTTTAACTTACGGGTTTGACAGTTATACCAAGGAGCGAACTTTCTTTGCTTTTTTAACTTCTTTTTAAGAGGAGCTACAGAGTCGAGCGTTGTTCGTAGCGAGCCTACAGTGCTATCAACAAAATGATCAATTCGGGAGAGGTTAAAGTCGGCACGGGAAACCTCTGTTACTGAAGGTATTGGTATTGAATTTAACGAGTAATCTTTTCCTTAAGTTTTGCGACAGCACTATCTGATAAACATCTAGTATAGTAACTGTTGCTGAGTGGCGTGTAATCGAGTAAAAGAAATCAAAAGTAATCAGATACTGATCCGATAGCGAGGATTCTGTGGAAAGACTTTTAGGTTATCAATTTCAATTCCATACGTCAGAACTAGATCGAGGTATGGTTAAAACAATGAGTAGGTTCATGTACACCCTGACTGAAGCCAATGGAGTCTAATAATGAGATAAAGCGGTAGCCAGGAGTCATTATCAACGTCGACATGAATGTTAAAATCGCCTACAATAATAACTTTATCTGATTTAAGAACTAAACTGGATAAAAACTCTGAGAATTCAGATAAAACTTCAGAATACGGGCCAGGAGCACGGTACACTATAACAAATAAAAGTGGCTGCGAGGTTTTCCAGGTCGGATGTAAAAGACTAAGAACGAGGCTTTCAAATGAATTATAATCTAGTTTAGGTTTAGGACTGATTAACAGGCTAGAGTTAAAAATGGCTGCAACTCCCCCTCCTCGGCCGCTGCCTCGAGGAATGTGGGTATTATTATGACTGGGAGGAGTGGACTCATTTAGACTGACATATTCATCTTGACAAAGCCAGGTTTCAGTGAGACTGAGTAAATCAATATGATTATCTGAAATTAATTTGTTTACCAACACTGCTTTAGACGATAGAGACCTGATATTTAACAGTCCGCATTTAATTCTCCTGTTTTGTCTTTCTGTCACAGAAGAGGTTTTAATTTTTATGAGGTTGTTATGCACAACTCCTCTTTGTTTAATTTTAGATTTAGATAATTTAGGCGGTCGGGGGACAGACACCGTTTGTATAAAACTATTACACTATCGTGTAACATTTCTATAAATTTGTGTAGATGGTCCCTGAGTAGTAGGGGCGACATGGTGATGGGTTTGTGACAGTATTGGTGTGTGGGAGGTGAGCAGGAGTTTGTGCAGGTGAAAAGGTTGGATATGGAACAGGTGGCAAAAGTGTGGATGGTTGCTGACTGCATTGGTCTGCTTCCTGGGCCTCAAACAAAGCATTCATTAATTTTCTTTTTACATTTGTCTGAATGGCCACATTTCCATTAGCCTGAGCTCATCCGCAACCTGATTTCCAGATGAAGTGTAAGCATCAGGAGCGGGCTTGGACATAATGGAAGCTGACATCTGCTGCAATAGCTTCAGTTTCTGATGCTCTACTGTTTCCTCCCCTCTGCGGACACTTGAACCAGGCCTGGAAGTGGGAGGAGAAGGACCATCTTCCTGTTGGGTGGAGGGTTGTGGTCCTGTGGTAGACATGATAAACACTTATGAGCACCATACAGAAATGAATAAAACTAGTGAACAAATAAATAAATACATTCCATTGAAAAATATTATGCGGTGAGACATAAAATATCAGATCAAACTAATTGACAATTTGAAATACTTTGCTTACTTTACTTTACTTTTGTTGCTCCTAATTTGCACAAAAACCTACTAAGCATCCATAACACTGCCCTGATTATGCTGTCACTTTTCCCAAACCAGCATTACAGTATGTGACTCTTTCACCTGTTACACAGTGGGATGGGGCATGGATTTATTGTATAGGTCACAGATATGTTTACAAATATATTACTGTCTCTCTTGTTTATCTGTCTAAGAGAAATGAGAGACAAAGATGGTTCAGAGAGGATCTAAATTGTCACCCGTCTATCAAAACTGAAAGGACAGAAGTGCTATTTATCCACAGATTTTCATAGTGCAACTGCATGGGACAAGTTACTAGATTGTTTGAATTAAAACAACTAACCACAACCAGATAATATACAAGTAAATGAAAAATGTAAACAAAACCATGAGTGTACCTTGCGTAGCAATATCAGACATGTTGTCCTCATTGCTGGCATGGTCATTCATGTCACGCTCGTCACTCAACAAGTCCTTGATGGATTGATCAAGCTGAAAGACAGTCAAATGTCAGTGGTGTGCCTAGTCATGTATCCATCAACAGAGTATTTCTAAAACAAATGATTAGGCTCTATGCACAACTCCACTACTTCCTGAAATTAAAGCAAGTCTTTTATTTCCTGCCTTATTGGCCAAAATGATTAATCCAGGTGTGTCAACAGTCAGAACAATGATCAGGGACAACTGGATTAATCGGTCAGGTCAATAATGTAAGACAGGAAATAAAAGACCTGCTTTAATTTCAAGGAGTAGTGGAGCTGTGCATAGAGCCTATTGTAACTTACTGGGAAAAGTTGTGTAGTTAAAACTATTATACAATTACCTCATTAAACATCTGTGCAGTCACATACAGTGCATTGAACCCAGAGTAGTTGGTGACTGAATATATGATTTTTTTTTTTTGCAAGATACTGGTTTACCAAGGAAACTGTTTTGGAGCTGAACAAGATGATTGGACCAAGTGTCAAACATGGCAGTGACACAAATGCAGCTGTTAAGCTAACTAGTAACGTTTTTGCAAGCTAGCAGCAATGTTACATTTTAATAGGAAAAGCACACGTTGAAAGAGTTAACAGTTATTCCCCCACTCATACTGGTGTGCTTACACTGCTCTCACTGTGGCGCTGTGCAACATGTTTCTTGAGAAACTCACTTCCACTGGGTTGGGGCTTCAAAAGTTTAGTGTACTGGGTCCTCAACGTTGCCACCCTAGACTTCACCTCCTCGACTGAAATCATACAAATCAATCAGCATCATCAACTTGTTTTGCTAGCTAGCTTTCCATCCCTCTCTCTCAAACACATACAGAACCCCCCCCCCACCCCCCCACCCCAATCATTAGCTTACCTGGAATAGTTAAATGAAGCCAGAAGAAACTAATCAATTAACTAAACTTCATAATTGCCTTAAAGACATAAAAACCTGGATGAGCACCAATTTCCTGATGTTAAATTCAGACAAAACTGAAGTTATTGTTCTTGGCCCCAAACAACTTTATCTGACAACAGTTTCTCTAGATGGCATTGCTCTGGCCTCTAGCACTACTGTAAGAAACCTCAGAGTGGGGCGTCGGTGGCTTGGTGGTAGGGCAGGCGCCCCATGTACAAGGCTGTTGCCTCAGCGGCCTGGGTTCGAATCCAGCCTGTGGCCCTTTGCTGCATGTCACTCCCTCTCTCTCTCCCCCTTTTACACTTGTCTGTCCAAACAAATAAAGGCTTAAAAATGCCCAAAAAATATCTTTAAAAAAAAAAAAAAAAAAAGAAACCTCAGAGTAATATTTGACCAAGATCTGTCTTTTAATTCTCACTTAAAACAAATCTCATGTACTGCATTTTTTCATCTGGGTAATATTGCGAAAATTAGGCCTATCTTGACCCGAAAGGATGCAGAAAAATTGGTCCACGTTTTTGTTACCTCAAGGCTGGATTACTGTAACTTCCTATTATCAGGTAGCTCTAATAAGTCTTTAAAAACTCTCCAGCTAATTCAGAATGCAGCAGCACGTGTACTAACAGGAACTAAAAAACAAGATCATATTTCTCCTGTTTTAACTTCTCTGCACTGGCTCCCTGTAAAATCCAGAATTGAATTTAAAATCCTACTGTTAACTTATAAAGCTCTAAATGGTCAGGCTCCGTCATGTCTTAGAGAGCTCATAGTGCCATATTATCCCACCAGAACACTGCACTCTGATAATGCAGGGATACTCGTGGTCCCTAAAGTCTCCAAAAGTAGATCAGGAGCCAGAGCCTTCAGCTATCAGGCTCCTCTCCTGTGGAATCATCTTCCTGTTGCGGTCCGGGAGGCAGACATTGTCTCCACATTTAAGACTAGACTTAAGACTTTCCTCTTTGATAAAGCTTATAGTCAAGGCCAGCCCAGGCTTACCTTGTACCAGCCCCTAGTTAGGCTGACTTAGGCCTAGTCTGCCGGGGGACCTCCTATAATACACTGGGCACCTTCTCTCTCTCTCTCTCTCTCTCGCTCTCATGTCCTTACTGCATCTTGCTAACTCGGCTTCTTCTCCAGCGCCTTTGTGCTCCACTATCTCGCAGGTTAACTTATATCGCTCTGGCATTGACGGATCCTCCACACAGAAACAACAAAATCTTGACAACAGAATTAGAAGAAGCAGAATGCTATCTATTTCCACATGGAGAAACTGCTGACTTTTGCATAAAGAGATTTTCATATTTCATTTCCCTGTCTTGTCTTTAGTGGCCTAAAGGTCTGTTGTCACAAAGGACAGTCTGACATTCAGGAAGACTGGTTGTCTTACTTTGCCACGGGTGATTGTACTTTTTACATCAGTGATTATTTGACCTTTTTTGGAAAAGACTTTCTCACAGGGTACAAACATGGCCTTAATACACAGACGAGACAATTCGGCTGTCACACCAAAGGGTCAGAGGTCACAAGCAGAAAGGGTTTATTCAAGTAAACATACACCTCCAATAATGCATCACCAGCAGTGGTCACATTTGTGTCTATTTGTTCGCTCAACAGTCTGGTAGCTAATGTAGGTATGGTGGCATCTTTACATTAGATTTCCACCTTGTAGCATCCAGCTAAAGCTCTGCTATGCCAATTACTTTCTAAGCTGCTCTTAATACATCAGATGCATGTATATATATGTATATATACAGTACAGGCCAAAAGTTTGGACACACCTTGTCATTCAATGCGTTTTCTTTATTTTCATGACTATTTACATTGTAGATTCTCACTGAAGGCATCAAAACTATAAATGAACACATGTGGAGTTATGTACTTAACAAAAAAAGGTGAAATAACTGAAAACATGTTTTATATTCTAGTTTCTTCAAAATAGCCACCCTTTGCTCTGATTACTGCTTTGCACACTCTTGGCATTCTCTCCATGAGCTTCAAGAGGTAGTCACCTGAAATGGTTTTCCAACAGTCTTGAAGGAGTTCCCAGAGGTGTTTAGCACTTGTTGGCCCCTTTGCCTTCACTCTGCGGTCCAGCTCACCCCAAACCATCTCGATTGGGTTCAGGTCCGGTGACTGTGGAGGCCAGGTCATCTGCCGCAGCACTCCATCACTCTCCTTCTTGGTCAAATAGCCCTTACACAGCCTGGAGGTGTGTTTGGGGTCATTGTCCTGTTGAAAAATAAATGATGAACGCAAACCGGATGGGATGGCATGTCGCTGCAGGATGCTGTGGTAGCCATGCTGGTTCAGTGTGCCTTCAATTTTGAATAAATCCCCAACAGTGTCACCAGCAAAACACCCCCACACCATCACACCTCCTCCTCCATGCTTCACAGTGGGAACCAGGCATGTGGAATCCATCCGTTCGCCTTTTCTGCGTCTCACAAACACACGGCGGTTGGAACCAAAGATCTCAAATTTGGACTCATCAGACCAAAGCACAGATTTCCACTGGTCTAATGTCCATTCCTTGTGTTTCTTGGCCCAAACAAATCTCTTCTGCTTGTTGCCTCTCCTTAGCAGTGGTTTCCTAGCAGCTATTTGACCATGAAGGCCTGATTCGTGCAGTCTCCTCTTAACAGTTGTTCTAGAGATGGCTCTGCTGCTAGAACTCTGTGTGGCATTCATCTGGTCTCTGATCTGAGCTGCTGTTAACTTGCCATTTCTGAGGCTGGTGACTCGGATGAACTTATCCTCAGAAGCAGAGGTGACTCTTGGTCTTCCTTTCCTGGGTCGGTCCTCATGTGTGCCAGTTTCGTTGTAGCGCTTGATGGTTTTTGCGACTCCACTTGGGGACACATTTAAAGTTTTTGCAATTTTCCGGACTGACTGACCTTCATTTCTTAAAGTAATGATGGCCACTCGTTTTTCTTTAGTTAGCTGATTGGTTCTTGCCTTAATATGAATTTTAACAGTTGTCCAATAGGGCTGTCGGCTGTGTATTAACCTGACTTCTGCACAACACAACTGATGGTCCCAACCCCATTGATAAAGCAAGAAATTCCACTAATTAACCCTGATAAGGCACACCTGTGAAGTGGAAACCATTTCAGGTGACTACCTCTTGAAGCTCATGGAGAGAATGCCAAGAGTGTGCAAAGCAGTAATCAGAGCAAAGGGTGGCTATTTTGAAGAAACTAGAATATAAAACATGTTTTCAGTTATTTCACCTTTTTTTGTTAAGTACATAACTCCACATGTGTTCATTCATAGTTTTGATGCCTTCAGTGAGAATCTACAATGTAAATAGTCATGAAAATAAAGAAAACGCATTGAATGAGAAGGTGTGTCCAAACTTTTGGCCTGTACTGTATATATATATATATATATATATATATATATATATATACTCTTTTTTACTTTTTTATTGGGCAGTGAAGGGCAGTTCTTGGTTGATATCCTTCTTGCTTTGAAAATAGGAGAAAAGACAAGAAACAACTTTTTTTAGGAGATACAGTTACAGTTATTTCTATTAAATAGAGAAGAGAAAATTGATATCAATGTCATGTTTGTGCAACTACCAAGTCGGGACATAATTACTTTCCTACAGCATAAAGACTGAAACATTTGATTTACAGAAATATTCATCACTTTTAAGAACTGTTGTTCAAGCTGTTAGTCAAACAATTACTTTTTTTATTTCTGGTATTCAAAATGTATTGACAATTTCTATGTCTTCTGGGTGGTTTTCATGTAAGCCTGTGCAGGTTTCTACCACACTTCCACATGCACCTTTTTAAACTATTTTTTTATTCCCTTTTGTTTTGTATTAATGTATGTGAAACAAATAAATGAATAGATATCCTGTCTTTTTCAAAAGATTAAAATATATGCCTGCTGATAGATTTAACCCACTACTAATAACGGTCTAATTATTTTAACTTTTTTCTTTTAACCTTACCTTAACACCATCTTGTGGTTTTAGAGGTAGTTAAGTGCTACTTAGGCTGATGTGGCAAATAACAGCTTTAGCACAGTGGCTGTGAGCAGTTTCCTGGAGTCTTGTCACAGTGAGGTTGTGAGTTGTGGTGACATTTTGGCCTGCATAAAGAACAAAACCTTTGTTCACTGAGCACACATTATCAGTAGGAATGCACTGCTACAGATCCTACAGACCACATTAACGAGGCTATCGAGGTATTTCGCCACTACTCGCGTTAATGGAGGACCAAATTAAGAAAGCTGCTAAACTGGATCGCCTTCAATGGAAGCCATGTCAGACTGAAGGTTCTGGGAGCTTCAGTCTGACACTCAGGCTAGCTGCATACTACCACCGGACAAATACAGTTATAACCCGTTTTTCACTAAAATTAGCATGTGTAAGCAGATTTCAGAAACACTTGAAAATCTGCTACAAATAGGCAAGAGACTCCTTTCCCATTGCCAGTAGACTAGAGCCATGTACACAGCTTTGCAGAAGAAAAGCACACCATTTTGTTTTACTGGTGTACTACTTTCAACATCACGGACAGGCTGGAAAACAGGTCAGTGAACAGTAGAAAGCAGCATGAAGGCTAGTGGAAACATCACAGTGGTTACTCATTTATATATTTCGTACATATTCAGTATGTTTCAAACTCAGCACAGACTAATTTGGATCAATGTTTGAATGCTGCTTGGATGGATATGGAAAGTATATTGTGGTGCTGCATCATTGCATCTTGCTGGTAGGGGGCTTAAATTAATGCCTTCACAGGTGTTGTATTTCCACTGGAGACAGCCAGAACCTATAAATACTCGTCATGACTATGGCAGAGTCATTTTACTTGGATGTGAATTCTGATTGTAACTTTTCTCATTACATTGAAACGTCCCGAAAAATACCACTGAGGGACTTCAGCTCGTTCAAAATTCTGCAGCCTGGCTATCACAAAGAGCAAAGAACAAAGAGAAGAGAGTACATCAGGCCAGTCTCAGCTGCTCTGCACAGTGGAGGCTGACATTTTTTCTGGAGTCCCACGGGTCACGTGATTCCCGTGGGATTCCCATGGGATGGGAATCAGTTTCACTATTTCATGTGATTGGGACAGGATGGGAAAAAAGTCAACGGGAGCGGGCAGGACTGGGAATCATAATTAGGCCTGTTGCAATATGCGATGCACGGTAAATTAAAAGGGATTAATTGCCATATTCATGTGTGTTTGTTATCCTCGTCTCTCTCCACCAAAGAGACTGGACGACAAGAGCGTTCACTGCCGTGCATTGTCTGGCAGCCAGGTGAGTTGGTTCATAAAAAATAACAGTTGAGTGTAAGGTAAAGACAGGGAACTTGTTCCTAAACCCAATGCCACGGCCCCTGTGTGGGAGTGTTTTGGATTTAAACCAAATGACAGAAGGGAGCCCAGCAATTTGGACAAGCCGGTATGCCGGGTTTGTTCTAAAACCATCTCGACAAAAAGAGCGAATATGACCAACTTAAGCTTAACTGCACACCTGAGAGTGAGAGACTGACAGTCTATTTTTTTGTATTTATTTATTTATTTCAATATTTTTACGTGTTATTTCGGATATGTAAATTTTCTTTTTTGCATTCTGAAATATTCTTGTTAGATAAATGTTTATTTCTCTTTAAAATGGTGTACTTGCATCAATATGCCTGTATTCTCATTATATAAGTTTAAAGAATGGTCTAAAAACAGCAAAATTACAACAATAACAAAAATGGTCTTAAAAGCACAATATTACGCAATATTGTATATTGCAATAATTTCTGACACAATTAAATGGAGTTCTTAAGAGGCGCTTTGCATGCCTTAACTACCTGAGAGTGGAACCACAGAAAGCATGCAACATAACCCTTGCCTGTATTGTCCTGCACAACATCGCTACCAAGCGCAATGTCCCTCTCTGTGCTGACAATGATGCACCTGAGCCCCTTGGAGACCCTGACCAACCTCCTGCATTCTGCCAGAACGAGCAAACAGGACGTGCAACAAGGGACGCAATAGTTAGACACTATTTCTGATTTGGATTTGTTTTGGATTTCAAAAACCAGTGATGCCATTGCCATTGCTTTGTTATTCTGTTTTATCATTGCATGCATCACTAAAAAATAATCTAAAAACGAAACAAAAATATTTTTGATTGTGATGAATATACATTAATTAGTGACAGAATTAAATATATTATTTGTGGTCAATATTGACAGCTGTTTGGGGGATTATTTTATGAGGCCAAACTCTTTCTACTTTGCTGTAGGCCTATACTGAAAGGCTGAATACGTTATAGCCTACCTAATCACTGTAGCCTGACGGATGAACAAATCAAATTAAAACCTTATGAATAAATAGGATATCTTGTAGGCTATACTGCATGATCCAAATATAGTATTATTTGATACAATTTTAAAGTTTCATTACATTTTGGGCCTGAAATCCACGCTGAATCCACCCTTCTGATGGGATCAGTTTAATCCAGATTTTTTGGATCAAAGTGATCCCAATCCTACTAAAAAGTTCTGAAAAACCCAAACTAAAGGTTTGATCCGGATCAAAACCAAGATTGGATTACGTGATCTCATCTGATTACATAATCCGTTTTTTCTTTTGAAAACCCATTTTCAAGATTTGATCCAATCCGTTATCCAAAATCCGAGCGGAATAATTTTGAAAAACCGGGTCCAGGGCCCAGTATTTCAAAGTGATCTGATTATCCTGGCCGGATTGGATTAAATCCTGATCTGATCTGAAAACTGGGTATTTCAACACAGATCAAGAGGATCCTGATCCTGAGGAATTTGATACCAAATTTCAGGATTATTTGGATCCCACCTCAGAGGTGGATTTGACAAAGCCTCAGCTCCACTTCTCCTAGATACTGTTACTCAAGATGTTCATTCCACTTAATCTAAATTAGTGTTTTAGTTGTAAGTAATTTCAAGCATAGAAAAATACTGATTGGCCATACTTCCTTAAACTGCTGTAAACAAGAGTTACAAATACAGACCTATTTCTCAACATCTAGTTTCACCTAACATTGTAACTTGTTTGTACCAAAACATCCAACATATGTTTGTGGTCAGACAAAGGCAAGGAAATGCAATGCAAAGCAAATTTATTTGTATAGCACATTCTTTTCTTTACAGAGAGTGCAAGAAACAACACAGGGATTAACATAATGAGCACATGGACAACAACTCAGTCCTCTGACACTTCTGAATGAACCGCATAATTTATACCAGTACTGCGTAGTAGTGTCTTTTCCAATACTGCAGCAGTCTGCTCTGCACACATGTAAACATTAACGTTATGTTATTGTGTTGGCAATAACATAACGTTAAACTCTGAACAGGTTGGTGTTTAAAGAGTTTGTGCATGACGTATTTCAGATTAATTCCCTTTTAAATTAAACCATAGACCGCAAAATGCATCAACAAAGCCAGCTACCTCACTAGCCTGCTAGCTACTTAACATGCAAGTCAATGGAGCCGCGTTAGCTACCGTTAGCATGATCTCAGCTCAATTAGTGATCAGTACACCCACGTTTTAAGAAGGTGACAATTCAAATAGCTGGCTCACATGAGATGGTAGGTGGCCTTCGTATGGTCTTGAAAATGCTACACATTAGATAACGGTAAACCTACATTTTTATGCGAAAGCTGTGCTACCAACTGCTCCTTTCGTGAGGTAGTCCGCCATGTTTCAGATCCGGGGGCGGAGTTGTGAGATTTGGAAATCCGTATCCAGTCAGATTGGGATCAAAGTGATTCACCCTGCCAATGTTTTGAAATACCCAGATAAAGTCAGCAGGATCACCTTGATCCCTGACTGAGAAAAGGAGGATTTCATTATCTGGATTATTGTGATCCAGATTACAAGTTTTGAAATACTGGGCCCTGGGCATGTAAATGCTCTGAAGAAGCTTAGCCTTTTCCCTAAGTGCTTCCTGCACTGTTATTTATGTTTTAACCTCACTACTAGCAAGACTATGTTCTATCTTGTAATGGTCACACTGTGATTTTAGCGCCCTCATACTGCAGGGTGGGGTCAGTGCTGGGTTTATGCTTGACGCAAAGGGTTAATGAGAGTCTCCCCAAAGATGCTTACAGCATAGGTGTGATTTACAGTTCAGCATCTGCTTTCACCCATTGATGGCCCTCCCCCACAACACTTGATGGATGTATCATATGTGATCAGTATCTATATTGTACTTTAATTATATTCCCCACAGTAACTGTGCTTATGTTATTTCATTTCCTTTCATATTCAGTAATGAAACAATCCCACTGTTGCTCATATCACAGACTATTCTGCACGGTCACTGTACTGATGTTTCAATCAATGTGATTGAAAGCAAGTGAAGATTTGCAGTGGAGGTGGCTTTGCTATATGTGTGTTAATCAAAAGAAGAAGATAACTGAGTCTTTCTTCAACTTTATGTTGTCTTCACTGGCATCAGAAACTTCTTGAAGAAAACACAGGCAGCACAAGCTGACTAATCACAGTTCATGCAGTCCCTATAGGGAATCTCTGTAGCCTCCAAGCGCAGCTAAATTTTTGAGAGGGGCATGTCATATTTGGCAGTGCCTACGGGTGTAGCTCAAGCAGCGATGAGTGGACACCCTGTGGCTATGGCATAACCCTTCACCTACATGAGCGTAATTCAGCCATTGCACTATAAGCTAACACTGTGAATGTACTAGAGGACTTTGCAGGTCCATAAGAGCCGATCTAAAATGGACCTGTGTCAATAACAGAATAAAAATGAATCACAAATATTAGCCACACCACTATAAAAGCTATTTATGAAATCTCTCACACAACGTCAAGTGTGCAGCTCCTCACATCAGAAAGAGGGTTGAAGCCAAAATGGGTTACCTCTTGAGTATGTATTATTTTTTAAATGAGCTCTTAAAGAGCTTTAATTTTAGAAACATAAAAAGATGAGAGTGATGCAAATTGCTATAATGGTAATTACACCAAACAAGAGTTGTAGACTTAAGGCTGAGTCAGGGGAGAGAGAAAAAGACATCACACAGAACTATGTAACACAAGCACTGATTGTAAATCAGTCATAATGTCATATTGTAGGTGTGCTTATCAATTCAATTCACTCCAGTCCAATTCCACCAATCATTTATTGGTCACATGGAATTATACAACATAAAACTTCAGTGAAATATGACCCCAGCAGCTCCTTTAACTTGTGCACTGTAACTTGTGCACACATCCCGGCCTCAACAAGAAGGCAGCATGGTGGCTTTCTTCCGAGCTTGGGCAGTGTGTGATCCAAATCAGGATGTGAATGGGATGACAGTTCCAGCCCGTTCTCATTTTGAACTTGTCAAATACTGCTGCTTTTTCAGTTATTTCAACATCAGACACCTGATGCCAAAAGCCACCTTTTGTGGCAGTATGACATGCCGCCAGTTGGCCAGATGGCACCTGCCGCAACAGTATGATATGCGGACAGACTCAGTGGGACCTGTCACGGCAGTATGATACCTCACTGGATGGTGTCAGGTTAAAACGCCACTGGTAACAATGTAATGTAAGGAGCTTGAAAGTCCCTATAGGGCCAGAGGGGTGGTGGTGGATGGGCCCAACAAACCCTGGACTTTCACCCAAGAGGTTGATGTTGGCTTACCACATGAATGTCGGGTCAAACCATGATGTTTTTTTCTAAACCTAATAAAGTTCTTTTGTTGCCTAAACTTAAGCATGTGCTTTTTTTGAAGTCCTGGTGTTGGAGGCAGCATCAACAGCAGACGTAGTCGCTCTACCTAGTGTGTAATATGCAGATGTGAAAGGCCACTAACAAAGTGGCAATATGGGACGACTTGGGATAAGAACACATTGGCAGCTCACAGTCTAACAATCATACTCCTCCTCCTCTTCTCTCACCAGAGTCCTCTGGGCCCAGTATTTCAAAACTTCGGATCAGAATAATCCAGGGATCAAGGTGATCCTGTTGACTTTATCTGGGCATTTCAAGACATTGGCAAGGTGGATCACTTTGATCCCAATCTGACTGGATACGGATTTCCAAATCTCACGACTCCGCCCCCGGATCTGAAACATGGCGGACTACTTCATGAAAGGGAATTAATCTGAAGTATGTCATACATGAACTCTTTAAACAGAGTTTAACGTTATGATATTGCCAACACAGCAGACTTTTTTTTTTTTTTTTACATGTGTGCAGAGCAGACTGCTGCAGTATAGGACAGTACTACTATGAATAATGCGGTTCATTCAGAAGTGTCAGAGGACTGAACTTCTGGAAAAGAAGCTCACCTCAGACCTGTGAGCAGTCTTTAGGTTCTGTGACACTATTTTGATTTACATTTTGTTTCTAGTTGCTTTATTAAAACATTGTTTGAATTGCTATGTGCTTATTATGTTAATGCCTGTGTTGTTTCTTGCACTCTATGTAAAGAAAAGAATGTGCTATACAAATAAATTTGCTTTGCATTGCATTTCCTTGCCTTTGTCTGACCACAAACATATGTTGGATGTTTTGGTACAAACAAGTTACAATGTTAGGTGAAACTAGATGTTGAGAAATAGGGGTCTGTATTTGTTACTCTTATTTACAGCAGTTTCAGGAAGTATGGCCAAACAATATTTTTCTATGCTTGAAATTACTTACAACTAAAACACTAATTTGGATTAAGTGTAATGAACATCTTGAGTAACAATATCTAGGAGAAGTGGAGCTGAGGCTTTGTCAAATCCACCTCTGAGGTGGGCCCAGGGTTTCAAAGTGATCTGACTGGATTATACTGACCGGATTGGATTAAATCCTGATCTGATCTGAAAACTGGGTATTTCAACACAGATCAGATCTGGTAATCCAATCCTCCCTTTAATCCAGATAAAGGCTGCATTTGGGTATTTCAAAAGTTGAGGCAGAGATCTGGATCAATTTGATACCAAATTTCAGGATTATTTGGAGGTGGATTTGACAAAGCCTCAGCTCCACTTCTCCTAGATACTCCTGCTCAAGATGTTCATTCCACTTAATCTAAATTATTGTTTTAGTTGTAAGTAACAACACAGGCATTAAAGGTAGGATCTGGAGGATTTTCAAACAAAACAAAATATAGACATATACAAATGAAATCCTGCTTAATCATCACCAATGGGCTTCTACTCATGTGTGGTGGTGACCCTGTTTGCAGAGCTCCTGCCCTTTAACTGTACTTTGATGTTTTTGTGAGCTCGGACCACTTCTGGGCGGAGATTTCCCCAGCCAATGAGAGAGCGCAGGTGCCGTGCCTGAGCGTGTCCCAGTGTGCACCAGCACGAGCCTTGCCTTCTTCCGTACCTCCGGGCTCCATACATCCGGGAGAGTTGAGCCTGATAGGAGGGGCCAAACTTGAATGTGTGTTTACAAACAGCAACTGGAAAATCCTCCAGACCCTACCTTTAACATAATAAGCACATGGCAATTCAAACAAAGTACTAAAAAAGCAATTAGAAACAAAATGTAATCAAAATAGTGTCACAGAACCTAAAGACTGCTCACAGGTCTGAGGTGAGCTTCTTTTCCAGAAGTTTAATTTTTAATTCGGTCTCTTTCTGCTGAAGCAGCGTCAGCTTGAGCTACTCGTCAGCCAACTGAATTTGTCTCACTGCCCTCTCAGTCTCCATTCTCAGGAGCTTTTCAAAGGCATCCTCCATCCCAGCATGCCTCTTCCTCCTCTGTCTCTCTGGCTCTGGCCCACACACCTCCTGTGGTGCATGGGGTGGGGCAGTTCTGGTACTTGCAGATGGCTCAACCTCTGAGGGATCAGCCTGCACAGGTGTGAGAAGCACGTAATCTGATGAGAGACTGAGTGGCTCGTCAGCTGGCTCCCCAATGCATGCTGGCACAATCCCATGCAGGTTCTTGGAACTCTCCCCTCTGAGGATGTCGAGGACAGCATCACTGAATTCACCACCTTTAATAATAATAATTACCGAAACATTTGTATGTACCTCATATATGCAGCTCTAAGTGCCTCACAAAAGTTACATGAAATGAGTACTATATAAAACATTTAATTTAAGATGGGAAATAAGGTGCACTGTAAAAAAGTACAAAAACTGACAAATAAAAAAGGCAAATGGCTGCACAGCCTTATCATCTTCATCTTCCTACTCCAAAAAAAACCCCTATGGGTAGGGGTTTTTGAAAATTTCAAGGGGGCACTATAGAGGCATTTTGTCCCCCCCATGGGCGACACCTCTTTCACACGTAAGAGCTCACCATTCTTGACCTGTGTATCAATTTTCATGAGGATATGAGGTCGCTGAAGCCATCAAAAGCCAAACGTATTTGCTGGCTAGGGAGGCGCCATAGCGGCCACGCCCCTTGACATAGAGAAAAGCTTTCAATAACTTTTGATCAGCATGGTCTCAGGATGATCTGTACCAAATCTGAAGTTGACTGGACAAAATCTGTAGGAGGAGTTCGTTAAAATACAAAGTTGTGGAAATCACAAAATCGCCACCAAAATGGAAAGTTTAAATCAAAATGGGCGGCTTCCTGTTTGGAGTAGACCAATGGTGGCAGAGACTTTTTTGTGCGTCTGGGCAACATACGCATATATACCAAGTTCATCTTCTGACTCCAAAAAAACCCCTATGGGGAGGGGTTTTTGAAAATTTCAAGGGGGCGCTATAGAGACATGCTGCCCCCCCCCCCATGGGCGACGCCCTCATCAGATGTAAGAGCTTGCCATTCTTGACCTGTGTATCAATTTTCATGAGGAGATGAGGTCGTTGAAGCCATCAAAAGCCAAACGTATTTAGTGGCGAGGGATTGATAGTCGCCACGCCGCCACACGGACACCATTAGACATAGCTTCACAGCATTAATAAGTTAGCTTCACCAACTTGTTCTGCATGCATTATAAGTGGAATGAAGTTGATGCTGTCAAGTTTGTGGCATCAGTACATGTTAAAGTAAAAACTGGACACTTCCTGTTACCACCGGGTGGCGCTATGAGTAAGGTGGGATATTAACATATCGGGGCGTTCGGGGCAGAGCCATCATCATGTCCAGCTAGTTTGAAGCTGCTGAGATCAAATATGTGGGCGTGAGAGCCATTCAAAATTCGAAAAACGAGAAATCGCCAAAATTTGTCATGCGTTAGCGGCCACGCCCTTTTAATAACTTTTGATCAGCATGTTCTCAGGATGATCTGTACCAAATTTGAAGTCGATCAGACGAAATCCCTAGGATGAGTTCGTTCAAATATGTCAAAAATTCAAATCAAAATGGCCGACTTCCTGTTGGGTTTACAGCATGGGTCCAAGAGGATTTTTTGTGCATCTTGGCATGTTCTATGAGCCCACCAATTTTCATGCGTGTAGGGGAAACTCACAGGTGGGGCTCGAGGCACAAAATTTTCTAGGGGGCGCTATGTCGCCATTTGGCCCTGTCCACATACAACACTGCTGAAATGTTGAATTTTTCGTGAGGCCAAATGCATGTGCCAAGTTTAGTGAGTTTTTGAATTTGGGAAAGGGGCGAAATTGGGGATTAAATGTTCGTAAGAATAATAATAATTAAAGCTGCAAGCAGCGATGAACGGGCCCTTGCAGTCCACCCACGCCGGGCATGCTGTCATCGGGGGGCGTGCACCTAAATGTCTTGTCAGCTGTAATAAATAAAAAAATAAACGTTATCTCTTAGTTACATTTCCAGTATACAGGGAGGCACCCAACCCACATATCTATTTTTACCAAAAAGTAGAAGCTGAATACATGCCCAATAGTTCAAGGTCTTCTGACTCTTAAAAGCTGACATGGTGTCTCTAGCTCAAAGTATGAGGGACAAGAAGAGGTTGAAAGCTGATGAGTTTTGAAGAGGATTTGAAGATTTTCCAATTTACTTCCATTCACACTAATTAGACTGCCACCAGAGCGCCACCTATTGGCCAATTTGCACCGAATTTTGCACAAACTCTCATCGGGCCATGGAACACAATTAGCAAAAGTGTTGTGGTAATCCGACTGTATTTGCTCAAGATATGAAAGACTGTCTGTTTTAAAAACAATATGCAGGAATTTGTTGTTTTATATTTTGGGAGTTTTTTAGACAAACAAAATTCTTTTAATAACTTTTTGTCAGGAGGGTCCACAGATGCTTCATGCAAAGTTTGGTGCAAATCAGTCAAATCGCCAAGAAGGAGTTCGAAAAAGTACGTTTCTCATTGTTCGCAATTTTGCAAATGGAAATTTAATGCAAAAGTGGGCAAGACTTACACCACACAATTCAGCTGAATTCAGGGAACACTGAGATATAAAGTTTCAAAACATGCAACATGTTATGTGGGAATTGTGGGCCAAAAACGGTTTTGCATTGAAAATAGTGCCACCTGCTGGTCATTTTTGGTGTGTGAGTTACAGGGGCCAGTCTATACCACTCCCATCAATTTCATTTCCATAAATGTTATCGTGTTGGCACAGTGCCAAATATTAAGTTAGACTGCCACCACAGCGCCACCTAGTGGTGGATCGGTAACTCCTTTTTCAGATATCCTCAGGAGGGCATTGACAATAATTGTTGTAAGTTTCGTGTTAATCCGAGCAACCAATGTGGAGATATAAAATACTTCAATTTAAAGAGCGCCACCTTGTGATCATCGTCTGACATTTTGCACAGAGCCTCAGGGGCTCATGAGGAAGTAGTAAACTGAGTTTCATGTCATTTGAACACACCATTGTGGAGATATGCAACACTTCCTGTTTTGTACCAAATCTGCAGGAACCTGCTATTTAATAACTTCAGTATTCTTAAGAATATCAAAATTCTTTTAATAACTTTTTGTCAGAAGAGTCCACAGATGCTGTGTGCAAAGTTTTGTGCAAATCAGTGAAATTGCCTAGGAGGAGTGAGAAAAAGTAGGTTTGCGTCATTTTGCTCATTTGCGTAAGAAGAAAAACAGGAGGCGGAAATGGGCACGGCCTATATCACAAGATTCAGCAGAATTCACTGAACGCGTGGATATGAGGTTTTTGAATGTGCCACAAAGTATATGGGAGTTATGACCCAAAAAGCACCATCCTTGATTATAGTGCTACCTAGTGGTGGAAATTCAGGATGACAATAGATTATAAAATTTTTCGCCAGACCAAACGCGTGTGCCATATTTGGTGAGTTGAATTTGGGAAAGGGGCCAAATTGGGAATTATATTCTCAGAATAATAATAACAGTTAAAGCTGCAAGCAGCAATGAACGGGCCCTTGCACCTTCACGCAACTCGGGGGGGCTGGCAGGACGTCTTCTGACGTGTCAGTTCATTTCTGTCATTTCTGTTAGACATCGCATGCAAGAGTGACTTTGCATATCTTTGATACAGTGCTGGAATGACATATTTCATATTTTGTATCACTTCCTCTTTCCACTAGAGGGAGTTGGAGAGCGCAGTAATTATACATCATGTTTTTGTACATCAAATATACACCACAGCATTTAACTTTCAGATAAATCAAAAGATAAGTGTTTGAGACCTACTTCCTGTCACCACTAGCTAACACTATGAGTATCAGGAAATATGGTCATATAAATGTTTTCAGGGCAGAACTGATATGAATCATTTGAAGTTTGATGGAGATCATAACATTTACGGCAACAATATAGCAATTTCATGGTGAAACCTCAAAATTAAACCCTCTGCAGCACGTATTGACACTAATGATATGTCATGTTCGTGTACATCAAATACACACCACAGTACTGAAATTTCAGGTTAATCCAAAGATACAGTACAGGCCAAAAGTTTGGACACACCTTCTCATTCAATGCGTTTTCTTTATTTTCATGACTATTTACATTGTAGATTCTCACTGAAGGCATCAAAACTATGAATGAACACATGTGGAGTTATGTACTTAATAAAAAAGGTGAAATAACTGAAAACATGTTTTATATTCTAGTTTCTTCAAAATAGCCACCCTTTGCTCTGATTACTGCTTTGCACACTCTTGGCATTCTCTCCATGAGCTTCAAGAGGTAGTCACCTGAAATGGTTTCCACTTCACAGGTGTGCCTTATCAGGGTTAATTAGTGGAATTTCTTGCTTTATCAATGGGGTTGGGACCATCAGTTGTGTTGAGCAGAAGTCAGGTTAATACACAGCCGACAGCCCTATTGGACAACTGTTAAAATTCATATTATGGCAAGAACCAATCAGCTAACTAAAGAAAAACGAGTGGCCATCATTACTTTAAGAAATGAAGGTCAGTCAGTTCAGAAAATTGCAAAAACTTTAAATGTGTCCCCAAGTGGAGTCGCAAAAACCATCAAGCGCTACAACGAAACTGGCACACATGAGGACCGACCCAGGAAAGGAAGACCAAGAGTCACCTCTGCTTCTGAGGATAAGTTCATCCGAGTCACCAGCCTCAGAAATGGCAAGTTAACAGCAGCTCAGATCAGAGACCAGATGAATGCCACACAGAGTTCTAGCAGCAGAGCCATCTCTAGAACAACTGTTAAGAGGAGACTGCGCGAATCAGGCCTTCATGGTCAAATAGCTGCTAGGAAACCACTGCTAAGGAGAGGCAACAAGCAGAAGAGATTTGTTTGGGCCAAGAAACACAAGGAATGGACATTAGACCAGTGGAAATCTGTGCTTTGGTCTGATGAGTCCAAATTTGAGATCTTTGGTTCCAACCGCCGTGTCTTTGTGAGACGCAGAAAAGGTGAACGGATGGATTCCACATGCCTGGTTCCCACTGTGAAGCATGGAGGAGGAGGTGTGATGGTGTGGGGGTGTTTTGCTGATGACACTGTTGGGGATTTATTCAAAATTGAAGGCACACTTGAACCAGCATGGCTACCACAGCATCCTGCAGCGACATGCCATCCCATCCGGTTTGCGTTTAGTTGGACGATCATTTATTTTTCAACAGGACAATGACCCCAAACACACCTCCAGGCTGTGTAAGGGCTATTTGACCAAGAAGGAGAGTGATGGAGTGCTGCGGCAGATGACCTGGCCTCCACAGTCACTGGACCTGAACCCAATCGAGATGGTTTGGGGTGAGCTGGACCGCAGAGTGAAGGCAAAGGGCCCAACAAGTGCTAAACACCTCTGGGAACTCCTTCAAGACTGTTGGAAAACCATTTCAGGTGACTACCTCTTGAAGCTCATCGAGAGAATGCCAAAAGTGTGCAAAGCAGTAATCAGAGCAAAGGGTGGCTATTTTGAAGAAACTAGAATATAAAACATGTTTTCAGTTATTTCACCTTTTTTTGTTAAGTACATAACTCCACATGTGTTCATTCATAGTTTTGATGCCTTCAGTGAGAATCTACAATGTAAATAGTCATGAAAATAAAGAAAACGCATTGAATGAGAAGGTGTGTCCAAACTTTTGGCCTGTACTGTAAGTGTCTGGTAAGAAGTACTTCCTTTCACCACTAGGTGGCACTATGACTATCACGGAATATTGTCATATAAATGTGTTCAGGGCGGGACAAATATGAATCATGTCAAGTTTGGTGGACAACAGACCATTTACTCCAAATTTATAGCAATTTCCTGTTTCATGGCGAGACATCAAAAGTAAACCCTCTGCAGCGCGCGTAGCCACTAATGATGCGTCATGTTTGTGTACATCAAATATAGACCACAGCACTGAAATTTCAGGTGAATCCAAAGATAAGTGTCTGGTAATAAGTACTTCCTTTCACCACTAGGTGGCGCTATGACTATCACGGAATATTGTCATATAAATGTGTTTAAGGTGGGACAAATATGAATCGAGAAGTTTGGTGGACAACGGACCATTTACTCCAAATTTATAGCAATTTCCTGTTTCATGGTGAGACATCAAAATTAAACCCTCTGCAGCACAGGTAGACACTAATGATATGTCATGTTTGTGAACAACAAATATAGACCACAGCATTGAAATTTCAGATTTATCCAAAGATAAGTGTCTGATAAGAAGTACTTCCTTTCGACACTAGGTGGCGCTATGATTATCAGGCAATATGGTAATGAAAATGTGTTCAGGGCGGGACTAATATGAATCATGTGAAGTTTGGTGGAGATTGGACCATTTATGCCAGAGCTACAGCAATTTCGTTTTTCATGGCGAGACCTCAAGATTCAACGCTCGGCAGCGGGTGCGCCATTGAACATTGGGCAAATCCTGTGATAACTTTTGGTCACAACATAGTCACGCTTAGATACACCAAGTTTGGAGCCAATCTGATTAAATCTGTAGGACAAGTTCGTTAACTTACAAGCCCTGGAAATGGGCAAAAATGCACCAAAATTGCACAGTAAATTCAAAATGGCGGACTTACTGTTGGGTTTTGGAGCATGGCTCCAAGAAGCTTTTTTGTACATGATAGACTGTTACAGGTGCCTACTAAGTTTCATACATGCAGGTCAAAGCAGCTTTGGGGGCTGCTTAATTGAAATATTCTAGGGGGCGCTGTTGAGCCATCTGGGTGCATCAAAGCACAAAAATCACATCAGACAACAGGACTTGCGACCTGTGATGTGTATGCCATGTTTGGTGAGTTTTCAATCATCCCTTGTCCCTTCAAAACAACATTGTGTTTGATGGTGAACAAGGCGGCGCCACGGTGACAGTGTTTGATGAAAACTCAAAAGCTTCATTTTTACGTATCATCAAGGTCTAAGGACTTAGACCAGCAAGTTTGAGGTGGGTCTGATTAACCTGCTAGAAGAGGGACATCAAAGAATGTATAAAGTAACTTTCTGTTGCCAGAAGGTGGCGCTATGGCGGTGATTCAAAATTCCTCTGTAGATGTGTTCAGGGCTGGACTGTCATCATACGTGTGAAGTTTTGGCAAGATATTCCCACATGGAGTCAAGTTAGAGCAACGTTTATCATCATGGCGAAACATCAAAGTTCGCCACCAGGCCGTGGCCACGCCCTTCGACGAAAACTCACAGTTTCCACAATAAAGCGCCATCAACGTCTTATGACTTTTTTGACCAAATTTGAGATGGATCTGGTCAATTCTGTAGGAGATGTACATTAAAGTCTAAAACATGACATTTCCTGTTGCCAGTTGGTGGCGCTAGCATTTTAGAAAGTTAGAAGCATTTTGAAATTGGGGAAAGGGGCGAAATTGGGAAACGAAATGTGGGAATAATAATAATAATAAACAGCGCGATTACAATAGGGTTCTCACGGACGACTTTGTCGTCACTCGGGCCCTCATAATAATAATAATAATAATAATAATAATAAACAGCGCGATTGCAATAGGGTCTTCACAGACGACTTCGTCGTCGCTCGGGCCCTAATAATAAACAGCGCGATTACAATAGGGTCCTCACGGACGACTTCGTCATCGCTCAGGCCCTAATAATAAACAGCGCAATTTCAATAGGGTCCTCCACGGACGACTTCGTCGCCACTCGGGCCCTAATAATAAACAGGTCAATTACAATAGGGTCCTACACGGATGACTTCCTCGTCATTTGGGCCCTAATAAACAGCGCGATTACAGTAGGGTCCTCACGGACAACTTTGTCGTCGCTCGGGCGCTAATATCAATCAATCAAACAATTTTATTTATAATGCCCAATATCACAAATCACAATTTGCTTCACAGGGCTTTACAGCATACAACATCCCTCTGTCCTTAGGACCCTCATAGCAGGTAAGGAAAAACTCCCCAAAAAAAGTCCTTTAAAGGGGAAAAAATGGTAGAAACCTCAGGAAGAGCAACTGAGGAGGGATCCCTCTTCCAGGACGGACAGACTTGCAATAGATGTCGTACAAAACAGATAAGCATAATAAATTAACAGTAATCCGTATGACACAATGAGACAGAAAGAGAGAAAGAGAGAGAGAGAGAGAGAGAGACAGAGATGCAGGACAGACGGTAATGACAGTAGCTTACAACAACATTAATGAAAGTAATGATATGGTTCTGGCTACTGTGGTACAGTATGTTCAAAGTATATATTAATATCTGGCAGTATACATGTGTGACAATAATCATATGTGTATGATAACAGTAGAACTAATGACTAATGATGTCAGCAGCAGCAGGAGGCATCTGGCAGGACCACGGCAGCAGCACAACCACACACGTCACACTATCCAGGCACCGCTGAGATATGAGTTAATCTGAGAGACAGTGGAGCACAAAGGCTCTGGAGAAGAAGCCAAGTTAGTGACATCCAGAATGGCCAAGTTAGCAAGATGCAGTAATAGGATAAGAGAGAGAGAGAGAGAGAAGGTGCCCGGTGTATTATAGGGGGGTCCTCCGGCAGACTACACCTAAGTCAGCCTAACTAGGGGCTGGTACAGGGCAAGCCTGAGCCGGCCCTAACTATAAGCTTTATCAAAGATGAAAGTCTTAAGTCTAGTCTTAAATGTGGAGATGGTGTCTGCCTCCCGGACCATAACAGGAAGATTATTCCACAGGAGAGGAGCCTGATAGCTGAAGGCTCTGGCTCCTGATCTACTTTTGGAAACTTTAGGGACCACGAGTAACCCTGCGTTCTCAGAGCGCAGTGTTCTGGTGGGATAAATAAGGCACTATGAGCTCTCTAAGATATGATGGAGCCTGACCATTTAGAGCTTCTAAGTTAACAGTAGGATTTTAAATTCAATTCTGGATTTTACAGGGAGCCAGTGCAGAGAAGCTAAAACAGGAAAAATATGATCTCGTTTCTTAGTTCCTGTTAGTACACGTGCTGCTGCATTCTGAATTAGCTGGAGAGTTTTTAAGGACTTACTAGAGCTACCTAATAATAGAGAGTTACAGTAATCCAGCCTTGAGGTAACAAAAGCGTGGACCAATTTTTTTGCATCTTTTCGGGTCAGAATAGGCCTAATTTTCGCAATATTACCCAGATGAAAAAATGCAGTTCCGTGAGGTTTGTTTTAAATGAGAATTAAAAGACAAATCTTGATCAAATGTTACTCCGAGGTTTCTTACGGTAGTGCTAGAGGCCAGAGCAATGCCATCTAGAGAAAGTATGTCATCAGATAAAGAGTCTCTGAGTTGTTTGGGGCCAAGAACAATAATTTCAGTTTTGTCTGAATTTAACATCAGGAAATTGGTGCTCATCCAGGTTTTTATGTCTTTAAGACAATTATGGAGTTTAGTTAATTGATTACTTCTGGCTTCATCGATAAATACAACTGTGTATCATCCGCATAACAATGGAAATTTATAGAGTGATTTCTAATGATGTTACCTAAAGGAAGCATATATAGAGTAAATAGGAGTCAAATAGTGTCAAACGCCTCATTAAGATCTAATAAAACAAGTACAGAGACATGTCCTTTGTCTGAAGCAATCAGAAAGTCATTTGTAATTTTAACTGGTGCTGTCTCAGTGCTATGATGCACTCTAAATCCTGACTGAAATTCCTCAAATAAATTATTATCATGGAGAAAATCACACAGCTGGTCTGCGACTACTTTCTCAAGGATCTTTGACATAAAGGGAAGATTAGATATTGGTCTATAGTTGGCTAACACCTCTGGATCCAGGCTGGGCTTTTCTAGTAGAGGTTTAATTGCAGCTACCTTAAAAGACTGTGGTACATAGCCTGTTAATAAGGATATATTGATCATATCTAATATATGAGTGTTAACTAAAGGAAAGACCTCCTTAAGTAGCCTAGTTGGGATGGGGTCTAAGAGACACGTTGATGATTTAGATGAAGAAATCACTGCAGTCAATTCTTGAAGAGAAATTGGGGAGAAGCAATCAAAATATATATTTGGTCTTACAGCTGTGTTTGAGGTTAGATAGGTACTATCTGAGGACAGGAGGTCATGAATTTTGCCTCTAATAGTTAGAATTTTGTCATTAAAAAAGATCGAAAAATTATTACTGCTAAGGGCTAAAGGAATACAAGGCTCAATAGAGCTTTGACTCTCAGTCAGCCTGGCTACAGTGCTGAAAAGAAACCTGGGGTTATTCTCGTTTTCTTCTATTAATGCTGAGTAATAGTTTGCTCTGGCATTACGGAGGCCCCTCTTATAAGTTTTGAGACTGTCTGCCCAGATTAAACGAGATTCTTCCAGTTTGGTTAATCACCAATTCCTTTCAAATTTTCGCGATATTTGTTTGAACTTGCGGGTTTGAGGGTTATACCAAGGAGCAAACTTTCTTTGCTTTGTTAACTTGTTTTTAAGAGGAGCTACAGAGTCGAGTGTTGTTCGCAGCGAGCCTACGGCGCTATCAACAAAATGATCAATTCGGGAGAGGTTAAAGTTGATGCAGAAACCTCTGTTACTGAGGACTTGGTATTGAATTTAACAGTAATCTTTTCCTTAAATTTTGCGACAGCACTCTGATAAACATCTCATATAGTAACTGTTACTGAGTGGCGTGTAATCGAGTAAAAAGAAATCAAAAGTAATCAGATAATTATCCGATAGCGAGGCATTCTGTGGAAAGACTGTTAGGTTATCAATTTCAATTCCATACGTCAGAACTAGATCGAGGGTATGGTTAAAACAATGAGTGGGTTCATGTACACCCTGACTGAAGCCAATGGAGTCTAATAATGAGATAAACGCGGTAGCCAGGGAGTCCTTATCAACGTCGACATGAATGTTAAAATCGCCTACAATAATAACTTTATCTGATTTAAGAACTAAACTGGATAAAAACTCTGAGAATTCAGATGCAAATTCAGAATACGGGCCAGGAGCACGGTACACTATAACAAATAAAAGTGGCTGCAAGGTTTTCCAGGTTGGATGTAAAAGACTAAGAACAAGGCGTTCAAATGGATTATAATCTAGTTTAGGTTTAGGGCTGATTAACAGGCTCGAGTTAAAAATGGCTGCAACTCCTCCTCCTTGGCCGCTGCCTCGAGGAATGTGGGTATCATTATGACTGGGAGGAGTGGACTCATTTAGACTGACATATTCATCTTGACACAGCCAGGTTTCAGTGAGACTGAGTAAATCAGTATGATTATCTGATATTAATTCGTTTACTAACACTGCTTTAGACGATAGAGACCTAATAAACAGCGCAATTACAATAGGGTCCTCAAAGACGACTTCATCTTCGCTCGGGCCCTAATAATAAACAGCGTGATTACAATAGGGTCCTCACGGACGACTTCGTGGTCGCTTCGTCATCGCCCCAATAGGCACTTAAGTCTCATCTTTGTAGGGCTTGTTCCCAGTTTGGGGGTTCTTCGCCTTCGAGTGGTCCTTGGTGGCCTTCTGTTTCAGGTTCTTCCACCGCAGTTTCACCTGTTCAACAGACTGGAACTGACCACTGCCAGTAGCATATACTTGTGCTGTAATGTCAGCCGAAATCTCGCTCTTTATTTTTGCTGACACATTGCTCTGGCCTGGGGTACTGAAAGTGCCAAACAAACACTCATAGTTTGTGCGAACCCCATCCAATAATGCCTGTGTTTCAGCAGTATAAAGTTAACCCCTTACTCCTTTGGCCCTCCATGTTGTCTGGAGCTAGGTGAACAGGTAACCCTTTTATACCAAGCCAGCAAAATTACATTCAGGTGTGACAGTAGCACAGGTTCATTAGGAGGAGCTTGAATAGGGTTGGCAGTAATGCAACACTATGGATGCCAACTGCCGTAAAACAACAAAGAAGAAGAAGAAGAAGAAGAAGAAGAAGAATGGTTCTTTTTGCATGAGAAGATGAAGGAGGAATTGCTGGTACAATGGCTGCAGTTGTACACCAATACAGACACCAGAGGAGAACGTACAATCCAGGGCAATATGCTGAAAGCCCCAACCTGCTCCAATGATGAGCTTCATGCACGATACAGATTTGGGCAAGAGGATATTGCTCTCATCTGCAATATTCTTCGTCCTCACCTTGAACGTGCCACTCTGAGGAGCCATGCCTTGACTGTGGAGGAGCAGGTACTGATGGCACTGCGTTATTATGCATGTGGTTCCTTCTTTGAGGTGATTGGGGATGGACTGGTGGTGACAAAAGCAACAGTGGGCCATGTGGTGCATTCGGTGTCATCTACCCTTACCGGTCTTCTGGGTCAATATGTGAAATGGCCTGAAAATGAAGAGGAGATAGCAAGAACCAAGAGGATGTTTTTCTCACTGGGGGGGATGCCAAACACTATTGGTGTGATTGACTGCACCCATGTGCATTTTCAGGCACCACATATCAGGGAATGGGAGTATGTGAACAGGAAGGGCCGGCACAGCATTAACGTCCAGCTTGTGGGGAATGCTGACCTCGTTATCACAAACTGTGTTATGAGATGGCCTGGGTCTGTACATGATGCCCGTATTTTGAGGGAGAGCCACCTCTACCAGAAGCTCCAGCAGACTGCCCCAGATGGCATCCTCCTGGGTGACAGCGGTTACCCCCTTCTACCGTGGCTGATGACCCCTTTTGCTACCATCACCAATGACTCCCAGCAGAGGTACAACAACGTCCATGCCACAACAAGAGGGACAATCGAGCGCCTGAACAAAGTGATAAAACGCAGATTTGCCTGCCTGAACTATCTCCGTGTGGAGCCACAGAAAGCCTGTCACATCATCTGTGCCTGCATTGTGCTACACAACCTAGCACAAACAAGGAGAGTACCACTACAAGAACCTCTCATCGATGGACCTCCTCCCTGCGCAGAAGTCCTTGACCTGCCACCACCACCACTGTAGCCTGATGGTCCTGCTGGAAGAGCTGTGCAAAATGCCATGGTTAATCTTTATTTTTCCAATTAAATGATTGAACTCTGATATAATATGTGTGCATTTGCATTTTTCCAATGTTACATCATACGTTTGAGGGGGAAAAGTAACACCTCAACTATGTTCTGCATAACATTGCTGTATGTCTCAATTTAAATCACATTTAAGCACTTTCAGTGTATATTTTCATGTTTCTGATTTGATGAAGACAAATTCTACTTCATTCAGATAAGCTTGCACCTTTAAAATACCTGGGAAGTGCTTGATTGTGATTTTAAAACATCCACCAATGTATTTCAGGAAGTGTTTGTGTGTACAAACTGATTATTTTACTTAATCAAATCAGATGCTATAGTGCTATAAAAAAACATGATTATGTTTAGTGGGAGCCTTCTACAAAAGGGGATACATTTCCAGGGATTTCCAGCACTTGACCTGTTGTCTTCATGAGCAGTGGCATTGCTGAGTGGTCCATGGGTGTGAGTGTACTCTGAAAGTAAAAGTAGAGGGTGTATGAGCATATCTTTATCATTACAGCAGCTCAGTGTGCCAGCACTCACTGGCTGACGTATTGCGGTAAGTGAGTTGTGTCATTTCCGGTGTTTCTGTGACAGCGTCTCTGTACTGCTCTGGTGGATTCTACTAGCCTGCTTTCTTACTTCAGTTGCTTTAACGTTGCTTTAACGTCTACTTTAAAGTCTTAACCCACACTGGTTCTGTTTAAGCACTTATAGCTCTCCTTCTTTCTACGACTTTCTCGCTAATCTCTTTAGCTGTTGTTTGCACGTTACTAGCCTTGGTAGCTACATTAGCTCTACAGTTAGCGATGGCTTCTCCCTCTGCTCCCTCTCTTGTTCGGTGTGCCAAATGTTCAGTTATGCCTCTGCCTCCTTTAGCGACAGTGGTAATTGTAATAAGTGTAGCTTATTTGCTGTGTTGGAGGCGAGGCTTAGTGAATTAGAAGCGCGGCTCCGCACCATGGAAAACCATTCAGTAGCTGCGGTAGTTAGCCAGCCCCCTGTAGCCGGTGCGGAGCCACATAGCATAGCCTTAGCCTCTGCTAACTGTCCTCCGGTAACTCCCGTTCAGCCGGGAGGTTGGGTTACAGTTCGCCAGAAGCACAGCTCCAAGCCGAAGCCCACGGCTCACCACCAGCCTGTTCACGTTTCCAACCGCTTTTCCCCACTCAGCGACACACCCGCTGAGGATAAAACTCTGGTTACTGGCAGCTCTATTCTGAGAAACGTGAAGTTAGCAACACCAGCGGCCATAGTCAAATGTATCCCTGGGGCCAGAGTGGGCGACATTGAATCAAATTTAAAACTGCTGGCTAAAGCTAAACGTAGATTCAGTAAGATTGTTATTCACGTCGGCGGCAATGACACCCGGTTACGCCAATCGGAGGTCACTAAAATTAATATTGCCTCAGTGTGTGAATATGCAAAAATGATGTCAGACTCCATAGTTTTCTCTGGACCCCTCCCAAATCTGACCAGTGATGACATGTTTAGCCGCATGTCATCACTCAATCGCTGGCTGTCCAGGTTGTGTCCAGCAAACGACAACCCAGAGTTGAGATCAGGACTCAGAGTCGCAGTCCTATACGCCTCTCTGAGCTTCTAGTTCAGTTTTCATAGTTTTATACAAATGGTGTTTGTCCCCCGACCACCTAAATTATTTAAATCTAAAATTAAACAAAGACGAGTGGTGCATAACAACCTCATAAAAACTAAAACCTCTTCTGTGACAGAAAGACAAAACAGGAGAATTAAATGCGGACTGTTAAATATCAGGTCTCTATCGTCTAAAGCAGTGTTAGTAAACGAATTAATATCAGATAATCATATTGATTTACTCAGTCTCACTGAAACCTGGCTGTGTCAAGATGAATATGTTAGTCTTAATGAGTCCACTCCTCCCAGTCATAATAATACCCACATTCCTCGAGGCAGCGGCCGAGGAGGGGGAGTTGCAGCCATTTTTAACTCTAGTCTGTTAATCAGCCCTAAGCCTAAACTAGATTATAATTCATTTGAAAGCCTTGTTCTTAGTCTTTTACATCCAACCTGGAAAACCTTGCAGCCACTTTTATTTGTTATAGTGTACCGTGCTCCTGGCCCGTATTCTGAATTTGCATCTGAATTCTCAGAGTTTTTATCCAGTTTAGTTCTTAAATCAGATAAAGTTATTATTGTAGGCGATTTTAACATTCATGTCAACGTTGATATTGACTCCCTGGCTACCGCGTTTATCTCATTATTAGACTCCATTGGCTTCAGTCAGGGTGTACATGAACCCACTCATTGTTTTAACCATACCCTCGATCTAGTTCTGACATATGGAATTGAAATTGATAACCTAAAAGTCTTTCCACAGAATCCCTCGCTATCGGATCATTATCTGATTACTTTTGATTTCTTTTTACACAATTACATGCCACTCAGCAACAGTTACTATACGAGATGTTTATCAGATAGTGCTGTCGCAAAATTTAAGGAAAAGAAGGAAAATTCAATACCAAGTCCCTCAGTAACAGAGGTTTCCTGTACCGACTTTAACCTCTCCCGAATTGGTCATTTTGTCGATAGCGCCATAGGCTCGCTGCGAACAACATTTGACTCTGTAGCTCCTCTTAAAGAGAAGTTAAAAAAGCAAAGAAAGTTCGCTCCATGGTATAACTCTCAAACCCGTAAGTTAAAACAAATATCGCGAAATTTGAAAGGAATTGGCAATTAACCAAACTGGAAGAATCTCGTTTAATCTGGACACACAGTCTCAAAACTTATCAGAGGGGCCTCCGCAATGCCAGAGCAAACTATTACTCAGCATTAATAGAAGACAATAAGAACAACCCCAGGTTTCTTTTCAGCACTGTAGCCAGGCTGACTGAGAGTCAAAGCTCTATTGAGCCTTGTATTCCTTTAGCCCTTAGCAGTAATGATTTTATGAGCTTATTTAATAACAAAATTCTAACTATTAGAGGCAAAATTCATGACCTCCTGTCCTCAGATAGTACCGATCAAACCTCAAACACAGCTGTAAAACCTAATATATATTTTGATTGCTTCTCCCCAATTTCTCTTCAAGAATTGACTGCAGTGATTTCTTCATCTAAATCATCAACGTGTCTCTTAGACCCCATCCCAACTAAGCTACTTAAGGAGGTCTTTCCTTTAGTTAACACTCATATATTAGATATAATCAATCTATCCTTATTAACAGGCTATGTACCACAGTCTTTTAAGGTAGCTGCAATTAAACCTCTACTAAAAAAGCCCAGCCTGGATCCAGAGGTGTTAGCTAACTATAGACCAATATCTAATCTTCCCTTTATGTCAAAGATCCTTGAGAAAGTAGTCGCAGACCAGCTGTGTGATTTTCTCCATGATAATAATTTATTTGAGGAATTTCAGTCAGGATTTAGAGTGCATCATAGCACTGAGACAGCACTAGTTAAAATTACAAATGACCTTCTGATTGCTTCAGACAAAGGACTTGTCTCTGTACTTGTTTTATTAGATCTTAGCGAGGCGTTTGACACAATTGACCATCAAATTCTACTGCAGAGACTGGATCACATAATTGGCCTAAAAGGTTCTGCACTAAGCTGGTTTAAATCTTATTTATCTGATCGTTTTCAGTTTGTTGACGTTCATAATGAATCATCCTTACATACCAAAGTTTGTTTTGGAGTTCCGCAGGGTTCTGTGTTTGGACCAATCCTATTTACTCTATATATGCTTCCTTTAGGGAACATCATTAGAAATCACTCTATAAATTTCCATTGTTATGCGGATGATACACAGTTGTATTTATCGATGAAGCCAGAAGAAAGTAATCAATTAACTAAACTCCATAACTGTCTTAAAGACATAAAAACTTGGATGAGCACCAATTTCCTGATGTTAAATTCAGACAAAACTGAGACTCTTTATCTGATGACCTAGTTTCTCTAGATGGCATTGCTCTGGCCTCTAGCACTACCGTAAGAAACCTCGGAGTAATATTTGATCAAGATTTGTCTTTTAATTCTCATTTAAAACAAACCTCACGGACTGCATTTTTTCATCTGCATAATATTGCGAAAATTAGGTCTATCCTGACCCGAAAAGATGCAGAAAAATTGGTCCATGCTTTTGTTACCTCTAGGCTGGATTATTGTAACTCTCTATTATCAGGTAGCTCTAGTAAGTCCTTAAAAACTCTCCAGCTAATTCAGAATGCAGCAGCACATGTACTAACAGGAACTAAGAAACAAGATCATATTTCTCCTGTTTTAGCTTCTCTGCACTGGCTCCCTGTAAAATCCAGAATTGAATTTAAAATCCTACTGTTAACTTATAAATGTATAATTAATACATACTTTCAACATATTGTACCACAGTAGCCAGAACTATAACTTTAATTTTATTACTTTCAATAATGTTGTTGTAAGCTACTGTCATTACCTGCATCTCTCTCTCTCTCTCTCTCTCTCTCTCTCTCTCTGTCTCATTGTGTCATTGTGATTACTGTTAATTTATTATGCTGATCTGTTCTGTACGACATCTATTGCACATCTGTCCGTCCTGGAAGAGGGATCCCTCCTCAGTTGCTCTTCCTGAGGTTTCTACCGTTTTTTTTTCCCCGTTAAAGGGTTTTTTGGGGGGAGTTTTTCCTTACCTGCTATGAGGGTCCTAAGGACAGAGGGATGTTGTATGCTGTAAAGCCCTGTGAGGCAAATTGTGATTTGTGATATTGGGCTTTATAAATAAAATTGAATTGAATTGTCAGGAATCCACAATAGTCACAGAAATTGTTTAAGTAACGTTACAGAAAAGCATATCATCAGCATTACTGTAGCATACCCAAACTCAATCCTCTGACACTTCTGAATGAGCCGCATAATTCATACTAGTACTGTGTATTTTTCCTACACTGCAGCAGTCTGCTCTGCACACTTGTAAAAAAATACATAAATAAAAAAAAGTCCGCTGTGTTGGCAATAACTTAATGTTAAACTCTGAATAGGTTGGTGTTTAAAGACTTCATGTATGACATACTTCAAATTAATTAACTTTTAAATTTAAACCATAGACTGCAAAATATATCAACAAAGCCAGCTACCTCGCTAGCCTGCTAGCTACTTAACATGCAAGTCAATAGAGCTCGTAAGTTGCATGTTTGCGTTTCTGGTACATGGGCCCTTAAAAATCGATTTCTCGTAATGTATTTCAATGGCTAGATGAAAATTATTTTCTGGTCCCGTTTGAATTGTGCCATGAATTTCACATATGTTGTTTGTGAATTTTTACTATATTTTTCCGTGCAAAGAAGGCTACAATTTAGTGGAAATAAGTTTGATACTATTAGGTTTTGTGTGAGAGCGCTTTGTGGACTACAGCTCTTTGCTGCTCTCGACGCGTATGATATATGTCACCACTCGCACTCGGAACATGGCTGTGTCTCTGGTACACTTCACCACCTTCTTCCAAGGAGAGGACAAAAGCTTTAAGCGTGGCTAAAACCACTACAAGTCTGGACATGTGGAAAGTTTCAGCTACTTCAGCATCTTGATCTGATGGCTCCGTAGATTGTGGCAGAAGACGCAGCAGCAGCAATGTGAGTTGAGAAGTGGAGGGAAAGTGCGATGACGTGACGTCACATAGGCGACATGTAGTCTTTCTCATTACGTTGTTTCCACAGACTTTAACTGAAGAATCATACAATAAACTGTCAAACTCTTAACATGAAAAAATATTATTAAGACCCACACAAAATATTTGTGTAATCCAGAAAATGATAATTTTCTCTCCATTGATCCCATTCATATTTTCCGAGCCTAGACGTCCGAAGCTCTATGGAGCCGCGTTAGCTACCGTTAGCATGACCTCGGCTCAATTAGAGATCGGTACGCCCACGTTTTAAGTAGGTGACAATTCAAATAGCTGGCTCACATGAGATGGTGGGTGGCCTTCGTATGGTCTTAAAAACTCTACACATTAGATAACGGTAAACTTACATTTTGATGTGAAAACTGTGCTACCAACTGCTCCTTTTGTGAAGTAGTCCGCCATATTTCAGGTCCGGGGGCAGATTCGTGAGATTTGGAAATCCTACCCAGTCAGATTGGGATCAAAGTGATCCAGCCTGCCAATGTTTTGAAATACCCGGATAAAGTCAGCAGGATCACCTTGATCCCTGACTGAGAAAAGGGGGATTTCATTATCCGGATTATTCTGATCCAGTTTTGAAGTTTTGAAATACTGGCCTGGGTAGTGGGGTCAGCATATAGAAAAAGAGTCACCTGGTTGAGTGGCACTGTCCAGGATTTAGTTTCAGTGAATCAAAGGATATTACAGATCCTGATAGCCTGTTGGAATCTGATGCAGCATGGAGGTGATCCAGACTTTTCCAGTGCCTGTATAAGAATAGCAGGACACTAGTTCAGCTGGTGCTTATTCTTCTCCATCTTTTCCTCAATGTTTACTGATGTTCACATTTGAAAACATCAACCTGGCTAACTAGCAGCTAGCTATCATAAGCCAGTAGAAGTGGTGAGTGAGTCCTTATCCTGTTGAGTAGATCGCAGCCACAAGCCACCACCATCCAAAGCCAACCACCGTCCAAAGCCAACCAACACTTGCAAAATAGACTAAAGAGTCTAAATTTAGCACAAATTAGGCTATTGGAAAGGTGCACACCTACATCAGATGTTATGTCAAGTTATGTATGAGTGCTAATAATACAATGCACAATGCATAACCTACTATTATGCAGTGTGTTCTTATACAGGCTGACTGCACTGTAATTTCTTTTTATGAAGTGCACTGTTTCCATTGCAGTTTCCTGAAGTACTGTAAACATTTGCTTTAATTATTCAGTTGTGGTTGTAAAAATATATATATATATATATACAGTACAGGCCAAAAGTTTGGACACACCTTCTCATTCAATGCGTTTTCTTTATTTTCATGACTATTTACATTGTAGATTCTCACTGAAGGCATCAAAACTATGAATGAACACATGTGGAGTTATGTACTTAACAAAAAAAGGTGAAATAACTGAAAACATGTTTTATATTCTAGTTTCTTCAAAATAGCCATCCTTTGGTCTAATTACTGCTTTGCACACTCTTGGCATTCTCTCAATGAGCTTCAAGAGGTAGTCACCTGAAATGGTTTTCCAACAGTCTTGAAGGAGTTCCCAGAGGTGTTTAGCACTTGTTGGCCCCTTTGCCTTCACTCTGCGGTCCAGCTCACCCCAAACCATCTCAATTGGGTTCAGGTCCGGTGACTGTAGAGGCCAGGTCATCTGCTGCAGCACTCCATCACTCTCCTTCTTGGTCAAATAGCCCTTACACAGCCTGGAGGTGTGTTTGGGGTCATTGTCCTGTTGAAAAATAAATGACTGTCCAACTAAACGCAAACCGGATGGGATGGCATGTCACTGCAGGATGCTGTGATAGCCATGCTGGTTCAGTGTGCCTTCAATTTTGAATAAATCCCCAACAGTGTCACCAGCAAAACACCCCCACACCATCACACCTCCTCCTCCATGCTTCACAGTGGGAACCAGGCATGTGGAATCCATCCATTCACCTTTTCTGCGTCTCACAAAGACACGGCGGTTGGAACCAAAGATCTCAAATTTGGACTCATCAGACCAAAGCACAGATTTCCACTGGTCTAATGTCCATTCCTTGTGTTTCTTGGCCCAAACAAATCTCTTCTGCTTGTTGCCTCTCCTTAGCAGTGGTTTCCTAGCAGCTATTTGACCATGAAGGCCTGATTCGCGCAGTCTCCTCTTAACAGTTGTTCTAGAGATGGCTCTGCTGCTAGAACTCTGTGTGGCATTCATCTGGTCTCTGATCTGAGCTGCTGTTAACTAGCGATTTCTGAGGCTGGTGACTCGGATGAACTTATCCTCAGAAGCAGAGGTGACTCTTGGTCTTCCTTTCCTGGGTCGGTCCTCATGTGTGCCAGTTTCGTTGTAGCGCTTGATGGTTTTTGCGACTCCACTTGGGGACACATTTAAAGTTTTTGCAATTTTCTGAACTGACTGACCTTCATTTCTTAAAGTAATGATGGCCACTCGTTTTTCTTTAGTTAGCTGATTGGTTCTTGCCATAATATGAATTTTAACAGTTGTCCAATAGGGCTGTCGCCTGTGTATTAACCTGACTTCTGCTCAACACAACTGATGGTCCCAACCCCATTGATAAAGCAAGAAATTCCACTAATTAACCCTGATAAGGCACACCTGTGAAGTGGAAACCATTTCAGGTGACTACCTCTTGAAGCTCATGGAGAGAATGCCAAGAGTGTGCAAAGCAGTAATCAGAGCAAAGGGTGGCTATTTTGAAGAAACTAGAATATAAAACATGTTTTCAGTTATTTCACCTTTTTGTTAAGTACATAACTCCACATGTGTTCATTCATAGTTTTGATGCCTTCAGTGAGAATCTACAATGTAAATAGTCATGAAAATAAAGAAAACGCATTGAATGAGAAGGTGTGTCCAAACTTTTGGCCTGTACTGTATATATATATATATATGTATATATATGTGTGTGTGTGTGTATCTTTATCTGTACATATACAGTTAGGCCCAGAAATATTTGGACATTGACACAATTTTCATGATGTGGGCTCTGCATGCCACCTCATTGAACAACCGAGATGCAATTGAAGTGCATACTTTCAGGTGTAATTCAAGGAGTTGAACAAAAATATCCTATGAATCATTTAGGAATTTCAACCATTTTTCTACAAAGTCTCCTCATTTCAGGGGCTCAAAAGTAATCAGACAAATTGACATTCCCATAAAAAAAAAAAAAAAAAATAATAATAATAATAATAATAATATTTTGTTGAGAATCCTTTGCAGGCAATGACTGCCTGAAGTCTGGAACCTATGGACATCACCAAACGTTGGGTTTCCTCCTTTGTGATGCTTTGCCAGGCCTTTACTGCAGCTGTCTTAAGTTGTTGCTCATTTGTGGGTCTTTCTGCCTTAAGGTTTGTCTTAAGCAAGGGAAATGCATGCTCGATCAGGTTGAGATCTGGTGATTGACTCAGCCATTGCAATTTCTTTGCCATAAAAAACTTCTGGGTTGTATGTTTTGGGTCATTGTCCATCTGTACTGTGAAGTGCCGTCCAATCAACTTTGCTGCATTTGGCTGAATCTGAGCAGAAATGATATCCCTGTACATTTAAGAATTCATCCAGCTGCTTCTGTCTTCTGTCACATCATTAATAAACACAAGTGACCCAGTGCCATTGGAAACCATGCATGCAAATGCCATCACACTGCCTCCAGTATGTTTTACAGAAGAAGTGGTGTGCTTTGGATCATCAGCCATTCCAAACCTTCTCCATATTTTCTTCTTCCATCATTCTGGTACAGGTTGATCTTAGTTTCATCTGTCCAAAGAATGCTGTTCCAGAACTGGGCTGGTTTCTTTAGATATTTTCGTAGATGTTTTAGTCTAATCTGGCCTTTCTATTTAGCTGATTAATGGTTTGCACCTTGTGGTGAACCCTCTGTATTTGCTCTCATGAAGTCTTCTCTTTATGGTAGACTTAGATACTGATACACCTACTTCCTGGAGACTGTTCTTCACTTGGGTGGATGTTGTGAAGGGGATCCTGCGACCAGTGTTGTCTTCCATGGATGTCCAGGCCTTTTTGAGTTCCCGAGCTGAGCAGTGGGCTCCTTTTTTCTCAGCAGCCATATAAATCTGTCCCATCCATCAAATATTGACTTCATGACTCACATTAAGGGTGAGTCCTGAATTTTAAGAAGGCTGCTTTATTGATCAGCGACCAACCAAGGCCGTGCAGAGAAGTATATTTTGTTGTAGTATTATTGTTTGTGAGAAACTGGCATCAGCCTCCTGTTGACTGTTTTACCAAAGTATGACTTAAACCATCAATAAAGGCACCTTGTTCTGAAAAGTTTCTTAATTTCATGCCCAGAGTGGAAAGCAGATTATTTTATTTAACAAATCAAATGAAAAGTCTACTACTCTGAACTTTTTGATTTCTCCCCCATCTGTGGCACTCAGCCCCAAGCTCAGTGGTTCCTACTGAAAACATAAATCTTTGAAAAGAGGTCAGTCTGACTGTGTGACTCAGTGGCTACAACAGCTGCCTCCCAACCAAAAGGTCCGAGTTCAAACCGTCAGACGCTCCACTCAGTATTGTTGTTAGAGTGTTTTGGTAGCCTAGGGCTGAGAGATGCTGACGCTGCTTTGGCATGTCATCCCCCACCTCTCTCTCCTGACAGCTCTCCACTGTCACTGTCTAATAAAAGCAAAAATGCTCCCCAGCTGTGGATTAATACATATTTGCTGCATGACTTTGTGTATGTGGGATTGAGTCAAAATAAACTGTGTTCATGCTAACAGAAGAGCATGTCAATAAGTGTTACAGTGTGGCTCACTGATGTGTTTTAATAGTTTTTGGAAAACAGACAGTGTGGCACAGAGGAAGAAGATAGACCAGTTCATTGTTGGTTTCAGACTTTTCATTTCAGTAAAAACCTTCTTTTAAAAGGGACCCATATTTTTAACAGTGTACATTTATATACTACGTTAATGTTGGCAACAAAGATCAGGGTCCCACATGTTAATAGGTTTGTTAAAACACTCTGAAAAACACTGTAACATCACAATCAAATGACAACCTAACTTTCTTAACATGACAGAATTCAGATGATCAGGGTCCCCAGTGGATGACATTCCAACCCAGTCTCATTCCAAAGTCACTGAACTCCGGCACTTGGGCAATGACCGGCGTCAGTCACTAATGAAAAAAACCTTCCTTTCACATTGGCATCATACACTGCCATTATTGTTGGGCTGTTGGACTGTTTGGGCTGAGAAAGCCATGTGTAAGTAAGGTAAAGGAGGTTAGTGGGTTTGGTGTGGGGAGCAGTGAGACCTGGCATTAGGGGAGTGTCTCTGGGATGCCAGAGATCACTGTCTAGCCTCCTGGAGGTGTCGTGGGACCAACTAGATGAAACACTGCTGAAAGGAGGTTCCCACCCGATGATCCCAAAGACATGTTAGTTATCACTGCTCACTGGTGTGTATAGTTTAGCCTTGCCATAATAGCTTATCATAGGGCTTAGGAGGTTATTCACTGAATGCTGATCCTTTTCTAGAGCACAAACTTCTTGTGTTTGTTTGAATTGAATTGTGCAATGGTAATTGGCAGTATCAGGTGGAAAGCCAGATCACAATGTAAGTTAAGGTGGTGAAATGCAGGTAAGGCAGACGGGAGGGGTGGTGGATGGGTCCAACAACCACCGACGTTTACCCAGGAGGCCAGTGTTCGCTTCCCATGTGATCGTAAAGCCAAACCCTGTTGTCGCTTCCTAAACCGAACTACGTGCTTTTGTTGCCTAAACCCAACCACATGTGTGTGTTGGCTTAAAATAACCACATCTATCTGTTCTTAAAGCGAAGAAAAAGTCAATTTGCAGTGTTCCAATGTAGTATGTTTACTTCGAAAGGATTGTACTCAAACTGTACATTTCCTGTGAAAAAAAGTGTATTTTGAAAACACACAATGTATGTAATGGGCTAAAATTGACACAGCATCACAGAACATCAATTACCAACACACCCAGGCTACCTTACACATCAAACCTCAACATGGAAAGTCCATAACCAAACATCGATATGTGACGAGGTTGGAGTGAGAATGTGTTGGACATTCCCATCTGTCTCAGCTGTGCTTTGTGTTTAGTGCTAATTAGCAAATGTTAGCATGCTAAATACCGAAAACAGTAAACATTATACCTTAACATCATCATGGTAATGTAGCATTTAGCTCAAAGTACAATGTCACAGACCTGCCAGCATGACTGTAGATGCATAGGGCCCTATTTAAATGATCTATAGCACATGGTCTAAAGTGTATGGCTCAAGTGCAATTTAAATGTGTCCAGCTCCACTTTTGCTGGTTAAACTGTCAATAATCTGCACACAAATTAAGACACAATGGGCAAAAAAGTTGTATTTAGTGCCTTAATTAATCATAGGTATGTTTTGGACATACCATAAATTCAACCAGCGTCATCTCCCATTCCCTTTAAAATCTAGGTGCGCCTCCACCTGACGCACTGCTATTTACACAAATTGGAGAAGCGAGTGAAACTGTAGTTTTAAACCTCACAGAGGAAACAGAACTTGTGTTTTAAATGGTAAATGGACTGCACTTGTAAAGTGCTTTTCCAGTCTTCCAACCACTCAAAGCTCTTTCACTCTGTCTGTCACATTTACCCATTCACACATTCACACACTGAAAGCTGAGGCGATTATACATGGGGACACCTGCTACTCAGTTCACATGCATCACACACCGATGGAACAGCCAACGGGAGCAATTTGGGGTTCAGTATCTTGCCCAAGGGTACCTTGTTAGGCAGACCGGAGGAACTGGGGATTGAACCACTTATCTTCTAATTAGTGGACGACCCCCTCTACTTCTGAGCTGCTTCTTGTATGTCATAGAGCAGCTCTGCAGCTCTGCTCTGATCTCTGCTATGTTTACATTTTACAGAATTTAATTAACATTTTTCATCCACAAGCAACCCATGCATGCATCCCTGTGTTTGTTACAAGCAGAGTGTACACATCTTGTGAACCCACCCATGTAGATGCATCTTATATTCTGAATAATACACCCTTTAAGGAGCAGGTAAATACTGCACCATTGACTTTAGATCGAGGTATGGAGAACAAAAGCCAATGTCTGCAAAAACATAATGTTAACGTTCACTCCACCTGAAATTCTGTCATTATTAGACATTTAAAATATTGTCAACCTGATTGTCAATCCAATCAAAATCTAACGTTTGTCCGATGTAAGAATCCAATTAAATGTCTTTATTTTGACATCCAGTGCCAGAAGGGAGAATACTGAGGCCTGTGTTGATATGTATAATGTCATGACAACACACAACAACCTTTGAGGCAAATTTCTCCTGGTGGTGCACTGGTGGAAGTAGTGTGGATCAGTGTGGATGAATGAAAAATGAAAACAAGAAGCAGTTTATTTCAGATGGTAATGTTTTATATGACATTGTAAATGTAATAATATCACCCAGAATTCTGTTGGTCGTGTGTTATATACTTTGTTACTGCTAAAATGTAATCTATTACTGTAGCGTGTTACTTTTGTGATGCATTACCCCCAACACTGGTCTTCTTCAATGTTAAATCAACATCAAAAGAGGTGTTAAAAAGATTATTTTATATAACATTTGATTATCATATATATAATTCTGAAAAGACCAAAATTAACAATAAATGTATGAACAATATTGTATCTATGAACAATACTTACAACAATAAAATACTCCGTGTGGTCAGAGCTTGATATAACTTCCGCTCCACAAAACTCCATTATTGTCCAATACAATAAAACCACCTAAAAGAACAACAACAACAACAATAACAACAACAACAAAACCCTACTTTGTTTGTGGAGCATTTGGGAGTTGCTTTATATCTGAACCATTAATCCTGACCAATAGCAAAACAGAAAAAAAGCAACTAGATGGTGCAGTTCACCTGGTTTGCTTTGTTAACTGATGACATCATAGACCTAACAGTACATTCCCATATTAAATGATCCAAATGTAATGGTTCCTGCTGAAATGATGAATATTGCATATGCCTTTGTTTTTGCACTAAACAGGAATGCATACAATTTTGTTGTACTTGTACACTGACAATGATTCTGAACACATTCCAGTGTACACAGCTACTACTGCCCAGAAGCTGTGAGCCTCCAATATGGCTTTCAAAGTGTGTGCTACAGTAAGAGAAAGGCCCATATAAGCAAAACACATTCAAACACAGCAGTTCAGTGACACCACTCTCTCAGGGTAAACACAACGTACAGCATCTGTAACCTCTGCTGGGCCGCTCATCACATTCAGCATCAAGCCTCTCCTGGGCTGTTTCACTGTAATAACTCTCATATCCCATGGCAATCTGTGTGAAATGGGCTTGACAGCAGTGTGTGTGTTTGGATGTGTGTGTGTGTGTGTTTGATATTCAATTCTGACTGCAGAGAAAAATCTGGGAAAAACTTTAGCCTTTATGCACCTCAGAGAGTGTGTGTGTTTGTTTTGGGACTAACTTTCATTCAGATGTTATGTACAGATTCTTTGTATACAACCCCTGGCAAAAATTATGGAATCACCAGTCTTGGAGGATGTTCATTCAGTCGTTTAATTTTGTAGAACAAAAGCAGATCACAGACATGACACAAAACTAAAGTCATTTCAAATGGCAACTTTCTGGCTTTAAGAAACACTAAAAGAAATCAAGAAAAAAAATGGTGGTAGTCAGTAACAGTTACTTTCTTAGACCAAGCAGAGGGAAAAAAATATGGAATCACTCAATTCTGAGGAAAAAATTATGGAATCACCCTGTAAATTTTCTTTCCCAAAACCAACACTTGCATCAGATTAGATCTGCTCGTTAGTCTGCAGTTAAAAAGGAGTGATCACACTTTGGAGAGCTGTTGCACCAAGTGGATTGACATGAATCATGGCTCCAACACGAGAGATGTAAATTGAAACAAAGGAGAGGATTATCAAACTCCTTAAAGAGGGTAAATCATCACGCAATGTTGCAAAAGATGTTGGTTGTTCACAGTCAGCTGTGTCTAAAATCTGGACCAAGTACAAACAACATGGGAAGGTTGTTAAAGGCAAGCATACTGGTAGACCAAGGAAGACATCAAAGCGTCAAGACAGAAAACTTAAAGCAATATGTCTTGAAAACAGAAAATGCACAGCAAAACAAATGAGGAACAAATGGGAGGAAACTGGAGTCAACGTCTGTGACCGAACTGTAAGAAATCGCCTAAAGGAAATGGGATTTACATACAGAAAAGCTAAACGAAAGCCATCATTAACACCTAAACAGAAAAAAACAAGGTTACAATGGGCTAAGGAAAAGCAATCGTGGACTGCGGATGACTGGATGAAAGTCATATTCAGTGATGAATCACGAATCTGCATTGGGCAAGGCGATGATGCTGGAACTTTTGTTTGGTGCCATTCCAATGAGATTTATGAAGACGACTGCCTGAAGAAAACATGCAAATTTCCACAGTCATTGATGATATGGGGCTGCATGTCAGGTAAAGGCACTGGGGAGATGGCTGTCATTATATCTTCAATAAATGCACAAGTTTACGTTGACATTTTGGACACTTTTCTTATCCCATCAATTGAAAGGATGTTTGGGGATGATGAAATCATTTTTCAAGATGATAATGCATCTTGCCATAGAGCAAAAACTGTGAAAACATTCCTTGAAGAAAGACACATAAGGTCAATGTCATGGCCTGCAAATAGTCCGGATCTCAATCCAATTGAAAATCTGTGGTGGAAGTTGAAGAAAATGGTCCATGACAAGGCTCCAACCTGCAAAGCTGATCTGGCAACAGCAATCAGAGAAAGTTGGAGCCAGATTGATGAAGAGTACTGTTTGTCACTCATTAAGTCCATGCCTCAGAGACTGCAAGCTGTTATAAAAGCCAGAGGTGGTGCAACAAAGTACTAGTGGTGTGTTGAAGTGTTCTTTTGTTTGTTTGTTTTTCATGATTCCATAATTTTTTCCTCGGAATTGAGTGATTCCATAATTTTTTCCCTCTGCTTGGTCTAAAAAAGTAACTGTTACTGACTACCACAATTTTTTTTCTTGATTTCTTTTAGTGTTTCTTAAAGCCAGAAAGTTGCCATTTGAAATGATTTAGTTTTGTGTCATGTCTGTGATCTGCTTTTTTTCTACAAAATTAAACAACTGAATGAACATCTTCCAAGACTGGTGATTCCATAATTTTTGCCAGGGGTTCTATACACACACTCACACACACACACACACACACACACACACACATACTGGTTTTTGTTAATTAGGAGAACTAGTTTTTCAAACCAGTTTTTTGCAACACTAAACAGTCACCCCTTTCCACTTGTGCTAGAAAGATGTAGTAGATCTTAAAAAATCCTATTTGAGCTATACAACACAAATCTCATTTCAAAATTCGAATAAACACATCAGAACTCAAAATACAAGAACCTGACACCATGCTGTATTAAGGGGACAAACGATAATAAGGTACTTAGCTCTGCCCATGACACAAATAGTAATTACCAGGGCCAACTTTATTTGTCAGGACCATGGCCATACACATACACAAACATGTAAGCTCTGTGTATTAAAGGGTCAAACATGGATAAATGGGACCTTAAACAGACAAAAGTGGACTGTGTGATACAGTGCCTTCACTTAAGTATTAGAGCAACAGAATCCATACTATTTGTGAACAGAAATGAAAATTAATGAATGGCAAAATGAAATTATGCATGTCGACACGTGTCTGGCTTGAGAAAAGAGAGTAAAACTAACGTGTCTTCTCGAAGAACTCGAAGGACAAACACCTATCTTTGTCCTTGCAGAGAGCAACACAAACACTGCACACAGTGTCATGTCAGGAAAACAAAGATACATCTGATGTTTAGCATTCAAGTAGCGCAAGAGGGTCAGAAGCTTCAACCCCCCCCCCCCTTTTAAACTCAGTGTCACAAACTGTTAAGCCAACTGACAGATTACACATAAACAAGTTACCTACAGTATCTTCTCACAGTAGAAATAAAACTAAATCATGTTGTATAAATACAACACCAAACAATATATACTGTACAGCTCTCCTCTCCTCCACAAGCTGAAATATTTAAATTGTCCACCAGTGATGTCATCAGAACACAGAGATTACTCATGTTCTAACCCTGAATATTCCATGTGTCCTGATGACATCACTGGTGGACAGTTCTCACATTTCCATATTTTAGCCAGGATTTTCTTTTCTGTTCAAAGTCACACCACGATTTCTTACAAAGTCTCTTATGTTTTGAATAGAGCAACCAGCCAGAGCAGGATCTTCTGCCTTTTTGCGTTGCTGGCATTCAATCATAGTGGCCAGTTTTCCTTTTTTGATGTGTTCGCCAAAATGTCTCATGACCGTGGCAACCTCCATGGGAGACCATTGATGCTTTTTTGCTCTCCTAGCACTTTCCAGAGAAACTAGAAAAAAGACATCATCAATGAAAACAAACTCTACTTTTAAATAAACTTTTTTTTAAAGTAAGGAAATTTGTGTTAGGTAAATTATGTATTTGTTGTAACAGTGTTTCTTGGCTGGAAATCATGTACTGATGTAATGCCTGTTTTTTCCCCTTTTAAAATGTGCATTCATAAAGAACATGCATTAGTGGGACGCAGTGGCTGCAGAATTGAGTATGTGGGTTGCACCGATGACGATTAATTTCTGCCAATGCCAAAGAGCTTATTCTGACTCTTGCTTGGTAAGTTTGGTTGATTAGATGATTGAATTCTGAAGAAAAGACATATTGGTAATTTAAAAATGTTTTCATTTGACAAACCCTCCTCCTCCTCATGCTGGTCCCTAGCCTTGTTTTTTCAGTGAGGGAGATCCTGCTCAGCACCTTCACACTGACTCCACCAAAAGATGTTTCTCTACAGGTGCAGCATCAGCATAATGTTCTTCACATCTTTTCCACACTTTGACTACGATCCAACTGCCATAGGCAGAATCTTGACTCATCGCTGAACATAATGTTCTTCAACATGTTCAGGTTCCAGCCCACGTGTAGCCCAACCAGCCCAAATGGGCGTGTCTAGTCCAGATTCTGCCTATGGCAGTTAGATTTTGGTCTAAGTGTGGAGAAGACGTGGAGGCCCAGTGGTTGAGAACCCTCGTTTACTAAATCAAACTTAATAGCCGAATTCGAAAATATATTCTCATTGCTTTGTTTATTACAGTTTTTTTTGATGCTTTGCTAATTTGAAAAAGCTAACTATGTGAATGCATTACTAAACAGATTAAAATAGGCATAGAGAAAGTAGTTTAAACATTTGTCCCATCACTGATAACTAAATTATACCTATTTTCTAGCATCTGAACATTGATAGTTTAAAAAATATTCATTTTAATACAAGGTACAGTTCTTCATGGTATGTACATGGTATTTTATCTAATTAAGTCAGTTGATATAATTGGCTAACTGAGTTGTAGGATTACAGTGTCCTGCAGAAAGATGAGAATGGTCACCATATTGCCTTTGGGTGGTGTGGATAATTTCTTTTGACCATGCTTCAGTTATGCTTTCATGCAGTAACTTGGTGTTTAGTGACTTTTGTGTATGTGTAGCAGCATTTACCAGATTGTTTATTCGTTTTCTTTTTTCTGTTGGGCTCTTTGTCCGTCTTCTTTAGTTATCTGCTGGGCTCTTTTTCCTTCTTCTTTTGTTTTCTGCTGGGTTCTTTGCCCTTACCATCTGCGTTTTCACTTTGTGCTGAAAAGAAGAAAGAAAAGATTAAAAAAACAAAAAACAACAATTGTCACTATAAGCATTTATTTGTTGTAGGTAGGTTTCTCAAATACTGTGAAGTACAAAATGCTCCTTTATGGGGTCAATCAACTAATGGACCCTTTAAATCATGAATTTAGTCTTTGTTAGGTGAAAACCAGAATTGCAGCCTGGACTTGTAGTTCACTGTGACACATATGGATGCGTGCTATGCCCAGTGCTACTACAACTTATACCAAAAGACATGGAGCTGACTTATGCACTTAGACTCCAGTGGTGAGTGGAAAGTCGACCAGCTCATCCAGTCTCTGCAAAACAAGGTTTAGAGCAGAGAGAGCACTCCAGCTGAGCAAACCAGGTAACTAACAAAGAGACATTCCACCAAATAATAAATTCTGTAGTAGATCAGCCCACCACACTCTGGTCCCCTCCCTTTGAAGTGACATGGATAGATATGAAGGGCCCTTGTATGTCAAATCCAGTGGTCAGCCTACAAAAGCCTTAAACGCACCTTTCACGCTGACACTCTGGCAGTGTATTCTGAGTTAGTGTCAGATCAAACAACTGAACATTTTCTCTTAGCCTTAGAGAGATTTGTAGCCAGGCGAGGACTGTGTAATTCAGATAATGCTAAGACATTTAAAAGAGCAGACCAAGATCTGAAAGAGCTGAGGAGGTCACTCAAAGGATCAGAGCTTACAGAGTTCTTCACTGACAAGGGGATCATCTAGAAGTTTATCATTTAAAGAGCTGCTTGGTGGGCTGGCTTCTGGGAGACACTTGTGAGGTCAGTGAAAACATGCTTGAAGAGGATCCTGGGGAGAAGTTTACTGAACTTCAAGGAGTTGACAATCACGCTTACAGAGGTGGAGGCCATGCTGATGTCAGTAGCGATGCATCAGTGCTCCAGCCACTCAAACCTTCCCACTTTCAGAAGGGGAAAAGTCTTGCGTCCTTACCACCAAAGACTTTGTTACCGCAATCTCATGCCACTAGTGTGAGCAGAGAGGACATGGGATGGAGATATCTGCAGAGGCTGTCAACTAGTTTCTGGAACTGCTGACGAAAGGACTATCTGATGGACATGGAGTCAGCTCACATGCTGAAAGTGGGAGATGTCATCTTGATCAAAGAGGGCAACACTCCCAGACAGACTTGGAAGATGGGCAGGATAACTGATCTGTTTCCTGGTAGAGATGGACTCATATGTTCCTGTACTGTTTGTACCTTCATAGGCAGTGTGTTAAGGAGACCTGTTGCTGATCCTGATACTTTGATGATGCTGATGTATCCTTTAGAGATTTGTTAAATATAGGCTAATTAGTGATAAACAGTTGTTCATTGGGGGGAGGATGTGGAGAAATGTTTAATTAAAACATTTAAATACAGTTCAAGTTGGATTTGTGTGTACTTTAAAATCAGCTGAAAAGGAAAGTTAAAATATGGTTTAAGTTAAAACATATTTACATTATTTACAGTGATTGAGAAATAAACAGTTGAAGGGCTAAGAACATTATTTGCTTATAAGTTAATTCATCATGAATGATTTGATAGGAAGTGCTTTTATTTTGAAGTGGAAGCGCAAGCTGAGACTCTGTAGTTGCTGTCATGTGCACTGAAAAGCGGCAGCCATGCCTATGTTCATTGTTACACTGCAACGTTTTAATGAGTAAATTGTTAGATTGAAAAGAGTGTCCTGGTCATCATTTAAAGCTTCTACTGTACTCTACATCCACATCACTTGAAATTTAGCTCACATGCCTCCCATTTATCTCAATTGTTGCTGTGACAACTAAATTGAAACAAGTGAAGGAGGTCTGAATGCACTGTGCATTATTTCATAACCTACAAGCAATCAAAAAAAGGTGACATGTTAGTAGACTCAGGATAAGGGCTAACCTTGTGATAATGGCGCAGACATGCCTGGAGGTTCCTCAACAGGTTGCCTAGCAATCAGCAGTCCTGCAGAACCTGTAATCAAATGTAATATACTCCATTAAAAACATACACACAAATAACAAAAGATGAGTAGAGGTATTACAGAGCGAGTTTGGTTAACTTGCCATGTGCAAATTAGACAAAGGTAATGTTTACTCTCCTGTATCTCGTTTCTCCTAATAATAATGAGATATCTTATGTTTCTTTGCGTCTTCCACTGAAACTTTTAATTCCATGAGACTGAATTTCATTTGGCGCGTGCAGTCAGTCTGCTTTCGACCAAACTCTTCATAGAATAAACCAGGAAACGTTCAAAAATCTAATTGGCATACTACACCCTTCGCCATCTTTGCATGTGACCTCATATCAGCCCACCTGTAAAATGCAAACCAACTGTGTGTGCAGTCTGTTTGTATGAGCAGTCAATTGCTATCTGGGACCTAAGTCGATAAGGCCCTTACTGTTTTCTTGTATTTCAGACACCAATTAACACCCCCTCAATTTGTGTCTGAAATACAAGAAAACAAGTTACTGACTTGACAGTGAATTTACAATTGGTTAGGGATACATCATAGCAAGTAGTTACACTGTTAAAAGTCTAACCATCTGGTGACAATAAATACGTGCCTGGAGCTTCCTCAACAGATTTCGTCATTCTTTTCATCTCTGCAGAATCTGTAATAAAGTTTAACATTAGTCATGTGATTTCATAAATAAAACAAATTTAAGAAAAATCACACTCTACTTACCAGTCTGTGAATATGTGAGATTTCCTTCATCGACCTCTCTCTCTGCATCGACCTCACTCTCTGCATCGACCTCTCTCTCTCTGCATCGACCTCACTCTCTGCACTTGAATCGGTAAACTGTAGGTTATCTAAGAAAATAAATTATATTACCTTGATAAATAATGAGATTCAAGTTGTTATGTATTGAACTGTGTCGGCCACCGTAGCAGAAGAGACGAGAGGCATTATGGGTACACACAAGTGGTTGTCATGGCTGGTTAGTCATGTGAAGATGTATTAGGATGTTGGTGCAGAAATAAACCATGAGTTCGGCTGACCAGAGTTTATATCATTATTGTTATGTGGCGCAAGTGAAGGCAAGACATAACAAAAAGTGGCGACGAGGACGTCTGGACCGGCGCATTTTGTCCGCGGCAGAGTAAGGATTTTTCCTGTGTTCGTCGCGGGAGTTACATGCTAATGCTAGCCGCCGCGTGTGACTGTGCTAGTTTTGTCGGTGCTGCCAGCGACGAGGGGAGGAGTGTACAGGTGGACAGCAGTCAGTAACAATGAGGAGAAAATGCTGTGTGTAGTCTGAAGGGGATCATCTGCCAGAGAGACTGAGCGGTAACCAGGAGCATAAAAGAAATGGCTGGAGTTATCGGCTCAATCGGTCCCTTTGATGAGAGCATCGAGCAGTGGAGCTCCTATACAGAGAGGTTTGACTACTTTGTTGCAGCAAATGGAATAAGTGATGAAAAGATAGTGCCCACTTTCCTAAGTGTGATGGGACCAAAGACTTTTAATCTGCTTTGTAATCTCCTGCAGCCTGCAAAGCCAGGAAGTAAAACATACAAAGAAATTGTGGACTCTTTAACCAACCACTTTTCTCCGAAACCACTGGTGATTGCTGAAAGATTCAGATTCCACAGACGCAATCAAGAGGAGGGTGAGTCTGTTACCATGTTTGTTGCAGCTTTACGCAAACTAGCAGAACATTGCGAGTTCAGGGATGTCTTAAATGACACATTAAGAGACAGGCTTGTCTGCGGATTAAGAAATGAAGCAGCACAGAAGAAATTGCTAACTGAAAGTGATTTGTCTCTTGAAAAAGCCATTAATATTAGTGTAACCATGGAAATGGCCTCTAAAGAAGCCCAACAGCTACATGCTACGGGGAAAGTGCACAAACTTAGCAGTGGTAACCAAAACTCTCAAGGCCCATGTTTTCGCTGTGGGAAATCTGGTCACCTGGCGTCTGCATGCTGGTGCAAAGAAATGGACTGTCATAACTGTGGAAAAAAAGGCCATGTGATGCGGGCATGCAGAAACAAAAAGAGCAGAGACAAAAGCTCAACGACTGACAATAAAAAGGACAGTGAAAAATATAAAAAGAAAAAACATGTTTGCACACTTGAACATGGAAAGGAGAGAAATAGTGATTCTTCAGAAGAGGAAATGTCCACTACAGTAAATATGGTGATAATAAATGTGGATGAGAGCTCAGACGGGTTTTGGACTAAAGCAAAGTTGGAAGGACATTCAGTGAAAATGCAAATAGACACTGGATCGAAGGCTTCACTAGTGTCTTATAAGATATACAGAAAATGTATGAAACATCTTCCACTGCGTCCCTCCGACACAACCTTCAGAGCATATACGGGACACCCAGTGCACATGAAAGGAATGACAGATGTACTGGTACAGTGCAACAACCAAACTGTGAGACTTCCAGTTTATGTCACCAAAAAAAACTATGCAGCCATAATGGAGCGTGTGTGGCTAAAAAAAATTCGCCTTAACTGGCAAGAGGTGAGGAAGCTGTCACCCAGCTCCACTCAACTGCAGGTGATACTGGAAAAACATGAAGAGGTCTTTCGTGAGGAATTAGGCAGCATGAAAAATATCACAGTGAAGTTGCATGTAAAACCTGGAAGCAAACCTGTGTTTTTGAAGGCGAGACCAGTACCATATGCTATTAGACCAAAGGTGGAAGCAGACCTGGATGCCATGGTCAAGAATGGGGTTTTAGAGCCTGTGACAACAAGTGAGTGGGCCACACCCATTGTTCCAGTGCAAAAAAAAGATGGTGGTATTCGGACCTGTGGGGACTTTAAGGTGACCCTTAATCCTGTTCTAACAGTAGAGCAGTACCCCCTTCCCCGGATTGATGACTTATTTGCGGGACTGAGTGGAGGAGAAAAATTTAGCAAAATAGATCTCAGCCAAGCTTACCTGCAAATGCATGTGGAGGAGCAGTCACGTGAAATGTTGACTATAAACACGCATAAAGGACTTTTCAGGTACTGCAGACTGCCTTTTGGCATCACCTCAGCCCCGGCGATGTTTCAGCGGGCAATGGATCAGATCCTCAGTGGCTTGCCAGAGTGCAATGCTACCTTGATGACATACTTTGCACAGGAGCAAACGATGAGGAGCATCTGCGCAACTTGGATGCTACCTTACAAAGACTGAAAGAATATGGCTTGAGAGTTCGCAAGGAGAAATGTGAGTTCTTTAAACCATCTGTAGAGTATCTTGGACATGTGATTGATGCTAAAGGACTCCATACTGCACCATCAAAAATCGCAGCTATTGTGGATGCACCTCCACCTCAGAACGTCAGCCAACTGCGATCCTTCTTAGGATTGTTGAACTATTACGGACGTTTTATTCCCAACTTGGCATCACTGCTACAGCCGCTACATGAGCTGCTACGCCAAGATAAGACATGGAAATGGACAGCAAATTGTCAGGATGCTTTTCAGAAAGCTAAGAGCGTGTTGACCACATCAGAGGTTCTGACTCACTTTAACCCCTCACTTCTGCTCCAGCTTGCCTGTGACGCATCTCCATATGGAGTGGGAGCTGTTATTTCACACATCCTGCCAAATGGCGAAGAAAGGCCGATTGCATTTGCATCAAGAACATTGAACAAGGCAGAGACTAACTATGCTCAGTTGGAGAGAGAGGCATTGAGCATCGTTTTTGGAGTCAGAAAATTTCATCAGTACTTGTATGGGAGGAAGTTCACACTCCTAACTGACCACCGACCTCTCACAACCATCCTTGGACCACATACAGGGATACCATCTCTGGCTGCATCAAGACTGCAGAGGTGGGCTTTGTTGTTGTCTGCACATTCATATGATATCAAGTATCGCAAATCAGACTCTCATTGCAACGCGGATGCTTTATCCAGACTGCCGCTTCCTGTCACCAAGCCTGAGTCAAACACTGTGGACATATGCTACTTCAGAGAGGTGACAAAAGCACCTGTTTCAGCTGTGCAGGTCAAGAAAGAGACTCTCAATGATCCACAATTGTCAAAAGTCATGGACGTTGTTGTTAAAGGTCAACCTGCTGGTGATGACATGCATCTAAAGCCTTACCTCGGGAGGAGGTTGGAAGTTTCTGTCCAGTCTGGGTGTTTGTTGTGGGGGAGGCGGGTTATCATTCCGCTGTCACTTGCAAAAGTGTTGCAACAGCTACATGCAGGTCACAGTGGAATAGTTAGAATGAAAGAAAGAAGCTACTTTTGGTGGCCAGGCATGGACAAGCAAATCGAAGAAATGGCTACAACCTGTCCATCTTGCCACAAAGTCAGAAATAATCCGCCACCAGCTCCCCTTCATCCGTGGGAGTTCCCACAAGAACCTTGGCATCGTGTGCACATTGATTTCGCAGGACCATTGGAAGACAGAATGTTTCTGGTTGCTGTTGATGCACACAGTAAATGGCCTGAAGTGGCTATAATGAGATCAACAACCACAGAGAAGACAATCGAAAAGCTAGGTGAAATGTTCAGTCGTTTTGGGTCTCCTACTCAGTTGGTTTCTGATAATGGACCCCAACTTGTCTCTCAGGAAATGTCTGCATTTCTACAAGCCAATGGAGTTCAGCACATCACTTCAGCTCCCTACCATCCTGCAACCAACGGCCTTGCCGAAAGGTTTGTTCAGACTTTAAAACATGCACTGAAAACATCAAAAGGACAAGGGACGTTACATCAGAGACTGCACAACTTTCTGTTGAACTATCGTAACACCCCACATGCCACCACAAAGACATCTCCTGCTAATCTGATGCTAAAGAGAGACCTGCGCACCACATTTGACCTCTTGAAGCCTACAGTGGTGAAGGACATTGTCCAAGGTCAACAAGAGAAACAGATAAAGCGCAGAGGAAAACATGCCAAAGACCGAACTTTCACACCAGGAGAGACTGTTTTAGCAAGGAACTACAGTGGAGAACCTAAGTGGGTTTCTGCAACTGTTATTGCTCAGACAGGACCGGTCTCCTACATCGTTCAGACAAAGGACAGTGTCTGGCGAAGACACGCCGATCAACTTCTGCAGACTCCACCAGTGTCATCAGAGCTGTTTTCTGGGGGTTCTTCAGATGCACTTGTCAACATGTCAATTCCCTTTCCTGCACAAGTGCCACATTCTGCTGTCCCAGAGATAACTGTTCCTGTTCAGGATGAGGCTGCAGGTGGAACAGAGACACCTATCTCATTGTCAGACCATATAGACAATGTACCGCCAGTGACTAATAAGACGGATGTTCCTGCAGGGCGCAGATACCCCACAAGAGAGCGGCGCCCTCCTGCACGCCTGAGTTATTAGGTTAGTTCAGTGACTGACCCATCTTATCAGGGGCAGAATAATCCCCTTGGGACCAGTCCAGGGATCGAGGCAGTCTACCCTCATCCCTTAGTTAGGTTTCATGTTCAGTTTTAGAAAAACAAAGAGAGAAACCTGATGTATGGTAACATTGGAGTTATGAGTTGAGCTATGTGTTTATGTTGATAACATGTGGATACCGTGATATGGTAAATGTTATAATGTTGCAGAGTCAACTACCTTCCTGTTGTTTCTTTAATATGACATCTTTTGTAAGAGGGGAGGAGATGTTATGTATTGAACTGTGTCGGCCACCGTAGCAGAAGAGACGAGAGGCATTATGGGTACACACAAGTGGTTGTCATGGCTGGTTAGTCATGTGAAGATGTATTAGGATGTTGGTGCAGAAATAAACCATGAGTTCGGCTGACCAGAGTTTATATCATTATTGTTATGTGGCGCAAGTGAAGGCAAGACATAACACAAGTGCTATAGATTGCCTACATACAATGTGTGTTCCATTTTGCTAAAACACATTTGCTAGAAACAGTTCTAATTTTTAACTTAAAATGTCCTTACCTTCGATTTCAATCTCCTCAAGTGTTTTGCCTTGAAGGCTTCTGAGAGACCCTTTCTCCATGGCAAGCAGTAGTTTGGAGATTTTGGCCAGCTGGATAGTAGCCTCTGGAAGTCGGTAATACTCCTGATGAACGCGAATATCGTGGCCAAGGAAGTCAGCAACCTGGTCTAACTCATGATTCTTGAGGTTCAAGATCTGACAAAGTTGCGACACGTTTGCGTAATTGCGTCGACCTGAGGAGCTCAGGGTTTTCAGCCCCACATTCACTCGCATAGAGCCTCAAACAGTCCTGTCCTCTGTAGGGAGTCAGACAATGAGGTCTGGCAAACAGGAACAGGTTTTCTGCCAGAACACCACAGTCTTTTCTTTTCTCTATTAGGCATGTTATGGCCTTCACCATGTCTGGTGAAAGTAACACTGCAACTTTCCGGCCTCTTTTACCCCTTAATTCAACACGACTGAAGTGTTGACAAAGGTGAAGTTCAAATTGTGTCAGTCCAAAAGCGACATCCTTGTGCAGGGCACTTGTGTCTCTCTCCAGAAAGCCATTCAGCGTCATCTTTGAAATTTCTCCCCCTCTTCTTGCCATGGTGGCTTTACAAAGTTCACTATATGATTTTGGTGAACTGTGGTCTTCCAAGTCCTTCAGTGCTTGTTCTGTAGTCTTTTCCAGATGTCTATGAAGACGCTGAACATCTTCCGTAAAAGGAAGAGTGGAAGGCTTGTTAAAGTGGCGCTCATTCAGCATAGTTAAAGTGGTGTGGGAGATGAGTTCAGACCACTTTGTAGCATAGAGGGTTTTCAAACTCTGGGTTGACTTTATCAGGTTACTGTCTTGTGCCATCAGTGCTCTGCAATGTAAAATGTCACTGACTTTCTGCAGTGAGTGACCCAACTTTAATGCAAGGCTTGGAGTACGGTAGCAGTGCTTTTCGTCATCGTACCCAGACACTTTCTTGACAGCTTTGATCACCACATCAAAATTTGCAGGTCTCACAGCATCCTCAAGAGTATGTATTGAGAATTCCTTGTGAAGTGTAAGCAGAAGTCTTGCACTTTCTCTGAGTGTCTGGCGAATATAGTCGTATTTGGTGGGATCCTGTCCATGTTTGTTAAAAAATTACTCGGCCAGCTGAAGAATCAAGAAGTCACTTCGCACAGCAGCAGTTATCTCATCATCTTTCATGACAGCTAACATCTTCCAAACACCTGGGGATATTTGCTGACACAGAGCTGACTCATTCATAGAGGCCAAAGACAAGACCTTTTTCTTCCAATCTCTGAATTGGCTTCTTCTGGTTTTGAAGAACATTTTTTAACATGTCGCCACACATCTCTTCGGAGATATAATGCCTGGTCGTACATGCAGTGAGTATAGTCTTTTGCATTGTATTTTGTCTTTGCTGTGCGTCTTAGCAAGTGGAGTTGGATCGCTGAAACTAAGACCTCTGAGTTATGCATGTGGTTTCCCTTGTTGCATAGCTTTATAAGCTGTTTGGACTTCTTGGGAAGACTTAAAACTTGAGCAACATCTGCATGTATTTTCTCGTGACGTTTTAGGTGACATGTAAACTTTGTCTGTAGTTTTCCACAAATGTAGCAGTAAGTTTTATTTTTGAGAGAGGAGGATGTGTTTGAGACCTGTTCAGCCCCAGCATCAGCACTATCATCAACAATTATGCCTTCAGCATCAGCATTTCCTACTTTGGCAGTCACTCCTGATACTTCAAGTTGACTTGCGCTGATTGCATCTTCAGATAATGATTCTGCAGCTTCAGAAACTGACTCTCTCTCTTCTTCTACAAAACTTTCTTGGTGGTGTCTTTTCTTTCTTGAAGCAGACTTGCTGGTGGACACCTCAAAATTCTGTAATTCTAAATGTCTGCGACTGATTTTTAAAGGCTCTGCTATGCCGTCCCATGAGCTGTTTGAATCAGCTGTGGAATCAGGCACATATTCCTCTTCTGATGATGCCACCTCACTTGAACTTCACAGACCTGATAATGATTAAAAAATACATTTATATTTTGTGTACTTGGAAATTATTTCACTGAGAATAATTCTACTAAAAGCAGAATTCTGAATTTTTATCTGAATTCTCAGAGTTTTTATCCAGTTTAGTTCTTAAATCAGATAAAGTTATTATTGTAGGCGATTTTAACATTCATGTCGACGTTGATAATGACTCCCTGGCTACCGCGTTTATCTCATTATTAGACTCCATTGGCTTCAGTCAGGGTGTACATGAACCTACTCATTGTTTTAACCATACCCTTGATCTAGTTCTGACGTATGGAATTGAAATTGATAACCTAAAAGTCTTTCCACAGAATCCCTCGCTATCGGATCATTATCTGATTACTTTTGATTTCTTTTTACTCGATTACACGCCACTCAGCAACAGTTACTATACGAGATGTTTATCAGATAGTGCTGTCGCAAAACTTAAGGAAAAGATTACTTCGTCGTTAAATTCAATACCAATACCTTCAGTAACAGAGGTTTCCCGTGCCGACTTTAACCTCTCCCGAATTGATCATTTTGTTGATAGCACCGTAGGCTCGCTACGAACAACGCTCGACTCTGTAGCTCCTCTTAAAAAGAAGTTAAAAAAGCAAAGAAAGTTCGCTCCTTGGTATAACTCTCAAACCTGTAAGTTAAAACAAATATCACGAAAATTTGAAAGGAATTGGCGATTAACCAAACTGGAAGAATCTCGTTTAATCTGGACAGACAGTCTCAAAACTTATAAGAGGGGCCTCCAATGCCAGAGCAAACTATTACTCAGCTCTAATAGAAGACAATAAGAACAACCCCAGGTTTCTTTTCAGCACTGTAGCCAGGCTGACTGAGAGTCAAAGCTCTATTGAGCCTTGTATTCCCTTAGCCCTTAGCAATAATGATTTTATGAGCTTTTTTAATGACAAAATTCTAACTATTAGAGGCAAAATTCATGACCTCCTGCCCTCAGATAGTACCTATCTAACCTCAAACACAGCTGTAAAATCTAATATATATTTAGATTGCTTCTCCCCAATTTCTCTTCAAGAATTGACTGCAGTGATTTCTTCATCCAAATCATCAACGTGTCTCTTAGACCCCATCCCAACTAGGCTACTTAAGGAGGTCTTTCCTTTAGTTAACACTCATATATTAGATATGATCAATATATCCTTATTAACAGGCTATGTACCACAGTCTTTTAAGGTAGCTGTAATTAAACCTCTACTAAAAAGCCCACCCTGGATCCAGAGGTGTTAGCCAACTATAGACCAATATCTAATCTTCCCTTTATGTCAAAGATCCTTGAGAAAGTAGTCGCAGACCAGCTGTGTGATTTTCTCCATGATAATAATTTATTTGAGGAATTTCAGTCAGGATTTAGAGTGCATCATAGCACTGAGACAGCTCTAGTTAAAATTACAAATGACCTTCTGATTGCTTCAGACAAAGGACTTGTCTCTGTACTTGTTTTATTAGATCTTAGTGCGGCGTTTGACACAATTGACCATCAAATTCTGCTGCAGAGACTGGATCACTTAATTGGCTTAAAGGTTCAGCACTAAGCTGGTTTAAATCTTATTTATCTGATCGTTTTCAATTTGTTGACGCGTTATAATGAACCATCCTTACGTACTAAAGTTTGTTTTGGAGTTCCATGAGTTCTGTGCTCGGACCAATCCTGTTTACTCTATATATGCTTCCGTTAGGTAACATCATTAGAAATCACTCTATAAATTTCCATTGTTATGCGGATGATACTCAGTTGTATTTATCAATGAAGCCAGAAGAAAGCAATCAATTAACTAAACTCCATAATTGCCTTAAAGACATAAAAACTTGGATGAGCACCAATTTCCTGATGTTAAATTCAGACAAAACTGAAGTTATTGTTCTTGGCCCCAAACAACTCAGAGACTCTTTATCTGATGACATAGTTTCTCTAGATGGCATTGCTCTGGCCCCTGCCACTACCGTAAGAAACCTCGGAGTAACATTTGATCAAGATTTGTCTTTTAATTCTCATTTAAAGCAAACCTCACGGACTGCATTTTTCATCTGCGTAATATTGCGAAAATTAGGCCTATCCTGACCCGAAAAGATGCAGAAAAATTGGTCCACGCTTTTGTTACCTCAAGGCTGGATTATTGTAACTCTCTATTATCAGGTAGCTCTAGTAAGTCCTTAAAAACTCTCCAGCTAATTCAGAATGCAGCAGCACGTGTACTAACAGGAACTAAGAAAGCGCGATCATATCTCTCCTGTTTTAGCTTCTCTGCACTGGCTCCTGTAAAATCCAGAATTGAATTTAAAATCCTACTGTTAACTTATAAAGCTCTAAATGGTCAAGCTCCATCATATCTTAGAGAGCTCATAGTGCCATATTATCCCACCAGAACACTGCGCTCTGAGAACGCAGGGTTACTCGTGGTCCCTAAAGTCTCCAAAAGTAGATCAGGAGCCAGAGCCTTTAGCTATCAGGCTCCTCTCCTGTGGAATCATCTTCCTGTTACAGTCTGGGAGGCAGACACCGTCTCCACATTTAAGACTAGACTTAAGACTAGACTTATAGTTAGAGCTGGCTCAGGCTTGTCCTGTACCAGCCCTTAGTTAGGCTGACTTAGGCCTAGTCTGCCGGAGGACCCCTCTATAATACACCGGGCCCCTTCTCTCCTTCTCTCTCTCTCTCTCTCTCTCTCTCTCGTATCCTATTACTGCATCTAGCTAACTCGGCCATTCTGGATGTCACTAACTCGGCTTCTTCTCCGGAGCCTTTGTGCTCCACTGTCTCTAAGATTAACTCATATCACAGCGGTGCCTGGACAGCGTGACGTGTGTGGTTGTGCTGCTGCCGTGGTCCCGCCAGATGCCTCCTGCTGCTGCTGCCATCATTAGTCATTAGTCATACTTCTTCTGTTATTATACACATATGATTATTGTCACACATGTATACTGCCAGGTATTAATACATACTTTCAACATATTGTACCGCAGTAACCAGAACTATAACTATAATATTATTACTTCCATTAATGTTGTTGTAAGATACTGTCATTACCTGCATATCTCTCTCTCTCTCTCTCTCTCTCTCTCTCTCTCTCTCTCTCTCTCTCTCTCCCTGTGTCATATGGATTACTGTTAATTTATCATGTTGATCTGTTCTGTACGACATCTATTGCACGTCTGTCCGTCCTGGAAGAGGGATCCCTCCTCAGTTGCTCTTCCTGAGGTTTCTACCGTTTTTTTTTCCCCCGTTAAAGGGGTTTTTTTGGGGAGTTTTTCCTTATCTGCTGTGAGGGTCTTAAGGACAGAGGGATGTCGTATGCTGTAAAGCCCTGTGAAGCAAATTGTGATTTGTGATATTGGGCTTTATAAATAAAATTGATTGATTGAATTGATTGATTAAAACACTTACCACTGGCAGAGGTTCAGTGATGTTCACCTTGTGCTTAACATAACACTTTTCGTGCCAGGACTCGTAGGAAACTAGACAGAGAAGATTAAGAATTAATAAAGGAAGATAGTTAATAATGTCATGGTAAGTACTTAAAAAGTAAGTGCAGCTGCAAATGGCTCATCTTGAACATATAGCAAAGTTACACATAGAACCGTTTTTAAAAAGTGTTCCTTTGGCATCATGTTCAAAAGATATGGATGGACCCCCCCCTCCATTCTCAAAAAATTACCTTTACACCTCACACCTGACCATTTCAGGTGTGAGGTGTACATGTGACACATTTTTCTAAACTTGACATTTCTTCAGGGACGAGATCATGATCACAGTCCTGTTGACCAAAAAACAGTGTAATCAAAAGATAAGAATTTGATCCTAACTGACACTTGCGTGGTGTAGAATATCAAAACCAATGAATTGTTTGTATTCTGTTCATCTTTGAAAATGAGTAAAAGATGACATTTTTTGTTATTATCCCTGTTATGAATGAAATCGTTTAGAAATTAACTTAAAACTTTTAAATCTAGATTTATAACTTTTTGCAATGTATAGTTCAGCGGAAAAAATATACATAGTGTATAAAAATCTATTCTCAACACAGCCTGTTCTTCAACAGTACATAGTATGATAAATGTTACAAAAACAAACAAAACAAAGGTACACCTACTGGGGACTTATAGAAAGGCATTGTATAGAACCATGAACATATGGTGCCAGTCCATCAACAATATTGTTATACAGATAGGAAAAGATTCTTCACACCACAACTGTGTGGGGCCATTTTGCAGGGGGTCACCACAATCACATTTCAAAAAAGTGACAGAAGAAATATTGTGATAGATCAAGCAAAAAGAAAAAAAAAAGAAAAAAAAACATCTGAGAATACAGACCTTCAGAAGACTAAACTGGATTTACTCAGTCCTCCTAATATCTTAACTTGTCAATTTGAGGATTACACAGGGCCTGTGTACCTGTATACTACTTAATATCATTCTCATGAGTCCATACTTCTACAGTAAAGTCATTGGACAGCAAAATTACCTCTGGTATGATGACTGCAAAGGAATTGCATTCATCCACGTCAGCAGCCTGACACGGCATCTCTTTGGAAGTCTGAAATGAAGGGACGAACACTCAATGAGAGTTTGTTTCTAATGTACAAAACTAACAGACCTGCTAATGTCTGAACCTTACATGGTGAGGATTACACAGGACCTGTGTGTTTAGACACTTCAAAATATATCTCATATTAGTTTATATTCATAAATATAAGGTCAACAGAAATCTATTTACTTGTCATAGTTTCTAACATTTTGAATAGGACTGAACAAGTTGAAATAGTCAAGTCTGATTAAGTCTCATCTTGCAAAATCTGCTCTCTTAAGCACTCTATGCTGCTATTTCGAACTACCTTGCTTCTCCATGGCCAGTCGGAATCACCATAGTTTTAAGTGATTTCTTCCCCTGGACCAATATCTTTGAGTGCAAATAAACACAGATGGGGTCTTCCATCCACTCTTGTAACTTTAATTTTGCTGTTTGGGTTCACTTCATCGTCATTTACCAGTCTCCCTAGTGATCCGTCCTCTCTGGCAGCATCAACACTAAAATATCAAGTATACAATAACAATTATACCTTGTATTGTAAGGGAAAGGATTGAGCATATTTAGTGTTAGCATGTCAGAAGAATATCCCTCCAACAATTCAAAATATTCATCGAACAGTAAAAATTTCAATACTTGTCTGGCACTGTAACTCATGATTGAAACTAGTTTAACTGATGATGATGTAGCAGAGTTTGCATCTCTGTGTTTAAATACACATTTAGAAAATACACCTTAAAACAGTTACATACCATAACTGTTGTCCATTGAACTGGAAATCAAACATAAAAACTTTGAGTGCGTCATGGTAAACTTTCACTCGGTTTTCTTGTTCCTTTTTAGTAATGACTTCCCCTCTGTACTCAATGAGGAAATCTCCTTTTTCAAAGGGCCGACAGCTGAACACACCCCGACCTAAAGACACACATGATAAGCAAAGTAGAGTAATAAACTTTAAACAGTACAGAGCTGTCAAATAGTAGCAATTGAAATTATTAACTTTTTTTTATCAGTTAATTAATTTAATTTGATGTTTTTTGTGGTTATTTAAAAAAAAATGTTGTCAATTGAGTGGTGGAATGGCTTCTTCACTACCAAATTATTTCTATGGATTAATCCATGAACATTTTCTATTATAATTAAAGTATCTAGCTAGATAAACATTTAATTATCCTCCCTAAAAAAATTAATGATCCAACATAAGAGCTTCTGTTTTGAGCAGCTGCTTTGGGATCAATAAGATGTTCTATGATAATGATCATACAACATGATCTATGTTCCTAAAATGCAGTTAAAAAAAAAAAAAAAGAAACCTTTGCATAATATACTCTGGCAACTCACTTTCAAATGAATCAATATATTTGACATCAAATCCTTCCTTATCTTCACCTAAGGAGCAATAATAAGAAGCATCTTGTTTGGGATTTCTTTTAGCTCTCTTTGGCCTTGTTGCTGCCATCTCCTGCAAAGATCAGATGTTAGTGACTTGAGCAACAACACATTACTGTATACAGTTTGATAGACAGATAAAACATATGTATATTGGGGAGAGAAAAAGAAAAAAAAAGATTATAAGGAATTTAAACTGTAATTATTCATATATCTATCTATGTATAATCTATTCTGGTAGTTATTTCAAAAACTGTTTTGGCTTTGTTTTGAAAAATCAACCAGACCTATATACATTTTCTCATTCTTCCCATTACGTTGGTGTGCTGCATTAATATGTTGCTACATGGTTAGCATGCTCTTATAGGGTGTATGATGCAACATGCGCAGCTGACCCGGTACCGGGGGCGCTCGGGTTGAAGAGGTTATTAATCCATGTGTACAGCGTCACAAAACTTTTCAATCAAAAAGTGAAAGTGAAACGTTTAACGTTGTTAAAACACAAAACACGCATATTTTCAATCGTAGTAAGATAGACAACGAGCTACAACATAATATTCATCAAAATGAGCCGTCCTCTGAGCCACACCAAGAACGTTGGTGTTTACGTGCAGCCCGCTGTGAACGCAGCGCGCAGGGACCATCTACAAAGTGCAACACCGAAAAGAGATATTACAAAAATATTCAATAACGTCACTATAATACAGTGTAGTGTCACCAAACTCACTCCACACTTCATTGGTCTCCTACAGACTCCACTACAACACTTGGTTGGAAAGAAAGGCATATTTCATAATTTCTGGGAAATTTTATTAGGAATATTAATCAATAATTTCAATATGATGCAGTGTAGTGTCACCAAACCAACCTGATCTCACAGAAATACGTGAAATGACCACGACCTCTTAACACCGCATTCCGTGGTGGCAGCATGTAATGGGTTGAAATTACGTGCTGCCACCACGAAAACAATGCCAATGTAAAGTCAATTAGGATCCTCTCCCGTGGTGGACACACAGATTCCCTGATTCAATCACGTCACGTCAACCTCGTTTTCCTCAATGATATCTTTAACATTCCTGTATACATACAAAAACACGGAAGTGTCCTTGATAACTCAACAATATGACAGGTTAATGTCAAAGCCATAAAATAAAATAAATGTATTTTGCCAGCTTTTCATAGCGTAGGGCTTTAAGAGCATTGTGCTGTGGGCGGATGGGGCGCATTCCACTACTGTTTTGTAGCTGCTCTCTGCCGTCTGTGGGCTCAATGCCATTTCAGTTTGCCATAACTGAATCCAAACGCCACTAATAAATAAATAAGAAGATAAAAATAAGGCTGAGCACGGAAGAACCAGAGAGGAAACACCATCACATGGAGCCATCTGCCCCTGGCAACCCGGCCACCCTCCACTCCACCAGGGGAGAGCAGACCCCAAGCCATCGCCACAGAACCAGCAGCTACCCCGCTGGTTATACCTCCAACCGTGGCAGCTGTCACACAAACCGCTGCTGAAAATCATACATTTTGATACAGGTAGGCTATATACATATTGCAAAACTCTGTAAAAGTACACCAAAGCATATTTTCGTTTCCAAATATTTATTTGAAAACAAAACCATTCATACGGTCAATATAAAACATTTTGTTAGTAATAAAAAACAAATGTAATCTGAGCCACTTCCAATGTTCATTCATTCATTCAATCGCGTGTTCAATGTGTGTGTGTGTGTGTGTGTGTGTGTGTGTGTGTGTGTGTGTGTCAGACAGGAGTATCAATAAAAAAAAGTAATTATTTCGGTGTTTATTTCTTTTATTCTTCCGTTTTTTTAATTAAAATGCGTAATATAGCCAACAATATTATAGACCAAATGTTAATCTAATTATTATTGTAGAATGTATTTAGCAAATCATCGCTCTCAACTGGAGACAGCAGCAAAAAAAACAAAACAAAAAAGGCATTATAAAAAGCCGACAAATAGTGTTAATTAATTGACGTGAGACATTGAAGAGGTTGTCTCCTATAGTCTGTAATGTATTTATTTTTTTTTTTATCATAACTTCTGGAAATTACTCAAAAGTAGAACATGCTAAAAGTAAATACAATAATAGGCTAAATAGTATCTAAGCAATAATAAAGTGTCTAAACAATAATAAATATTATCTAAGTTATCTATTAGGCTACCATTCCACTCTGTAAATAGATTTTAAAATTTCAATATGATTTTAATATTATTTTTGCTTATTTCATTATTGTTATTATTGGTTTTACTTTTTAGTAGTATTGTATTGTCTGAGGATGACTCATGTTAGTAACTAGATGGTCAAGATGGCGGCGCGCACAGACGCAGCGGTTCAGAGCTCTCTTTTTTGGTGCAAGTTGTTGATACTTTTGCTTGTATGGTGTGTGTGTTTGTTCACATTAAGCCGGGCGAATAACATCTACAGCCGACCCAAACTTCTAAAATTGGGACTACGGAGTGAGCAAGACGTCACAGCTGAGTTTCTTCGCTCACACGAGATACCGGCGGACATAGCCAGGACACCGGGCTTTCTGTGGATTACACTTCCCAGGGGAAGGAGGCGGAGGCGGCGCAGGGACAGGAAGCAAAGACGGGGCTGCAGAGCCAGCGCGCTAGCCAGGCTCCGCAAGCTGCCATTCAAACCATCGCTTCCCAGCATTTTTCTATCAAATGCTAGATCCCTCGCCAACAAGCTGGATGAGTTGAAGCTGCAGATTGCGACAAATAAGATCGTCGGAGACAGCTGCATTCTGCTCATCACGGAGACGTGGCTTCACCCGCTCATCCCGGACACGGCTATCGAGCTAGCTGGCCGCACTGCACATCGGCATGACAGGACCAAAGACTCCGGTAAGAACAGAGGAGGGGGGCTATGCATCTACGTCAACAACAGCTGGTGCACCAACACAAAGACTGTTACCAGTCACTGCTCTTCAGACCTGGAGTATGTTACTGTGAAATGCAGGCCCATCTACCTTCCACGGGAGTTTAATGTTGTCATGCTAACTGCTGTCTACATACCACCGGCGGCTAATGCTAGTACGGCCCTCAGGCTGTTACACGACTCCATTAGCAGTCAACAAAGCACGTATCCTGAGGCGGTGCACATCATTGCTGGGGACTTTAACCATGCAGAACTGAAAACTGTGCTCCCTAAATTCCACCAGCACATTAAGTGTGCAACTAGGGGAGAAAACACTCTGGACAAGGCATACTCTAATATCAAGAGTAGCTACAGGGCTAAGCCACTACCACACCTGGGCCAGTCCGACCACCTGTCCGTGCTGTTAATCCCAGCATACACCCCCCTCAGGAAAAGTGCTCCCTCGACAACTAAGACTGTTAAAATCTGGCCTGAGGGCACCTCTCAACAGCTCCAGGATTGCTTTGAGAGAACAAACAGGGGCATCTTTGAACAGCAGGACCTGGAGGACTACACTTTATCTGTACTGAGCTATATCAAGTTCTGCACGGATATGGTTATCACCGAGAAGCGCATCCGGGTCTATCCAAACCAAAAGCCCTGGATGACTGGAGAGGTCAGGACCCTGCTGAAGGAGAGAAACAAGGCCTTTAGGTGTGGTGATGGGGCACAGTACAGTGCTGCCAGAGCCAGCCTGAGGAGAGGCATCAGAGAGGCCAAGACAGCATACCAGAGGAGAATAGAGGGACACCTCAGCAGCAACAACACAAGGCAGGTGTGGCAGGGGGTGCAGCACATCACCGGCTACAAATCCAACAACCTCGCTGTGGCTGATGGAGACGCCTCGCTGGCGGAGGAACTGAACATCTTCTTCGCTCGCTTTGAGGCGGAGCAACCACATGCAGTCACATCACACCCCTCAACCCGTGACAACGTCCTCAGGTTGGAGGAACATGAGGTGCGGCGCACACTAAGGGGGGTGAACCCGAGGAAAGCTGCTGGACCAGATGGCATACCTGGACGTGTACTAAAGACCTGTGCAGACCAGCTGGCTGTTGTCTTTACCAGGATCTTCAACCAGTCCCTGTCCCAGTACATCGTCCCACCCTGTCTAAAGTCCTCTGTTATTGTTCCACTGCCAAAAAAAACTGCAGTAAGCAGCTTGAATGACTACCGTCT